>NC_041386.1:217056707-217292068 GCF_002162155.2 Triticum dicoccoides | reverse complement strand
CACCACCTCTGCCATGGCCCCGAAAGCCGACAAGGGAAAGGGTGTGAAGTCGGCCGAGGCGCAGCGGCTCGCGGCGCTGCGGAAGGAGCGGGCGATCTTCACCCCCCAGCTCGGCGTGCAGGAGCTGAGGGAGTACTTCTACCTCTTTTGGGCGACGGAGACGCGTGCGCATCCGCGCACGAGGGTACTCCTGGCCGCTGCCTCGGAGTTGGCTTCAAATGGGTACCCGTTCTTCCCGCTATTCTTCTATTGCGGGCTCTGCCCGCCCTTCTCGGAGTTCTTCTGTGATATTATGAACACATATGGCTTCCGCCTCCTTGACTTCACCCCCAATGCTGTCCTGACCATGGCAGTTTTCGCACACTTGTGCAAAAACTTTGTCGGAGTCCACCCTAGTGTTGCCCTTTTCCGCCACTTCTTCATACCTCGGGTAGAGAGAGGAGAGCCGCTTGCCGGAGGGATTGCCTGGGTCTCGAGAGTCGGCAAGAAAGAGGCGTACTTGGAGGGTGAGCTCCGCAGCAAGTGGGAGGAGTGGAGAGCGGAGTGGTGCTGGATCGTTGAGGAGAATCCGCAGCCCTTCACCGCCGTGCGCCAAACTCCAATAGTGCGCGGCAATGACTGGAGCAACGTGGCCCCGGAAGACGAGAGGCTGAAGATTGCCATCACTAGGATTCTTCGCCTCAGGCTTGCCGGGCTCACCATAGGTGCTGTCGGGGCAGATTTCCTCCGCCGCCGCATTGCCCCCCTGCAGGAGAGGGGGAGGCCCGCCTGGGAATTCAAGAATTCGGCGGACATCATGAGGCTGCGGCTGGGCCTCAACTACAACTTCACCGTCTTGGAGTTGGACGCAATGCTCTTGGAATTATTCAAACGCGACCCCCAGCACCCATTCACACTGCCGAGGGGCATAGTTCCTTTGTGCAATAACTCTTCGCTTGACCGGATCCGCGCCATGATGCCATTGTGCGATTCACACGGCATCGTCCCAACTTGGCAAGAGCCTGCGGATGACGTTGTGCGAGCGTTCTTCGACACCTTGGAGGAAGTGCCGGTCCGCGCTGACGAGCAGAAGAGCCTCACCCGTGACACCACCGACGAGGAGCTGCAGCTCATCGCTACTAGGGCAGAAGAGGCTGCGGCCGCAGCTGCTGCGGGTGTGTTTGGGTTTACTGTGGAGGAGGCGGAGGCTGCAGAGGCGGCAAACCTTGCGGAACGCGCGGAGTTCATGGGCGAGGAGGAGCCTGCCGGTTCCGAAGCCGAGTCGAGCGAGGCCGGCGAGGTGGAGGCTGAGCCTTCCGAGAACTTGCCGTAGGCGGAGCCCCCGGCCCCGCCAAGGAGGCGCCTTCGCAGGGCCGGGGACGCAGCGGGGCGGCAACCGGCTCCACAGCCACCGAGCCGCGCGACGCGCTCTACCGCGGCAAGCAATGTTGCCGCGGGAGCGCCTCACGCAACAGCGGCAACTGGAGCGGGATCTTCCCGGGCCACTGCCACTGCCCCCGCCAAGCAGGCAAGGGATCCTACTCCTCCACCTTGCCGCACCGGAGGAGGGCCGGACTTCGATCTTTCCGCGCTCAGCTCCGACGAGGAGGAAGAAGAGTGAGTTTCTTTGGTGCTCTTATAATCCTTCAATCTTGCTGTTTATATCCTGTATCTGACTTGCTCCAATCTGGACTCCTTTCTTTTCAGGACGCTAGCCCAGAGAGCGGCGAAGAGGGCCAAGGCCGCGGTGATCGTCATCGAGGATGACCCCATCGTGTCGGCAGGAGGTGGGCCTGAGACCACCTTGACGGACCCGGCAGTCACCCCTCAGAGCAGCCCCCAGCGCAGCCCCCAGCGTAAGTTCATAGTTTAGCCTTCTGCTGTCGGGCGCGCTTGAGTGCTTTTTCCTTTGCTGATATCTTGCTTGTTGACTTGTGCAGGAGCAGAGCAGCCTCATCAGGAGCGCCCGGAGGCCGGTCCCGAAGTGACACCTGCTTCGACTGCGCCACCAAGGGAGGAGTCCCCGGCAAGGGAGCGCTCTCCGGCAAGGGGGGACTCTCCGGCAAGGGACGGCACTGCTGATCCTGCGGCGACCGAGGCCGCAACTGAAGATCTTGGCGCAGGTAATCCACTTGCCCAGAAACTTTCCCTTGGGTTCTGCTTCTTCCGTTTTCCCTTTCTTGGATTTTTGATTGATTTTCCTCCCTTCTTCGTTCTTCAGACCCATCTACGGCTGAGCCAATGGAGACAGAGGGCGTCGACGAGGAAGGTGCCGGTGCTGATGAGACCGCCGGCGAGGAGGCCGCCGGGGCTGCTGCTGCGGAAGCCGGCGAGGGGTCGGGCGATCGCACTGACGACCCTGAGGCCGCAGGAGCGCCGGGCGCTGCGCCGACCGCCGAACCCTCTGCCGCTTCTGCGGAGCCGGGCTCCGAGGAGCCCCAGCCCGGTGCCTACTTGCGGGCCGGTGACAATATCTTCATCAAGATACCCTGGGCGTCGAGCTCCAGGGCGCCAGTCGAGGGGGAGACTTTTGACGGGGAGGTGCTCGCCTCTGCTGGACTGTCATTGGTTGACGCGCCCGGTAGCAGCAGCGGCGAGCCTGAGGAGGAGCAGCTGCTGCGGAAGCTGCTGTCACTCTACCGCACCCGGCAAGCCAAGCTGGCTTCCCGGGAAGCGCTTGTCGCGAAGGCGAGAGTTGACATGGAAAAGCGCGCGGAGGAGCTCCGGGGCCAAAATCAAGAAACTCTCCGGTCCCTGGCGCAGGAGCGGGAGCGAGTCGACGAGGAGCGCACGACCTTTCTTCTCGAGAAGGCCGAGGCTGAGGAGGAACAAAGGCTGGCTGCCGAGAAGTAGTTTGCGCGGGAAGGTGAACTAGTGCAGCGGAAGGCCAACCTCGACAGCTACGAGGAAGAGCTCGCCGAGCATGAGCGAGCACTTGGCGGGGCGCTCAAGGAGGCAAAGGACGCCGCGGCAACTGCAGAGGCCGCCAAGAAAGAGCTAGAGGAGAAGGTGGCGCAGCTGGAGGCCGATATTGGGAAGAGCGGCGAGGAGCTTGCCGCGCTCAAGCGTGAGCGTGAGAAGGATGCTGCCGCCCACGGTGAGCTGCAAGGCCTTCTCGCTGAGAGGGGCAAGGAGCTCAGCGTCGCCAAGGATTCCAAAGCAGACCTGGAGCTGAAGCTGGCCACGCTGACGCAGACGCTGGAGGCCGCCAAGGAGCGGGAGAAGACCTTGTCGGAGAAGGTCAAGGCTGACGCGGCGCTGCTGGAGAGCATTGCAGTTACCCAGAACTCGTTCAGAGACACAGTGGAGCACTGGACCGAGGGCCTGGTGAACACTGCCGCAGTCATCAACGAGGAGCTGGCGCAGCTGGGGATGGAGGACTTTGGGTATCCTTCCGACGAGAGTCTTCAACCCAGCGCCAAGCTCAGCCTGTTCTTCAAGGGCGTGGCAACGGCACTCCAACGGCTCCGGGAGAAGATCCCGAAGCAGCTGGCCGACGAATCGCGCAAAATCTGCGCTGGGGTTCTCCAGAAGGTGCTGATGAAGGTGGCCTTCCGCAACCCAGGCCTCAGCTTCACCAACGTCCTCAGGTCCTTGCCGCCTGACGCCGATCTGGACGCACTCAAGGCCCTTGTCGCACCCATTCTGGACAAGGTGAGCGAGATCAAGAGAGTCGAGGGCGGACGCGTAGATTAGGCCGCCCATTTCTTCTTTTCCCTTGTCGCTGCTAATCATGTTATGGAAACAGTCCGTTAGAGCTGCGACAAGTTATCTTGTAATATAACTTTATTTCTGTTATCAATTGCAATGTTATTTCCTCTACTAGATTCCTTCCTTTGTATGTTTTTACCCTACGCTTCTAGGGAACTTGTCGGCGCAGGCGCCCGAGCCGCGAGCGCTGAGTGCGGAACTTCAGCAGCCTGCTGGCGGCACTGCTTCCGACAAGAAACCTTGTCGCGACTAGGTGCAGCACGCTTAAGCTGTTGAGCAGACTCGAAACAAAGTAAGGGCGCAACTAGCCACGAGTTGGTTCCTCTACGCACAGGTTTTCCATACAAAGCAGGGTCGTTCGAGGAAGATAACTCAAAAATTTAAAAAAGTGATTGCTCAAACTTTGGCAACTTAGCTTTTCTGTCATTTGCTTCCCGGTAAGGCAAGTCTTTGCTTGAACGACGCCTGGTCCATACCACAATCTTCTCCTCCCCCCGGCAAACTTGTGTGCGAGAGAACCTTCTTTTCCTTTAAAAGAAAAAGAAAGAAGAGAAAATAATAATATGGAGCTCTTCGGCTCGTTACTGCTTACCGGATGTAGGTGTTGCATAAAGTGTCAGATAATCACATGCAAGAAAGGAACTAACACATGAAATGGACAAGCTGTGCGGAGCACACGGGGTTTTACTTATGCACGGGATCTGCGCCCGGCTTTGTACAAAGGATTACATGCAACAGCGGCAAGACTTGTACAAAAGGTGGTTGCCGGAACGGGTTCCGGCAACCGCGCCTTATGGGAAAAACTTACGAAGATGTTCTATGTTCTAGGAGTTGCTCACCGGAATGCCATCTTCGGTCTCAAGGCGGACAGCACCAGGCCTTGTGACTCGTCTCACCCGATAAGGGCCTTCCCACTTCAGCGTCAACTTGTTGGAATTCTTGGCGGACTAAACGCGCTGAAGAACAAGGTCGCCTTCCTCGAAGCTTCTGGCTTTAACTTTGCGGCTATGATAGCGGCGCAAAGCTTGCTGGTATCGAGCAGCTCGTACAGCAGCCTGAAGACGATCTTCCTCAAGGAGCAGCGCGTCGTCTTGCTGCAGCTGTTCTTGCTCAAGCTCATCATAAGCGAGCACTCGAGGTGATCCGTATACGAGTTCCGTGGGGAGAAGTGCCTCTGCTCCATAGACTAGAGCGAAAGGTGTCTGGCCAGTGGCTCGATTTGGCGTCGTTCTGATCGACCAAAGAACCACCGGCAGCTCCTCGATCCAGTTCCTTCCGCACCTGTGCAGCCTGTCGAAAGTTCTGGTCTTGAGCCCGCGCAGCACTTCAGCATTTGCCCTCTCTACTTGACCGTTGCTTCTCGGATGAGCAACAGAAGCGAAGCAGACCTTGGCGCCAAGGTCTTGGACGTACTGCATGAAGGTGCGGCTCGTGAATTGCGTGCCGTTGTCGGTGATGATCCTGTTAGGGATCCCGAAACAGCAAAAAATCGACCTGAAGAACTTGACTGCTGACTGTGCTGTCACCTTCCTCACTGGCGGCACTTCCGGCCACTTTGTGAGCTTGTCGATTGCGACGTGCAAGTACTCAAAGCCCCCGACAGCTCGGGGGAAGGGGCCGAGGATATCGAGCCCCCAGACCGAAAATGGCCAGGATAAAGGGATTGTCTGGAGAGCTTGAGCTGGCTGGTGTATCTGTTTGGAGTGGAACTGGCACGCTTCACACTTGGTTACTTGTGCAGTTGCATCCTGGAGGGCTGTCGGCCAAAACAAACCTTGCCGGAAAGCATTGCCGACAAGTGCTCTTGCGCCAATGTGGTGGCCACATATGCCTCCATGTATCTCCGCCAATAGCTTTTGTCCATCTTCCCGGCGAATACACTTCAATTTCACACTGTTGAGTCTTCTTCTGTACAGTATGCTATCGACAAACTGGTACATACTTGACTGCCGGGCTACTCTTTCCGCTTCTTCTTGTTCTTCGGGAAGTTCTCCTATCTGAAGGAAGTGGACAATCTGTTGTGCCCATGCTGGAGCTTGTGGCTCGACAACAAGGACTAAAGGCACATCTGTTGCTGCGGGAACATCCGCTTCCACGGCAAGGACTTGTGGTCCTGCCGGAGCTTGATGTTCCCCGGCAAGCTTGTCGGAGCAAAACTTGTCGGGAGCGTCTGCTTCAACGGAAAAAACCATAAGGCTTGCCGGAGCAGACTGCCCCTCAGCTTCCTTGGTGTTGATCCTGGGGACTTTCTTGGCGGCGGCTTCAGGGAGCTCTGCTGGAAAGTATTCACCAGAAACCAACTTCCTCTTCTTGCTTTGTCCAATTGATGGTGTTACGGATGGTTGAGTCAACTTAAGCACAAAGATCCCTGGTTCCACAGGTAACTTTAGTGCGGCGCACTTTGACAGGCCATCAGCAATATCATTCTGAGCTCTTGGGATATGCTCCATTTGTAGGCCGTCAAAGTGCTCTTCTAGCTTCCTCACTTCATCAACATACGCTTCCATCAACGGACTCTGGTAGTTCTTGTTCACTTGTCGGACTACAAGCTGTGAGTCACCCCTGACAATGAGCTTCTTGATCCCAAGGTCTGCTGCGATTCTGAGACCGGCAAGCAATCCTTCATACTCTGCAGTATTGTTGGTTGCTTGCTCTTTGGGAAAGTGCATCTGGACTACGTACTTGAGGTGCTCTCCGGTGGGTGCGACAAGCAGCACTCCTGCACCGGCGCCTTGTAGCGACAAGGCACCATCAAACTACATCAGCCATTCTTTGCTTGCCTCTTTGACGGGGATGCTCGTTTCTGGAATTTCTTCATCTGGGGTTGGCGTCCACTCTGCTATGAACTCTGCCAATGCTCTGCTTTGGATAGTTGAAGTGCTCTCAAACTTGAGGCCAAAGCTTGACAGTTCCAGCGCCCACTCGACAATCCTGCCCGTTGCTTCTGGATTTTGCAGTATCCTCTTCAGCGGAAAGCGAGTGACGACTGTGATCTCATGTGCTTGGAAGTAATGGCGCAGCTTTCTCGAGGCCATGAGGAGGCCAAAACGCAACTTCTGCACACCAGAGTACCTTGATCTAGCCCCCTGCAAAAGAGAACTGACAAAGTAAACTGGGCGCTGCACCATTCTCCTTGGCATCTTATCATGTTCCTGCACAAACCCATGTTTGTCGGGACCATAGCTTGTCGGCGAAGCCCCCTGCTTGTCACTGGATGGATCTGCCGTGGTCGCTGGCTCATCATCCGCCTCCCTCTCCGCCACTAACGCAGCACTAACCACTTGATTGGTTGCCGCTATATACAGCAGCAACTTCTCTTGCGGCTTAGGTGCGACAAGCGTTGGAGTGGAGGACAGGTATCTCTTCAAATCCTGCAGCGCAGCCTCCGCTTCCGGAGTCCATTTCATCGGACCTGCCTTTTTCATAATTTTGAAAAATGGCAGGGCGCGCTCGGCAGATCTAGAGATAAACCTGCTGAGAGCAGCCATGCAACCGGCAAGCCTTCGTACATCCTTGACGCGCTTTGGTGCATCGGTCTGCTCAATGGCTTTGATCTTGTCGGGATTGGCTTCAATTCCCCGCTGAGACACGAAGAACCTGAGAAGCTTGCCGGAAGGGACTCCAAACACGCACTTCTCGGGGTTAAGCTTGAGGTTGATCTTGCGCATATTTGCAAATGTCTCGTCTAAATCTTGAATCAGGGTCTCCTTGTTCTTGCTCTTGACCACTATGTCATCCATGTAAGCTTCCACATTTCTGTGCATTTGCGGCTCAAAAGCATGGTGGACTACCCTTGCGAATGTTGAACCAGCATTCTTCAAACCGAAAGGCATATGTACGAAGCAGTACGTGCCACACGGGGTGATAAATGCGGTTTTCTCTTCATCTTCTTCTGCCATGAAGATCTAATGGTATCCTGAGTATGCATCAAGAAATGAAAGCAATTCACATCCGGCTGTGGAGTCAACAATCTGGTCAATACGCGGCAAGGGAAATGGGTCTTTGGGACAAGCTTTATTAACATCAGTGAAATCAATACAAAGTCTCCATTTCCCGTTAGCTTTGCGCACAACAACAGGATTGGCCAACCACGTGGGATGGAGTACTCCTCTGACAAGGCCTGCTGCTTCCAACTTCTTGATTTCTTCTGCGATGAATTCTTGGCGCTCTACTGCCTGCTTCCTGACTCTCTGCTTGACGGGCCGCGCATGAGGACAGACGGCAAGGTGGTGCTCAATTACTTTCCTGGGAACACCGGGGATATCAGACGGTTGCCACGCAAACACGTCGACATTCGCCCGCAGGAAAGAAACGAGCGCGCTTTCCTATTTGGGGTCAAGAGTGGCGCTGATGGTGAAGGTACCACCAGTGCCATCCTCCTTGGCGGACACCTTCTTGGTCTCAGGTGGAGCTGCCATTGCCTTCTTACACTTGCTGGTGGAGCTCGATGGTGCTTCCTCGATGGTAGCGCAGCACTCCGAAGAGGTGCGCTTGCCGGAGTGGGCATCAGAGCTCTTGCCGGACTTGGTCTTCTTCTTCCCCCCGGGAGCTTCAGCGGCAAGTATCTTGCGCTCTGCCGCGGCTGCGGCTTCCCGGTAGATCTTGTCTGCACAGATAAGAGCATCCTTCTTGTTGCCAGGGACAGAGATGACACTTATTGGGCCTGGCATTTTCAGTACGTTGTACGCATAGTGAGAGGCTGCCATGAACTTGGCGAGTGCCGGACGGCCAAGGATTCCATTGTAAGGTAATGGAAAGTCGGCAACGTCAAACGTGACCCTCTCAGTCCTGAAGTTTAGCTCACTGCCAAATGTTACCGGCAACATGATCTTTCCCTTTGGCTTGCTCCTTCCCGGGTTGATTCCTTGAAATGTGCCGGTCTCTTCGAGCTCGCTGTCGGGGATCTGAAGTTTCTGGAGCACCGCGGAGGAGATCAGGTTCAAGCCGGCCCCGCTGTCAACTAGCATCTTAGTGACCTTGAGGTTGCGGATTGTTGGTGAAACCAACATCGGCAAGCACCCGACCGCAGTTATGCGATCCGGGTGGTCCTCAATATCAGAGATGATAGGTGTGCCGGACCATTTCAGAGGCTTGCGTGACTCGACGGGTGGTTCTGCTGCATTAACTTCCCGCACCCACTGCTTGAGCTGGCGGTGCGAGGCATGTAGAGAAGCGCCACCGTCAACGCACAGGACCTCTGTGGCTTTCTAGAACTCCTGCCCATCAGTCTCCTCATCATCCATATCTTCGTCTTCGTTATCATCTTCATCCTTGTCACGGCCACGGGGAGGTCTGTCTCCTTGCCGCTGCTTGGCCTTGCCGCGGCGTCCTCCTCGGCCGGGACGTTTCTTGCCGGATCCACCAGCTCCTTCCTGGGCCTTCTCCTTGTCGCGCCGCTCGTATTCAGCTTTCTGTTGCTCAACAAGCTGCTCGACCCTCTTACAGTTCTGAAGATCATGGCCCTTGGTACGGTGAATCTTGCAATACTGCTTGTTAGCGCCGTCCTGCTTATCGGTGACCGCCACCTCAGCGGCAACCTCCTTGCCGGAGTCACCAGCTTTGGCTTCCTTGGCGCTACCACCGTTGCCGGACTGCTCAACAACTAACACTTCTTTGCCTTTCCTCCTTCTGTTGTTCCGCCGCCGGTTTTTCCTTGTCGGGGCAGCATCTTCGCTGTCAGATCCTCCCGCTCCTATATTTTCTCCGGGGAGTCTCCTCCCTTCCTCAGCACGCGCACACTTGTCGGCCAGTGCATATAACTCACTGACGTCCCTGATCTTGCACATCGCCATTTCCTCCCGCATCCTGCGGTTCCGCACGTTCTGATGGAACGCGTTGATCACCGCGGCAGGGTGGACGTCTGGGATGTTGTGCTGCACACTACTGAATCTCTGAATGTACTTGCACAGGGGCTCTCCTTCCTTCTGGGCGAGCAGATGAAGATCACTCTCCTGGCCATGAGGCTTGTGTCCGCCTGTAAAGGCGCCGACAAACTGATGGCACAGATCAGCCCAAGATGATATGGAGTTGTCCGGCAAGTGCATGAGCCAGGATCTGACGTTGGGCTTGAGCACCAGCGGGAAGTAGTTGGCAAGGATCTTGTCATCTCGTCCCCCGGCAGCTTGCACCACGATGGTGTAGATGCTGAGGAACTCTGACGGATGCGTCTTGCCGTCGTACTTCTCCGGTACGTCTGGCTTGAAGTTCTTTGTACTGGGCCACTGGACTTGCCGCAGCTCACGAGTGAACGCAGGACAACCTACCGCGTACGGCAGATCGCCTGGTTCCCCTAGCGCATGCATGTCAACAGAGGGCCCAGCGCCCTTGTCGGATTGACGTCGCGCTTCTCTTCGGCGCTCGATGCGGGTTCGAGCGTCTTCTTGTTGTCGATCATGAAGAACTTGGCGCTGATCGCGACGAGCTCGTGGATCCGACGATGCAGTGGAGTCGCTGTCGAGGTGGATCCGGCGAGTCGGCGATCTTGGCCTTCGGGGCGGTGATTGCATGGTAGTTGCACCTCCGCCCGTTTCGTCGCCACCGGCTCGCGTCCGGCGGTCCTGCCGCGGCGGCGACGCGCTTGGCCGCCGTGGAGTGTCACCGTTGGCGTAGCCGATGAGACTCTGAATGGTGGCTCTCCATTTGTCGATCTTGTCCGACGTCGGAGGGTAATCTAGGAGAAGTTGAGCTCGCGCCAAAGCTTCTGCTGGAGTGGTGGGTGGCAGTGCCGGACGGCACGAGGAGCGGGACGTGCTCGAACTTCTAACTATGTTAGAAGGAGCAGTATCCCGTCCAAGCGACCGTGCCCCGCTCGTGCCAGCACGCTGGCGTGCATGCTGGTCTTGAGCGCCCCGAGATCCACCAGCTTGGTCTTGGGCTATCATGCGTATGGCACTGCTAGTGCCATAACGCTGTTGATCTTGCGCCTCCTGAGAGTGGCGTGGAACATGTACAGTCGCCGAGGTTTGTGCAGCCTTGTTCTTGGACCTGGCGACATCATGAGCTTCCTCGTCGACGTCCTTTCTTCTGCCAGCGTCCATCCCACCACTCGATTGCTCCAACGGTGGCGGAAGTGACGTGGATGGAGCGGCTGCCGCCGAAGTCTTCTTCTTCGGTGGCATGTTGATGAAGGGAATAAAGATCTAGCTCGTGTGAACGCCGGATCTGGTTCACACAATCTCAACACCCCCTACCTGGCGCGCCAAAGATGTTGGGGAGAACTGATCCACGAACACCTATGGTGCCGGCGGACCGGGCCCCTTTCGATTCGGCGGGGGGCGGAGGTCGCACGAAGAGCAGATCGAGGCGAGGCACACGAGCAGTTTACCCAGCTTCGGAGCTCTCCGAAGAGATAACACTCCTACTGCTGCTTGTCTGGTTGTATTATCTGGTGTTCTTGCTCTCGAGCGAGAGAGTGTGATGTTTTCTGGGCTACGAATGAATCGAAGCAAACTGTCCGAGGCTCCGAACCGAACCCCCCCAACCCCTCCTACGTTGCGCATGGGCCTCCTTTTATACGCTAAAGGGGTCACTGACAGGTGGCAACGCAGAGGAGGGTAAAAACGTAAAAAGCGAGGTAGTTGATACAGTTGCTTGTACAGTGCATCCTACCTAACCCTGACAGCAGGGGACAAGGGCATTAAATGCCCGTCTGAGTCGCCCGAACAGTGCAGAAAAGGACCGTTAGGGGCGCCACCGTTCGTCACGATGGCGATCTTGTCAGCTTCGCATGCCACTGCGCACCGCTGGCTGCACAGCCTCCCGCCACGCGCGCCTGGAGAGGCCCCCAAAGCGACACGTTGGTGGATGCGCTGGAGCGTGGGCGCAGAGTGGCCGCCTGCCGCGGCAAGCGCCTTGCCGCTGTTGTTATCTTGCCGGGTCCAGAAGCTCGTCGCTCACCGGGCCTCGGTGTACCTTGTTTAGTCTTCCCGGCAAGCTCCTCTTGCCGGGGCCTTGTTGCCTTGCCTGAGCGCGTGGCGCGTCGCGGCAAGTTCCTTGGAGCGCCTTGGTTGGCCTTCCCGGCAAGCTCCTCTCGCCGGGGTCTTGTCTCCTTAGCTTAAATACTTTGTTCTTGGATGGCTCCAAGGGAACCTTGGGGTATCTTGGCGTTCGCCCGGCAAGCCTTTGCCGCGGGGTGCTGCAACTGCCCGTGCACAAGTTAGGGGTACTAGGGTACCCCTATTCTAGTACACCGACACGATATCCATTGCCTATTATTGTTTTCAAATTTTTTTCTCGTGTCAACATAGAACAACAGAAGTGTTGTGTGAATTTCTGTGATTTTTTGGGGTTTGTTTGGACATTTTTATGCATTAAATGAGTTTTCAATGCATTTTATGTGCATAATTCAAATTTGAAGTACATGTGCATGCTCCAGTGCATATAAATTGGTTAAAAAATCAAATATGTGTCCTTGGGTGCATGCTTAGGTCCCATGCAAGAAATGGGAATGAATTTCAAACACCGGGGCACCATTGATTGTCGGCAAAACATTGAGATGCGTGGTTTCTAAATTCTAGTAAATCCAAAACTCGTCTGAAATTCATGAAACTTGGCATGCTATCATGGAGCGACATCAACATGCTGTGGTACACATTTTGTCCCATATGGGGCAGGTTTGGGTATATGCTTCTCACAAACCGGAGCTTCTCACAACAAGCATGATGATTTTTGGTAGGGAACGTCCCGCCTTTGGAGACAAAACGATATCCATTGCCTCTTATTGTTTTCAAATTTTTTTCTCGTGTCAACATAGAGCAACAGGAGTGTTGTGTGAATTTTTGTGATTTTTCGGGTTCGTTTGGACATTTGTATGCATTAACTGAGTTTTCAATGCATTTTATGTGCATAATTCAAATTTGAACTACATGCGCATGCTCCAGTGCATATAAATTGGTTGAAAAATCAAATATGTGTCCTTGGGTGCATGCTTAGGTCCCATGCAAGAAATGGGAATGAATTTCAAACACCGGGGCACCGTTGATTGCCGGCCAAACATTGAGATGCCTGGTTTCTAAATTCTAGTAAATCCAAAACTCGTCTGAAATTCATCAAACTTGGCATGCTATCATGGAGCGACATCAACATGCTGTGGTACACATTTTGTCCCATATGGGGCAGGTTTGGGTATATGCTTCTCACAAACCGGAGCTTCTCACAACAAGCATGATGGTTTTTGGTAGGGAACGTCCCGCCTTTGGAGACGAAACGATATCCATTGCCTCTTATTGTTTTAAATTTATTTTCTCGTGTCAACATAGAACAACAGGAGTGTTGTGTGAATTTTTGTGATTTTTCGGGGTTCGTTTGGATATTTGTATGCATTAACTGAGTTTTCAATGCGTTTTATGTAGATAATTCAAATTTGAACTACATGCGCATGCTCCAGTGCATATAAATTGGTTGAAAAATCAAATATGTGTCCTTGGGTGCATGCTTAGGTCCCATGCAAGAAATGGGTATGAATTTCAAACACCGGGGCACCGCTGATTGCCGGCAAAACATTGAGATGCCTGGTTTTTAAATTCTAGTGAATCCAAAACTTGTCTGAATTTCATGAAACTTGGCATGCTATCATGGTGCAGCGTCAACATGTCGTGGTACAAATTTTGTCCCATATGGGGCAGGTTTGGGTATATGCTTCTGACAAACCGGAGCTTCTAACAAGCATGATGGTTTTCGGTAGGGAATGTCCCACCTTTGGGGACGAGATAATATCTGTTGCCTCTTATTGCTTTCAAAAAAAATTCTTGTGTCAACATAGTACAACAGGAGTGTTGTGTGAATTTTTGTGATTTTCCGGGGTTCGTTTGGACACTTGTATGCATTAACTGAGTTTTCAATGCATTTCATGTGCATAATTCAAATTGGAACTACATGCGCATGCTCCAGTGCATATAAATTGGTTGCAAAATCAAATATGTGTCCTTGGGTGCATGCTTAGGTCCCATGCAAGAAATGGGAATGAATTTCAAAAACCGGGGCACCGTTGATTGCCAGCAAAACATTGAGATGCCTGGTTTTTAAATTCTATTAAATCCAAAACTCGTCTGAACTTCATGAAACTTGGCATGCTATCGTGGAGCACATCAACATGCCATGGTACACATTTTGTCCCATATGGGGCAGGTTTGGGTATATGCTTCTCACATACCGGAGGTTCTCACAATAAGCATGATGATTTTCGGTAGGGAACGTCCCACCTTTGGGGATGAAAGCATATCCATTGCCTCTTATTGCTTTCAGTTTTTTTCTCGTGTCAACATAGAACAACAGGAGTGTTGTGTGAATTTTTGTGATTTTCCGGTGTTCGTTTGGAAATTTGTATGCATTAACTGAGTTTTCAATGCATTTTTTGTGCATAATACAAATTTGAACTACATGAACATGCTCAAGTGCATATAAGTTGGTTGAAAAATCAAATCTGTGTCCTTGGGTGCATGCTTAGGTCCCATGCAAGAAATGGGCATGAATTTCAAACTCCGGGGCACCATTGCTGGCCGGCAAAACATTGAGATGCACGGTTTTGAAATTCTAGTAAATCCAAAACTCATATGAAATTCATGAAACTTGGCATGCTATCATGGAGCAGCATCAACATGCCGTGGTACAAATTTTGTCCCATATGGGGCAGGTTTGGGTATATGCTTCTCATAAACCGGAGCTTCTAACAACAAGCATGATGGTTTTCGGTAGGGAACGTCCCACCTTTGGAGACGAAACAATGTCCATTGCCTCTTATTGTTTTTAATTTTTTTTCTCGTGTCAACATAGAACAACAGGAGTGTTGTGTGAATTTTTGTGATTTTTCGGGATTCGTTTGGAAATTTTTATGCATTAACTGAGTTTTCAATGCATTTTCTGTGCATAATTCAAATAAGAGCTACATGCACATCCTCAGTGCATATAAATTGGTTGAAAAATCAAATCTGTGTCCTTGGTGCATGCTTAGGTCCCATGCAAGAAATGGGCATGAATTTCAAACACCGGGGCACCATTGCTTGCCGACAAAACATTGAGATGCATGGTTTTTAAATTCTAGTAAATCCAAAACTCGTCTGAAATTCATGAAACTTGGCATGCTATCATGGAGCGGCATCAACATGTCGTGGTACAAATTTTGTCCCATATGGGGAAGGTTTGGGTATATGCTTCTCACAACAAGCATGATGGTTTTTGGTAGGGAACGTCCCACCTTTGGGGACGAAACGGTATTCGTTACCTCTTATTGCTTTCAAAAAATTTCTCGTGTCAACATAGAACAACAAGAGTGTTGTGTGAATTTTTGTGATTTTTCAGGGTTCGTTTGTAAATTTGTATTCATTAACTGAGTTTTCAATGCATTTTATGTGCATAATTCAAATTTGAACTACATGCGCATGCTCCAGTGCATATAAATTGGTTGAAAAATCAAATATGTGTCCTTGGGTGCATGCTTAGGTCCCGTGCAAGAAATGGGAATGAATTTCAAACACCAGGGCACCGTTGATTGCTGGTAAAACATTGAGATGCCTGGGTTTGAAATTCCAGTAAATCCAAAACTCGTCTGAAATTCATGAAACTTGGCACGCTATCATGGAGTGGCATCAACTTGTCGTGGTACACATTTTGTCCCATATGGGGCAGGTTTGGGAATATGCTTCTCACAAACCGGAGCTTCTCACAACAAGCATGATGGTTTTCGGTAGGGAACGTCCCACCTTTGGGGACGAAAGGATATCCATTGCCTCTTATTGCTTTCAAATTCTTTTCTCGTGTCAACATAGAACAATAGGTGTTTTGTGTGAATTTTTGTGATTTTCCGTGGTTCGTTTGGAAATCTTTATGCATATACTGAGTTTTCAATCCATTTTATGTGCATAATTCAAATTTGAACTACATGCACATGCTCAAGTGCATATAAATTGGTTGAAAAATCAAATATGTGTCCTTGGGCGCATGCTTAGGTCCCATGCAAGAAATGGGCATGAATTTCAAACACAGGGGCACCGTTGCTTGCTGGCAAAACAATGAGATGCATGGTTTTTAAATTCTAGTAAATCCAAAACTCGTCTAAAATTCATGAAACTTGGCATGCTATCATGGGCAGCATCAACATGTCGTGGTACAAATTTTGTCCCGTATGGTGCAGGTCTGGGTGTATGCTTCTCACAAACCAGAGGTTCTCACAACAAGCTTGATGGTTTTCGGTAGGGAACGTCCCGCCTTTGGAGACGAAACGATATCCATTGCCTCTTATTGTTTTCAAATTTTTTCTCATGTCAATATAGAACAACAGGAGTGTTGTGTGAATTTCTGTGACTTCTCGGGGTTTGTTTGTACATTTTTATGCATTAACTGAGTTTTCAATGCATTTTATGTGCATAATCCAAATTTGAACTACATGCGCATGCTCTAGTGCATATAAACTGGTTGAATATCAAATCTGTGTCCATGGGTGCATGCTTAGGTCCCATGCATGAAATGGGTATGAATTTCAAACACCGGGGCACCGTTGATTGCCGGCAAAACATTGAGATGCCTGGTTTTTAAATTCTAGTAAATCCAAAATTGGTCTGAAATTCATGAAACTTGGCATGCTATCATGGAGCGGCATCAACATGCCGTGGTACAAATTTTGTCCCATATGGGGCAGGTTTGGGTATATGCTTCTCAGAAACCGGAGCTTATCACAACAAGCATGATTGTTTTTGGTAGCGAACGTCCCACCTTAGGGGACGAAACGGTATCCGTTGCCTCTTATTGATTTCTAATAAATTCTCATGTCAACATAGAACAACAGGAGTGTTGTGTGAATTTTTATGATTTTTCGGGGTTCGTTTGGACATTTGTATGCATTAACTAGGTTTTCAATGCATTTTATGTGCATAATTCAAATTTGAACTACATGCGCATGCTCCAGTGCATATAAATTGGTTGAAATATCAAATATGTGTCCTTGGGTGCATGCTTAGGTCCCATGTGAGAAATGGGAATGAATTTCAAACACAGGGGCACCGTTAATTGCCGGCAAAACATTGAGATGCCTGGTTTTTAAATTCTATTAAATCCAAAAGTCATCTGAACTTCATGTAACTTGGCATGTTATCATGGAGCGGCATCAACATGCCATGGTACACATTTTGTCCCATATGGGACAGGTTTGGGTATATCCTTCTCACAAACCGGAGCTACTCACAATAAGCATGATGGTTTACGGTAGGGTACGTCCCACCTTTGGGGATGAAAGGATATCCATTGCCTCTTATTGCTTTCAATTTTTTTTCTCATGTCAACATAGAACAACAGGAGTGTTGTGTGAATTTTTGTGATTTTCCGGGGTTCGTTTGGAAATTTGTATGCACTAACTGAGTTTTCAATGCATTTTTTGTGGATAATACAAATTTGAACTACATGCACATGCTCAAGTGCATATAAGTTGGTTGAAAAATCACAAAAACATTGAGATGCCTGGTTTTTAAATTCTAATAAATCCAAAACTCGTCTGAAATTCATGAAACTTGGCATGCTATCATGGAGCGGCATCAACATGCCGTGGTACACATTTTGTCCCATATGGGGCAGGTTTGGGTATATACTTCTCACAAAGCGGAGCTTCTCACAACAAGCATGATGGTTTTCGGTAGGGAACGTCCCACCTTTGGGGACGAAATGATATCCATTGCCTCTTTTCGCTTGTCAACATAGAACAACATGTGTTTTGTGTGAAGTTTTGTGATTTTCCGGGGTTCATTTGTAAATCTTTATGCATCAACTGAGTTTTAAATGCATTTTATGTGCGTAATTCAAATTTGAACTACATGCACATGCTCCAGTGCATATAAATTGGTTGAAAATCAATTCTATGTCCTTGGGTTCATGGTTAGGTCCCATGCATGAAATGGGCATGAATTTCAAACACCGGGGCACCGTTGCTTGCTGGCAAAACAATGAGATGCATGGTTTTTAAATTATAGTTAATCCAATACTCGTCTAAAATTCATGAAACTTGGCATGCTATCATGGAGCAGCATCAACATGCCGTGGTACAAATTTTTTCCCGTATGGGGCAGGTCTGGGTATATGCTTCTCACAAACCGGAGCTTCTCACAACAAGCATGATGGTATTCGGTAGGGAACGTCCCACCTCTGGGGACGAAACGATATCCATTACCTCTGATTGTTTTCAAATTTTAACTCGTGTCAACATAGAACAACAGGAGTGTTGTATGAATTTCTATGATTTTTCGGGGTTTGTTTGGAAATTTTTATGCATTATCTGAGTTTTCAATGCATTTTATGTGCATAATACAAATTTGAACTACATGCACATGCTCAAGTGCATATAAGTTGGTTGAAAAATCAAATCTATGTCCTTGGGTGCATGCTTAGGTCCCATGCAAGGAATGGGCATGAATTTCAAACACCGGGGCACCGTTGCTTGCCGGCAAAACATTGAGATGCATGGTTTTTAAATTCTAGTCAATCCAAAACTCGTCTGAAATTCATGAAACTTGGCATGCTATCATGGAGCTGCATCAACATGCTGTGGTACAAATTTTGTCCCATATGGGGCTGGTTTGGGTATATGCTTCTCACAAATCGGAGCTTCTCACAACAAGCATGATGGTTTTTGGTAGGGAATGTCCCGGGTTTGGAGACGAAACGATATCCATTGCCTCTTATTGTTTTCAAATTTTTTTCTCGTGTCAACATAGAACAACAGGAGTGTTGTGTGAATTTCTGTGATTTTTCGGGGTTTGTTTGGACATTTTTATGCATTAACTGAGTTTTCAATGCATTTGATGTGCATAATTCAAATTTGAACTACTTACGCATGCTCAAGTGCATATAAATTGGTTGAAAAATCAAATCTGTGTCCTTGGGTGCATGCTTAGGTCCCATGCAAGAAATGGTTATGAATTTCAAACACAGGGGCACCGTTGATTGCCGGCAAAACATTGAGATGCCTGGTTTTTAAATTCTAGTAAATCCAAAACTAGTCTAAAATTCACGAGAATTGGCATGCTATCATGGAGCGTCATCAACATGACGTGGTACAAATTTTGTCCCATATGGGGCAGGTTTGGGTATATGCTTCTCACAAACCGGAGCTTCTCACAATAAGCATGATGGTTTTCGGTAGGGAACGTCCCACCTTTGGGGACGAAACAGTATCCTTTGCCTCTTATTGCTTTCAAAAAAAATTCTCGTGTCAACATAGAACAACAGGAGTGTTGTGTGAATTTTTGTGATTTTTCGGGGTTCGTTTCGCATTTGTATGCATTAACTGAGTTTTCAATGCATTTTATGTGCATAATTCAAATTTGAACTACATGAGCATGCTCCAGTACATATAAATTGGTTGAAAAATCAAATATGTGTCATTGGGTGCATGCTTAGGTCCCATGCAAGAAATGGGAATGAATTTCAAACACCGGGGCACCGTTGATTGCCGGCAAAACATTGAGATGCCTAGTGTCGGTGTCAAAACCGGCAAATCTCGGGTAGGGGGTCCTGAACTGTGAGTCTAGGCCGGATGGTAATAGGAGGCAGGGGACACGAAGTTTTACCCAGGTTCGGGCCCTCTCGATGGAGGTAAAACCCTACGTCCTGCTTGATTAATATTGATGGTATGGGTATTACAAGAGTTGATCTACCACGAGATCAGAGAGGCTAAACCCTAGAAGCTAGCCTAAGGTATGATTGTTGATGTGTATGTTGTCCTACGGACTAAAACCCTCTGGTTTATATAGACACCGGATAGGGTTAGGGTTACATAGAGTCGGTTACAATGGTAGGAGATCTGAACATCCGTATCGCCAAGCTTGCCTTCCATGCCAAGGAAAGTCCCTTCCGGACACGGGACAAAGTCTTCAATCTTGTATCTTCATAGTCCAGGAGTTCGGCTTGAAGGTATAGTTCGGCTATCCGAACACCCCCTAATCCAGGACTCCCTCAGTAGCCCCTGAACCAGGCTTCAATGACGACGAGTCCGGCGCGCAAATTGTCTTCGGCATTGCAAGGCGGCTTCCTCCTCCAAATACCTCATAGAAGATCTTGAACACAAAGATAGTGTCCGGCTCTGGAAAATAAGTTTCCACATATTGCCATAGAGAGAATAATAATATTAACACAAATCTAATCTGCTGACGTATTCCATGGTGCGACACGCCACGGCCAATCCTTTATCCAAATCGTTTCACTATCCCACCTCAGCCCGTTATGCGAGGCGGTTTCCTTGGCACGTCTTGTCAAAGCAGAGATCGTGTCCCCTCATTACGGGATTCTCATCAATATGGGCGTGGGTAACCCAACCGCTTCTAGGATTCCTAGATCATAGGCAAGTCCAAATGGACACGAGGAGGACGCTTGATATCCACCCTCTCTATAAAGGGGCAAAGCTTTTACTTTTCCCTCCCGTGCTCAATCGAATCCTTCCCTCGCCTCAAGCTCAAACGCCCAAAGCTCATGTCAGGTGCTCCGAACCTTCAGTCATGTCCGGATCCAGCCTTCAAGGTCGATGTATGCCCTCCTCCGTCATGGAGGAAGACATCAAAAGTTGAGGGAGGCCAGGTATCTAACCGCCGAAATATCGCATCGGCTGCCTCTCCGGGGGCAGGCCGTCCCCTCTCCCAAACCCAACGAGAGCGTTGTGTTCGTCCCCCACTTCCTCCGGGGTCTAGGTTTTGCACTGGATCCTTTCGTCAGGGGCTTGATGTTTTATTACGGGCTAGATTTCCATGATCTAGCTCCGGACTCCTTCCTGCATATCACGACTTTTGTTGTCGTATGCGAGGCCTTCCTCCAGGTTACCCCCCACTTCGGCTTATGGCTCAAGACCTTTGAAGTAAAGCCGACGGTGATTGAAGGGAAACATGCAGAGTGTGGAGGCGCCTCAATACGCAAGATGACGGGAGCTCCGTGGCCCAAAGGTTCCATCCCAGAGGTGTCTGTATTGTGGCAACAGGAGTGGTTCTACATCACGACTCCTAGAAGTGCCAAGTGGGCGGCCGCCCCCGTTTTTCGCTTGGGCCCTCCACCACGACTGATGTCATGGATCAGCAGAGGACTAGGCTGGGGTCCAGCCAAGGACGTGCCTTTACTGCAAAGCCGCATTCGAGATCTCTTCAATGGAGACCTCAGCTTGGTCGCGGTAATACAAGTTATGCTGGTTCGTCAAGTCCAGCCCTGCAAACGTCGGCCCCTTCGCTTGTGGGAGTTCAATCCCGAGGGTCCGCGTGCCATTCAGAATTTTCTCGGCCTGACGCACGAGGATATGTATAAGTCATTCTTCGGACATCAAGTAGAGTGTCCGGAAATCACCGAGGACATGGGCCTGAGCAGTAACCGCGCCGCCAAACAGGTAAAGAATCTTCCGGCCAAACACATTATCGTTCCTTCGTTGCGAAGTTATTGAGAGTTTGCTTTTTCGACCAGGACTGGCTAACAAAGGCAAAATTGATTCAGCCCCCCTCCCTGAAGGCTTGGAGAATCCGGTATTGGAAAAGATGTTGTAGACCGCACCTTGCCCGGATCCCTTGAAGGAAGATACTGTGGAGGGTAACACGGGCAGACGCGGGCCCCCAATGCTGCCTATTCTAACCAAGGGAGCGAGCATCTCCACGAAGGAAGATGACCGGAAAAGGAAAAGGACTGCGCCCGGGAATTCGGAAGCCGAAGCTTCCAAACGGGAGAAGAAATCTTCTACCGGGGGCCCTACCTCGGGGGGTGGTGCTGCCGCACAAAGTCCGCGGGGGGGTCAATTCTCCCGGGAGTCGTAAGTGACCCGAAAACTTTAGTGGTACAGATATGCCATCTTTTTTCTTCTGAGAAAATAACCACCGCCTGTATTTGTGCAGTTCGGGCCTTAGCCCCTTTCAAATGAGTTCATCTTCGGGGGGTCTTCTTCCAGAGATGATGGAGAGTGAGACGCCTCCTCCGGACTCCTCCGCTACGGAAGCGGGCGACCCTGAAGTGTCGTCGCGGAGGGCCTCTCCGAGTGCGGAGAGGCCAGAAGGTGATCTAATCAATCTCGAGGCTCCCAGTGTCCGGCTCCCGAAGAGGGTAGACAAAAGAGTCCGGCGCCGTCTAGTGTGCCATTGGACGTTCTGAGGGAGTTGATGGGGCGAGCGGCCATCTCAGATGATCACCGTGTGCTGATGAATATGGTGATGGAGAGGATATCGTCCGCCGAAAGCGGATTGCATGAAACTTTTATGAGTCTACTGACAGGCTTTGAGGTACGTGAAAAGGGATGTGTAATAGTCCTGCACATGCTATGTGTGCCCTGTGTAGATAATAGCCCCTGAGACTCTGGTTGTCGTCGAAAACGATGATGAACGGAGGATCATATTCCCAGGTAATAACCATACTGCCTTTATGTGTAGGAGATGGAAGCTCCGGTGGCCAGTCGGACTAGCCAGTTTACCCGTTTAGAATGGCGGTTGGATGCAGCAGATGCCGACATCGAGCTTGTTAACAGAAGGCTTGATGAGGCGCAGGGTAAGGATCCTTGTCTGGTAAACGCCAAATAGGAAGAGTATGATGCCAGTGTTTTTAACATGTTATGACTGCAGATGGAGCTGCCACTGTTGAAGCCTTGCGGGCGGAACTTGCCCGAGCCAAGGAACAAGCAAGATTGGGTAATGCGGCTGCTTTGAAGGCGGCCGAAGAGTTGCGAGCCGAGAAGGCCGCACATGGCGAGAGCCGGGAGAAGATGGCTAATATGGTCGCAGAATTAAAAGTCGCTGTAGACCGTTGTCGGGCTCTTGAAAAGGAAAACTAGGCGAAGGCATCGGACCTTGAGAAGGCTGCTGTAACTGGAAAAGACCTCCGCTCTGCTATGAGGGCAAAGAAGGAGGAGCTGCGGGAAGCCAGGGATATTGTAGCCAGGAAGTCCTTTATGCTGCAGAGGAAGTACGGAGATCCACGGTATGCGCCTCTAGATCGGCTGTGGAGTTCGGAGGATGCGTATATGGATTTGGCGGCGAGCGCTGCCGATGCGGCCAAGTACTTCCAGAGTCAGACGGACCGTGAAGTAGACCAGCTGTTTTGGAAGCAATTCCTTTCTCCCGAGCGTCCGCTTTCGTTGATGGACCAATTAGCCAGATGGGCCGAACTAAATAGGTTGTCTGGACTCTCCATGAGGTCTGTTGTGGATCAACTATGGCCCGGAAGGTCAAAACCGAGAAGCTATTTCAGCTTGGTGTAGCAGGTCCTCGATGTGGTGCCGCGCATAAATGCGATGAAGAGGTCGGCGTGTATAGAAGGCGCACGGATGGCCTTTGCCCGTGCTAAAGCATACTGGGCAGAGATGGATGCTACCACTGTTGCAGCGCAGGATTCGGCCGTAGGTCGAAGGGCTGCTGAGCACTACTTTGAGGAAGTTCTTGAGGGTGCTCGTTTGATAGAGACCCAGTGCTCAAAAAATATTATGTTTGATTGACATGTAATCGCATTGTAAGTGAAATGCTTTCTAAATTTTTATGAGGCTACTTTTATACTTTTGCCTTAAAGTAATGTGATACCTCCTGGGTGGCCGTTTATGTATACATGTGTATAACCTGAAAGATTGCAGTTGTCGGCTTCAACCCCCACGCATATAATGCAGATGTGTTCGCAGAAACACGCATTCACACTTAACCCAACGTCTTGGTCCTATTAAGGAGGTGATAGCGGAGCGAGCGAGGCAACCGGACTATAATGCTTTAACACTTTCACTTAGCCATAGGAGTTTGACAGTGGGGTTACTAGATAGCCCATGGTGGCTCCGCACTCTCCTGATCCCGGGGTGCGTATATGCCTGGCCGGAAAGCGGCCCTTCGTTAAGGCGGAGGAATTCTAACATTCCCATGGGTCATCGAGTGGTTGACCAGTCTCATGCTAGATCATGACAGTCAGTTTTCGGCTTTCTCTACTGAGCCGCTCGTCCGGATGAACCAGGGCACAATCATAGTAGTTCTCCTGGTGCTACCTTAGCCGGTAAAGCGGAACGTAAGGCACCAAAACATAGGAGCCAGGCAAACCCAACATTTGACCAAAGACAATGATTCGGAGCTGATGCATATAGGGCCAAACTCGCGATGCCGAATACTCCCTAAGGTATTCGGTCTTTGTGGTATAAACCGGGCCTGAAGAATGGCCTTTGTAAGAAGCCCCTTGTGTCCAGGTACGTGCATTGTTCTGGCGTGGCCACATGCCAAAACGTCAGCATCCTTCTCAACGGTCGATATGTATCAACAAGAGACAGTAAAAAAGGTTTACGCAGGGTCTTAATCTAAAAAGAATCCTTGGGTCGGGTCCCTGCTGCACGTCTGCGCCTGTGTCTCCGTTGTGCCGTGTCCTGGACGGGTGTAGCACGATGATTATCTGTAAAAGAGAGGAATTTAGGTAAAAAGGTTGTCGTGCAAAAGGATAGTTTTCTAAAGAAACCATGTTTAATTCAAGATAAGAAGAAATCGCCACTCGTCTGCGTGCGTTGAGCCCCTTGTACTTTTGAAAGATAGGGGTGTGACCGTTTATTTGATATGAGCAACGGCGCCGGATTTGGTTAGTTGTGTCTGAGGTCTTGACGACCTATTGGATGCTTTTGCTAGTCCGGGCGCCTTTAGTGTGCGGCTGCTAAGGCAGCCTCACTCTCTTCGGCGCGCAGAGATCGCTTGATACTTCTGTGCACTAAAATGATGCCACGTGGACCGGGCATCTTGAGTGTTAGGGAGGCGTAGTGTGGTATTGCACTAAAGCGAGCAAAAGCTTCGCGTTCGAGTAGTGCTTGATAGCCACTTTTAAACGGAGCGATGTGAAAAGTTAAATGCTCGCGACGGAAATTATCGGGGGAGCCGAATATAACTTGTAGTAGGAGGGAGCCCGTACAACGAGCCTCTGGGCCTGGCGTTACTCCTTTAAAGGTAGTATTGCTATGGCGAATTTGTGTTGGGTCTAACCCCATCCCGCGGATTGTATCCTGATATATTAGGTTTAGGCTACTGCCGCCATCCATCAGGACTCGTGTGAAGTGGTATCCGCTAATTACTGGGTCTAATACCAGTGCTGTCGGCGTTCTGGGAACGGGGGTCCCCAGACTTGCCTGCCTGCGGCCTGCGGCGTGGCTCAAAGGGGGGCCCAACACGGCCCATCTTCACCAACACAAACCCAAGACCCTCGCGAGGGGCCAAGCCTCGCGGGGCGGACAACGCGAAGCTTCCTCAGGCACGGCCTCGTCAGGCTGGCTCACCAGGAGGCGGAGAGATCAAGGCGGGGTACCTCACGAGGTGCCCATGACGCAAGACATGACAACTCAGGGCGCCAGGCGGGTGCCAGCCCGCGCAGCGTCCTCCTTTCCTCTTTGGTGCAAAGGGGGCAAGCGCAGCCGCGGAGTACCGAGGCATCAGGCAAAGGTTGCCATTTCGGTGCAACGAGACCAAGACCAGGAGGACTACGAGACGGAGGTCACCGTGGAGCCCAAGATGGCGTCATCACCAGAGATTTGCGCAGGCGAAGACTACTTTTGTCAGGATAGATGATACTTGTTGTCCCCCTTCAAATTAGCCCGCCATTGTTGGCTCCCTTCCCGCTCAATATTTGGGAAGAGGACCAGCGCCTCTATAAATAGGACCAGCCACCCACACAGCAAGGGGGTTGGTCGGAGGAAAGCAGAGAGAGAGAGAGAGAGGTGGCTGAACTCCTCCTAGCAGTTCATCGCCTCAGCCAAGAACAGACCCTCGCGAGGCTGTTCTTCCTTGTATTGTTCATCATCATCAGCCCCAGAGGCAATCCACCACACCACACACTGGAGTAGGGTATTACACCACAACGGTGGCCCAAACCAGTATAAACCCTGTGTCTCTTGTGTTGTTCTTTCCTTAGTTTAGATCCTAGCATGGCGGAGGGGTGCAGGTAGGTAGGAGGCGAAATCTCCGCGCGCACCCCAGTGTTCGAATCTCAAGGGTCTGCCGGAACCCGAAATCCGACATTTGGCGCGCCACGTAGGGGTGCGCCGGAATTCGTCTTCCACCGCCCCGTTCTCCTCCGCCCGTCACGCCCATGTCTGACGCTCGTCGGGCCTGCGCCGAGCGCCGGGCCGCACTCGCTTCCCGCGTCGCCCAGACGGCCCCTGTCGGCGGGCATCCACGCCGTTCCCCGTCACCTGCCGTCAACGCCGCCACCGGCCCGGCGGGGGACGAGCGGCAAGCATCGTCCCAGCATCCGTATGTGTGGCAAGACGGCCGCACCGCAACTCCCTCGCTCGCCCCAGCTGGATCTTCGTCCCGCGCGCTCCGCGCGCCCATGGAGGCTCGGGCTGCACTCATCGCGGAAAACGAACTCCTGTGCTACCATCCCGTCGATGACGTCTACGAAGAATGGCTCGACCGCGTCGCCGAGCTCGTCCGCGCTGCAGGGGGCTCTTCCGCGCCGTCCGTTCCACTACACCGCACCCCGCCCCGCGTGGGCGAAGAGGCTCCGGCGGCGCCCCAGCCGCCTCCTCCTCAAGAAGACGCCATGGCTCCAAGGCGCATGGCCCCTGGGCAGAACCCCCTCCGTCAGGTGCCAGCACAGCAAGAACAGAGCTGCCAAGAAGTCCCTCGCCCGCCAGAAGCTGCCTGGGCGCTCCCTGCTCCAGCACGTCGCGACCATCCCCCTGCTCCAGCGCGTGGGGACATGCAAGACCAGGCTCTCCGTCACCCAAGGCCTCCCGTGGCCACAGCAGGCTGCCGCGCCTACACCACCGAACTACGCAGCGTCGCGTGGCCTGGCAAGTTCAAACCAGACCTGCCTCCTCGCTACGACGGCACGGCCGACCCTGCGGAGTTCCTCCAGCTCTACGAGCTGGGCATCGAAGCTGCCAAGGGAGACGAGAAGGTCATGGCGAACTGGTTTCCCATGGCGCTTAAGGATGGGGCCCGCACCTGGCTCCTGAACCTGGATCTAGGCACAATCTCCTCCTGGGAAGAGATGCGCACCCGCTTCATCGCCAACTTCCAAGGTACTCGCGAACGGCCACCCGCCATGAGCGACATGCGCCGCATCAAGCAACAACCCGGGGAAACCCTACAGAAGTACATCCAGCGCTTCAACAACGCACGCATCAAGATCCCCAAGGTGACTGAGGAGGCCATCATCTCAGCTTTCTCCGATGGCGTGCGCGACGTCAAGATGAAGGAGGAGCTGGTGATGCATGAAGACCTGTGCACTTCCTTGGAGTTGTTCAACTTGGCAAACAAGTGCGCCAGGGCTGAGGAGGGGCGTCTCTCCCTCCTCGAGCTGCCTGCCGCAGACCCAGAAAAGAAGAAGCTCAAGGCCAAGGATGTGAAGCGCAAGGGGGCTGCAGTGCTCGTGGCAGAACCAGACACCAAGTGGGGCAGAGATCAGCCCGAACCTCCCAAGGGCAGCTGGTACTGCGTGTACCACGACCTCCACACCCACAACACCAACGAATGCCAAGAACTCCAAGCCGTGCATGAAGGAAGGATCGGCCGTTGCCCCGACCGCGGTGACCGGGGCTACGGTCGAGGAGGAGGAAGAAACGCGGGATGCTGGGAAGACCGTGGGCCGTGCCAAGGGTGGCGCGACCAACCTCGCGAGGATCGCTGGCAAGACCCGCCTCACGAGAGAGGATGGAGGGATCAGCCTTGCGAGGGAGACTGCACGGATCAGCCTCGCGTGGATCGCCCGCTAGGCAACGCAGGCCTCCTATCGCTGCCGCCACAGCAAAGGAGAAACGAGGACCACCATCAGGACGAGGAGGCTGGGGGCTTCTAGGAGCCGCGCGCGATCGCCTGCATCCTGGGCGGAGCTCAAGCCCCAGCCTCTCAGCGCATCTTCAAGCAGTTCGCCCGCAAAGTGAACGCAGTACTCCCCAGACTCGAAGCCACACGCCCTCTCAGGTGGTCGGCGTGCGCCATCATGTTCAGCTCAGCAGATCAGTTCAAGTGTGCGGCAACAGCCGGAGTCCTCCCGATGCTTTGCTTCCCAATCATCAGCAACGTGGTGGTCACCAAGACCCTCATCGATGGCGGGGCAGGGCTCAACGTCCTGTCCGTGGAGACGTTCAACAACCTCCAAGTACCCTACAGCCAGCTTCAGCCAACCAAGCCCTTCTCCGGTATCACTGACGGCTCCACGGTCTCGATTGGGCAGGTCCGCCTCCCTGTCACCTTCGGGGCACGCGACAACTACCGCACCGAGCTCATCGACTTCGACGTCGCTCACATTCGCCTGCCGTACAACGTCATCCTTGGGTACCCAGCGCTGGCCAAGTTCATGGCCGTAACTCACCACAGCTACAACGTCCTCAAGATGCCAGGAAGCGGCGGAGTCATCACGGTGCCCTGTGAAGAGAAGGACGCGGTGTGTTCCCTGGAACGAGCCTTTCAGGCTGCGTCACTGGAAGACCCGGGTCGTGGAAGTAGGAGGCCTCCCGAGACCACCCCCAAGAAGAAGAAGACATCGTACGGCTCGACCACTCAGGAGGCAGGCCCCTCTGGGCCCGCGCCTGCCCAGGGGGAGCCTCCCTCCATCGCATAGGAAAGCGCGTCCGGTGCCCTCCTCAGGCAGGGCTCGGGGGCTCTCCCCTGGAGGGCCCCCGACCTAGCTAGGGTCACGAGGGAGGCTCTTGGGCACCACATGGAGGCGTGTTTTGAAGCACATTTCCCTCAAGAAGGAGCAAGGCAAGGAGATCCAGACCCACAGGAGTTCGTCAGCAAGGCCATTCAGGAGCTACAGGAGTCAAGAGTCATGAGAGGCGCCCGCCGCCTACCAGCAGTGGCCCCCCATCCAGGCGAGGATGGTGGGCTGCGCGTCTGCATCGACATACCAGGGCTCAACCGAGTCGTCTCTCTGGAGCGCCTCTGGCCCTCGCGAGTGGGGCGCTGCGGAGGTCCACCCCATAGCTACGTTCGCATGCCTTACGGCTTGCCGAACGCGGCTGACGCGTACCAGCGCCTCAGGAGGGGCATCACGGAGGCATGAGAGGCCAGGCATTCCGCAGCCCTGGCAGAGATGGAGATGGCCCGCGAGGAGCCGCCAGCGCCTCCGGAGCCTCCCGAGGCCCCTGGGCCTGGTGGCTCGTGAGGATCGGCTCCCGCAGCCCCCCGAGCCTGCTACACCAACACCCCTTCGTCCTCAACATCATCAGGTGACATCTTTCGAGTTTTAGTTCCGGCTGGGAGCGCCCCCAGGGCTGCATTATTCCCAGGCCGCGTGGGTCCGTCCCTGCGGCGTGTATCCCTTTTATTTCGCGTCGATTAGCTTACCTTGTTGGGGGCACCCCTCAGGCTGCATCACCCCCAAGTCGCTCGGGCCTGACCCAGTGATCTCCGCATTCCCAGCATCTATTTGAACGAATCCACTCATTCGCGGCTAACGTGTTTTACCTAGTTGCATACTCAGCTGACGCCAACTAACGGAGCTGCTCCCGAACGGCACGACGCTTGCGCATGGGTCCGTCCCTGCAACGCCAACAAACCTGGATGGCTGAGCTCTGGCCGCGGCAGCCCCGCATAGCGCCACCTCGTCAAGCCTTCAGTGCCTCACTACCCCTCGGAAGCAACCAATGGCTAACCGTCAATTGTATAGCAACCCCTTGCTTTTTCTATGATGGACCTGCAGGACCTCCTGAAGGAGCTGCGTCAGGCGAGGCTCTTGCTGTGCCTCCTTCGCTCTCGTCCGCGCGAACCGCTTGCACGTTAAAGGGGGGGTGCCTGAGCATCGCGACTCAGGGCTCCTACTGGCTCTCCAGCCCTCACCCTCTGGCCTTGACCACGGCATCGCGACCTGGCATACCAGCGACGGCTGAGATTCGCTCGAGGGCCGGGACCCGAGGACGTAGAGCAGAAAGGGGAGCTAAGGCGAGAGGGAGGAGACACACGAGGACCTCGCCAAGCAACCCCGCTCCTGCCGACGCACGGACCCGGCCACACACCAGAGAGCGGCCCCTGATCCTCGAGATAAGTTATCGCCCGGAAGCGCCAGCTACCGTGGCACCATCCCCGCACCTAATGCTATCCCTTGTTAGTGATGCCGCTCCCCTTTCTCACCAAACGACGGCTGCTTGGGCGCCAAAGGGGACCTCCTGAGCATCGCGACTCAGGGGCTCTTACCAAAATCCGGGTCGCTCACCTCCTGGCCTTGACCACGGCATCGCGACCTGGCATACCAGCGATGGATGAAGCCGCCTTGGGACTGGGACCTGTCGGCGCAGAGCACCAAGCCCTCATGAGGTTCGAAAGGGAGGACTGAGCTAAGATGGAATGAGCAACTCGCGCAATTCTACGACGGGGGTTATATATACAAGACAGGATCACAGGCACCTTACAAGCCCCTACGGGGCGCGTTTTTGATTCCTCGCAGGGAACGGGTCCTAAAGGGACACAAACCACGCGCGTCCCTGTAAAAGACGCCATCATCAATAGTCGGCCGTCAAGCACCGACGCCAACCCCATCCAGATCAGAGTCGGCGGCGGCCTGACGAGCCCGCCCTGCTCCAGGAGCGGCGCCGGCGCGGGGGCTCGTAGCTGTCGTCGCTCGTCTCCGGAGTCGTGAAGAGCTCGCCGGAGTCGCTGGAACCTCCGACGCCACCACCGCCTAAGGAGCCTTCAAGGGAGTGGGTGGCGTGCCCAGTCCTCGTCGCAACAGGGCCCTGGCCACCTTCCCCGGGGCAGCACTCCAGCCGGCGCCCGCTCGCATCGAAGACCTTGAAGAGCATCACCGAAGCACCATCGTAGTCCAAGTGGATCGCAAAGACTCCCCTTGTCCTGCAAACCCGGACGATCTCCCTCCAGCCCCGGGTCATGTAGACCTCGCCCGGGGCGATGACCGCGACCTCTGCCTCGGTCGCGAGGGTGCTGCAGCCGGTGTGCTGCAGCCAGAGCTCCAGGGGCACCCCCTGCGGGATGATAGAGGTGAAGAAGGGAGGCAGGCGAATCCAAGACTGAAGAGGAATGGCGACATGGAGCATGAACTCTTGGGAGGAGCCCTCGGTGTGGACCCCAGGGGGGACGACCCACACCTTCGTGACCCGTCGGCACCGACGACGGCGCCGCCCGTGGCGGTCAGCATTAGCTCCTTCGGGGCCCTCGACGTGGGCGTGCAATGGAAGCGGGAACCCCGGCGGCGCCCGCTCGCCCCAAGGCCTCGGCACCACCTGAAGGGCCCCTTCATCCGGGCCACGGGGGATGAGCCGTTTCTTCGGCGGGAGGGGGTCTGGCCCCTCTCGGGGAGCCTTTCCCTTCTCTGCCGCCGAGAACCGGCGGATCAGAGCCATCGCGGCAAGACGGAGCAAGGATCGGGAAGAAGCAGAAGCAAGGAGGGGTGGACTGGAACGGCGCGCGCCGTTCCGTACTTATGGCTGGCGAAGGCCAACCGCCGGCCTCGACGATCGCATGTAATCATGAGCCGTTTTTGCATTAAGAGACTTGTCCCATTCGTGCAGTTGCCAAGGCGTCGTGGGGAAGTGGGGGCGCCCACGTCCAGTCAACCGCCACGCGGCGCCCAAGGCCGCAGGCTGTTAGGGCCCGCGGTGCTTCGCTCTTGCCCTTCCGCCTCCCTGCACGGCCAAGTCCGGGCGCGCCTTGGGCCCGGGGGCTACTGTCGGCGTTCTGGGAACGGGGGTCCCCAGATTTGCCTGCCTGCGGCCTGTGGCGTGGCTCAAAGGGCGGCCCAGCACGGCCCATCTTCACCAACACAAACCCAAGACCCTCGCGAGGGGCCAAGCCTCGCGGGGTGGACGATGTGAAGCTTCCTCAAGCACGGCCTCGTCAGGCTGGCTCACAAGGAGGCGGAGAGATCAAGGCGGGGTACGTCACGAGGTGCCCATGACGCAAGACATGACAACTCAGGGCGCCAGGCGGGTGCCAGCCCGCGCAGCGTCCTCCTTTCCTCTTTGGTGCAAAGGGGGAAAGCGCAGCCGCGGAGTACCGAGGCATCAAGCAAAGGTTGCCATTTCGGTGCAACGAGACCAAGACCAGGAGTACTACGAGACGGAGGTCACCGTGGAGCCCAAGACGGCGTCATCACCAGAGCTTTGCGCAGGCGAAGACTACTTTTGTCAGGATAGCTGATACTTGCTGTCCCCCTTCAAATTAGCCCGCCATTGTTGGCTCCCTTCTCGCTCAATATTTGGGAAGAGGACCAGGGCCTCTATAAAAAGGACCAGCCACCCACACAGCAAGGGGGTCGGTCGGAGGAAAGCAGAGAGAGAGAGAGAGAGAGAGAGAGAGAGAGAGAGAGAGGTGGCTGAACTCCTCCCAGCAGTTCATCGCCTCAGCCAAGAACAGACCCTCGCGAGGTTGTTCTTCCTTGTATTGTTCATCATCATCAGCCCAAGAGGCAATCCACCACACCACACACTAGAGTAGGGTATTACACCACAACGGTGGCCCGAACCAGTATAAACCTTGTGTCTCTTGTGTTGTTCTTTCCTTAGTTTAGATCCTAGCATGGCGGAGGGGTGCAGGTAGGTAGGAGGCGAAATCTGCGCGCGCACCCCAGTGTTCGAACCTCAAGGGTCTGCCGGAACCCGAAATCCAACAAGTGCAGCCCATCCTGCGTGCCGGATACTTGATGCGTAATCACGGTGGTCGAAGGTGATCGGTTGAGATGACCAGTGGTGGGACTTCGCGGTGATGGGCACTTGGGTATATTTTTCGGGGAGTGCCGCATTGTTTTTCCTCTTGATCACGTGTAACACGTTTACTGTTTTGACGTCGGGTGGAAATTTCTTTTGTTCTCCCTTGTCTTGATTGCGAGGCTCGTCCTCGTCTTCACTTGGTGTATCTTCCCCTTTTTGTATGGCGTTAAGCTTGCCGGACTGCTTGAAGACCCAACATTCTCTGTGGGTATGATTAGCAGGTTTGCTAGGGGTACTATGGATCTGACATACTTGGTCCAGAATTTTGTTGAGGCTAGACAGTTCATCTCTGGTGCCTTTGGAGGGCGGCTTTTGGTTTGGCCGAGGGACTTTGAATCCGGCATTTACTGTCGTGCCCTTCGTGTTGTCTTCTTTATTCCGGCGTTTGTTATTGCTGTTGCGTCATGATTTCCCATTTCCATCTCTAACTTCAGATGTGCTGGGGTCGCTGGTGCTGCATCTGGCTAGCCAGCTGTCCTCACCCATCCAGAAGCGGGTCATGAGGTTTGTTAATGCGGCCATCGTTCTCGGCTTATTTTGGCCGAGGTTCCTGGCGAGCCATTCGTCGCGGACGCTGTGCTTGAAAGCTGCTAAGGCTTCGGCGTCCGGACAATCGACAATCTAGTTCTTTTTAGTAAGGAACCTGTTCCAAAGTTTTCAGGCTGTCTCTTCGGGATGTTGAGTTATATGACTCAAGTCGTCCGCATCCGGAGGTCGGACATAAGTCCCTTGAAAGTTTGCCCGAAAGGCGTCTTCGAGCTCTTCCCAACTTCCAATGGAGATTTCGGGGAGGCCTTTGAGCCAGTGACGAGCTGGCCCTTTGAGTTTGAGAAGTAAGTACTTGATGGCATGGAGATCATCCCCTCGAGCCATATGTATATGAAGGATATAGTCCTCAATCCAGACCCCAGGGTCTGTTGTTCCATCGTATGCCTCTATGTTTACAGGCTTGAATCCCTCTGGGAATTCGTGGTCCAGCAACTCATCGGTGAAACATAGGGGGTGTGCGGCACCCCTGTAGCTGGGTGTGCCACGTTGTTCAGATGCTTGTTGTGTTGCATTGTATGCTGGGGCGCGCTTGCGTGGTCCATAGATGGATCTTGTTGCGCCGTCCTTTGGGTGCGAGCCCTCGCATGGGTCGCGTGTTGTATTGTGAGCAGCGTTGAATGCCGTACTGTGGTGGTAGAGGGGTCGTCTATCCGACCAGGTGGTTGCTTTGATATTTGGTTGTGGGGGGGTCTGAGGCCTCCTCATCGAATTCGGGTAGCAGCTTCCGCTTTGGGTAGCTCTTGGAGGGACGATTGTCGCCGCACCTTGCTGCAGTGTTGAGTATTTTGCTCCATCTGAACTAGAGCGTGTTTTGCGCGGCCTTGAGCCTCCGCTTCTGCTTTTTGAGGCTCCTTGCGGTGGCGACGAGGCTTTTACGGGCATTCTGCTGCTCCGAGTGCCTGTCCGGTGTTGTGTCGTCTGGACCATTATCATTGATAGGGTTTGTTTATTCGGTTTGATTATCCGGATTGCCGTTGTCTGGCAGCGGTTCGCCCTATTCCAGCGCTGGATCAGTGTGATCGCTATTTCTGTCGAGGCGGGATTTGGGGCGGCGCTTGCGTCTCCGCTTTGACTGCTTTTCGAGGGAACAATCCTTCGGTGCGTCCTTCCATTCCTCGCCGTCATCTTTGGGTGCGTCCACCATGTATACATCATATGACGAGGTGGCGTTCCAAGGCTCGATAGGCGCTGATTCTTCATCGTCTCCTTCATCGGCGTCCATACCGTCGATGTCGTCGGAGTTGAAGTCGAGCATGTCGGTTAAATCGTCGACAGTGGCTACCAAGTGGGTGGTGGGTGGGTTTTGAATTTCTTCATCGTCCGAATCCCAACCTTGCTGACCGTAGTCCGGCCAGGGTTCTCCTGATAAAGAGAGATATTTTAGTGACTTCAGGATATCGCCGAAAGGCGAGTGCTGAAAGACGTCTGCGGCCGTGAACTCCATGATCGGCGCCCAATCGGATTCGCTCGGCAGGGGCACGGAGGGTTTGGAGTCCAGAGAAGAATCTGGCTCCATGGAGTCACGAGTCTTGCAGAGTACGGGGTTGGTGTTCGGCTCAACCGCCATTGGGATCGCAGCCCCGAGGCGGCATCCAACCGTCCATCCTCGATCGGCACGGTCGGCTCCGAACCAGGGGCCAGAGCCGATGCAGGTGCGGCCTCTAGGGCACTGTTCGGCGGCAGAGCTAGATCATGCTCGTCATGATAGTGCGGCACGCTAGGCGGTGGTTTGAATCCGTCGAAGATCAAGTCCCCGCGGATGTCGGCTGTGTAGTTTAAACTTCCGAATCTGGCCTGACGGCCAGGGGCATAGCTTTCGATCTGCTCTAGATGGCCAAGTGAATCGGCCCGCAGTGCAAAGCCGCCAAAGACGAAGATCTGTCCGGGGAGGAAGGTCTCACCCTGGACCGCATCGCCATTGCTGATCGTAGGAGCCATCGGGCCTGACTGCGACGGCACAGAGGAACTCTCAATGAAAGCACCAATGTCGGTGTCAAAACCGACGGATTTTTGGTAGGGGGTCCCGAATTGTGCGTCTAGGCCGGATGGTAACAGGAGGCAGGGGACACGAAGTTTTACCCAGGTTCGGGCCCTCTCGATGGAGGTAAAACCCTACATCCTGCTTGATTAATATTGATGGTATGGGTATTACAAGAGTTGATCTACCACGAGATCAGAGAGGCTAAACCCTAGAAGCTAGCCTATGGTATGATTGTTGATGTGTATGTTGTCCTACGGACTAAAACCCTCCGGTTTATATAGACACCGGATAGGATTACGGTTACATAGAGTCGGTTACAATGGTAGGAGATCTGAACATCCGTATCGCCAAGATTTCCTTCCACGCCAAGGAAAGTCCCTTCCGGACACGGGAAAAAGTCTTCAATCTTGTATCTTCATAGTCCAGGAGTCTGGCTTGAAGGTATAGTTCGGCTATCCAAACACCCCCTAATCCAGGACTCCCTCACCTGGTTTTTAAATTCTATTAAATCGAAAACTTGTCTGAACTTCATCAAATTTGGCATGCTATCATGGAGCGGCATCAACATGCCATGGTACACATTTTGTCCCATATGGGGCAGGTTTGGGTATATGCTTCTCACAAAACGGAGCTTCTCACAATAAGCATGATGTTTTTCGGTACGAAACGTCCCACCTTTGGGGATGAAAGGATATCCATTGCCTCTTATTGCTTTCAATTTTTGTTGTGACAACATAGAACAACATGAGTGTTGTGTGAATTTTCCTGATTTTCCGGGGTTCGTTTGGAAATTTTTATGCATTAACTGATTTTTCAATGCATTTTATGTGCATAATACAAATTTGAACTACATGCACATGTTCAAGAGCATACAAGTTGGTTGAAAAATCAAATATGTGTCCTTGGGTGCATGCTTAGGACCCATGCAAGAAATGGGCATGAATTTCAAACACCGGGGCACCGTTGCTTGCCGGCAAAACATTGAGATGCATTGTTTTTAAATTCTAGTAAATCCAAAACTTGTCTGAAATTCATGAAACTTGGCATGCTATCATGGAGCAGCATCAACATGCCGTGGTACAAATTTTGTCCCATATGGGGCAGGTTTGTGTCTATGCTTCTCACAAACCGGAGCTTCTCACAACAAGCATGATGGTTTTCGGTAGGGAACGTCCCACCTTTGGAGTCGAAATGATATCCATTGCCTCTTATTGTTTTCAAATTTTTTTCTCGTGTCAGCATAGAACAACAGCAGTGTTGTGTGAATTTCTGTGTTTTTTGGGGTTTGTTTGGACATTTTTATGCATTAACTGAGTTTTCAATGCATTTTATGTGCATAATTCAAATTTGAACTACATGCACATGCTCCAGTGCATATAAATTGGTTGAGTAAACAAATATGTATCCTTGGGTGCATGCTTAGGTCCCATGCAAGAAATGGGCATAAATTTCAAACACCGAGGCACCGTTGATTGCCGGCAAAATAGTGAGATGCCTAGTATTAAATTCTAGTAAATCCAAAACTCGTCTGAAATTCATGAAACTTGGCATGCTATCATGGAGCGGCATCAACATGTGGTGCTACAAATTTTGTCCCATATGGGGCAGGTTTGGGTATATTCTTCTCACAACAAGCATGATGGTTTTCGGTAGGGAACGTCCCACCTTTGGGGACGAAACGGTATCCATTGCCTCTTAATGTTTTCAATTTTTTTCTCGTGTCAACATAGAACAACTGGAGTGTTGTGTGAATTTTTGTGATTTTTCGGGATTCGTTTAGTTATTTTTATGCATTAACTGAGTTTTCAATGCATTTTATGTGCATAATTAAAATTTGAACTACATGCACATGCTACAGTGCACATAAATTGGTTGAAAAATCAAATTTGTGTCCTTGGGTCCATGCTTAGGTCCCATGCAAGAAATGGGCATGAATTTAAAACACCGGGGCACTGTTGATTGTCGGTAAAACATAGAGATGCTTGGTTTTAAGATTCTAGTAAATCCAAAATTGGTCTGAAATTCATGAAACTTGGCATGCTATCATGGAGCGCCATCACAACATGATGTGGTACAAATTTTGTCCCATATGGGGCAGGTTTGGGTATATGCTTCTCACAAACTGGAGCTTCTCACAATAAGCATGATGGTTTTCTGTAGGGAATGTCCCACCTTTGGGGATGAAATGATATGCATTGCCTCTTATTGCTTTCAAATTTTTTCTCGTGTCAACATAGAACAACAGGAGTGTTGTGTGAATTTTTGTAATTTTGCGGGGTTCGTTTGGAAATTTTTATGCATTAACTGAGTTTTCAATGCATTTTATGTGCATAATACAAATTTGAACTTCATGCACATGCTCAAGTGCATATAAGTTGGTTGAAAAATCAAATCTGTGTCCTTGGGTGCATGCTTTGGCCCCGTGCAAGAAATGGGCATGAATTTCAAACACAGGGGCACCGTTGCTTGCCGGCAAAACATTGAGATGCATAGTTTTTAAATTCTAGTAAATCCAAAACTCGTATGAAATTCACTAAACTTGGCATGCTATCATGGAGAAGCATCAACATGTCGTGGTACAAAATTTTCCCATATGGGGGAGGTTTGGGTATATGCTTCTCACAAACCGAAGCTTCTCACAACAAGCATGATGGTTTTCGGTAGGGAACGTCCCACCTTTGGAGACGAAACGATATCCATTGCCTCTTATTGTTTTCAATTTTTTTTCTCGTGTCAACATAGAACAATAGGAGTGTTGTGTGAATTTTTTGATTTTTCGGGATTCGTTTGGACATTTTTATGCATTAACTGAGTTCTCAATGCATTTTATGTGCATAATTCAAATTAGAACTACATGCACATGCTCCAATGCATATAAATTGGTTGAAAAATCAAATCTGTGTCCTTGGGTTCATGCTTAGGTCCCATGCAAGAAATGGGCATGAATTTCAAACACCAGGGCACTGTTGATTGTCGGCAAAACATTGAGATGCCTGGTTTTTAAATTCTAGTAAATCCAAAACTGGTCTGAAATTCATGAAACTTGGCATGCTATCATGGAGCGGAATCGACATGCCGTGGTATAAATTTTGTCCCATATGGGGCAGGTTTGGGTATATCCTTCTCACAAACCGGAGCTTCTCACAACAAGCATGATAGTTTTCGGTAGGGAACGTCCCACCTTTGGGGACGAAACGGTATCCGTTGCCTCTTATTGCTTTCAAAAAAAAATTCTCGTGTGAACATAGAACAACAGGAGTGTTGTGTGAATTTTTGTGATTTTTCGGGGTTCGTTTGGATCTTTATATGCATTAACTGAGTTTTTAATCCATTTTATGTGCATAATTCAAATTTGAACTACATGCGCATGCTCCAGTGCATATAAATTGGTTGAAAAATCAAATATGTGTCCTTGGGTGCATGCTTAGGTCCCATGCAAGAAATGGTCATGAATTTCAAACACCGGGGCACCGTTGCTTGCTGGCAAAACAATGAGATGCATGGTTTTTAAATTCTATTAAATCCAAAACTCGTCTAAAATTCATGAAACTTGGCATGCTATCATGGAGCAGCATCATCATGCCGTGGTACAAATTTTGTCCCGTATCGGGCAGGTCTGGGTATATGCTTCTCACAAACCGGAGCTTCTCACAACAAGCATGATGGTTTTCGGTAGGGAACGTCCCACCTTTGGGGACGAAACGATATCCATTACCTCTTATTGTTTTCAAATTTTTTCTCGTGTCTACATAGAACAACAGGAGTGTTGTGTGAATTTCTGTGATTTTTCGGGATTCGTTTGGAAATTTTTATGCATTAACTGAGTTTTCAATGCATTTTATGTGCATAATACAAATTTTAACTACATGCACATGCTCAAGTGCATATAAGTTTGTTGAAAAATCAAATCTGTGTCCTTGGGTGCATGCTTAGGTCCCATGCAAGAAATGGGCATGAATTTCAAACACCGGGGCACCGTTGCTTGCCGGTAAAACATTGAGATGCATGGTTTTGAAATTCTAGTAAATCCAAAACTCGTCTGAAATTCATGAAACTTGGCATGCTATCATGGAGCAGCATCAACATGACGTGGTACAAATTTTGTCCCATATGGGGCTGGTTTGGGTATAAGCCTCTCACAAACTGGAGCTTCTCACAACAAGCATGATGGTTTTCGGTAGGGAACGTCCCACCTTTGGAGACGAAACGATATCCATTGCCTCTTATTGTTTTCAAAAAAAATTCGCGTGTCAACATAGAACAACATGGGTGTTGTGTGAATTTCTGTGATTTTTCGGGGTTTGTTGGGAATTTTTTATGCATTAACTCAGTTTTCAATGCATTTTGTGTGCATGATTCAAATTTGAACTACTTGCGCATGCTCCAGTGCATATAAATTGGTTGAAAAATCAAATATGCGTCCTTGGGTGCATGCTTAGGTCCCATGCAAGAAATGGGAATGAATTTCAAACACCGGGGCACCGTTGATTGCCGGCAAAACATTGAGATGCCCGGTTTTTAAATTCTAGTAAATCCAAAACTCGTCTGAAATTCATGAAACTTGGCATGCTATCATGGAGCGGCATCAACATGCCGTGGTACACATTTTGTCCCATATGGGGCAGGTTTGTGTATATGCTTCTCACAAATCGGAGCTTCTCACAACAAGCATGATGGTTTTTGGTAGGGAACGTCCCACCTTTGGGGATAAAAGTTTTGTTTTGTGATTTTCCAGGGTTCATTTGGAAATTCTTTCTCATGTCAACATAGAACAACAGGAGTGTTGTGTGAATTTTTGTGATTTTCCAGGGTTCATTTGGAAATTTGTATGCATTAATTGAGTTTTCGATGCATTTTATGTGCATAATTCAAATTTGAACTACATGCACATGCTCAAGTCCATATAAATTGGTTGAAAAATCAAATATGTGTCCCTGGGTCCATGCTTCGGTCCCATGCAAGAAATGGGCATGAATTTCAAACAACGGGGCACTGTTGCTTGCCGGCAAAACATTGAGATGCATTTTTTAAATTCTATTAAATCCAAAACTCGTCTGAAATTCATGAAACTTGGCATGCTATCATGGAGCAGCATCAACATGAAGTGGTACAAATTTTATCCCGTATGGGGCAGGTCTGGGTATATGCTTCTCACAAACCGGAGCTTCTCACAACAAGCATGATCGTTTTCGGTAGGGAACATCCCACCTTTGGGGACGAAACGATATCCATTACCTCATATTGTTTTCAAATTTTTTCTCTTGTCAACATAGAACAACAGGAGTGTTGTGTGAATTTCTGTGATTTTTCTGGGTTTGTTTGCAAATTTTTATGCATCAACTGAATTTTCAATGCATTTTATGTGCATAATACTAATTTGAACTACATGCACATGCTCAAGTGCATATAAGTTGGTTGAAAAATCAAATATGTGTCCTTGGGTGCGTGCTTAGGTCCCATGCAAGAAATGGGCATGAATCTCAAACACCGGGGCACCGTTGCTTGCCGGCAAAACATTGAGATGCATGGGTTTTAAATTCTTGTAAGTCCAAAACTTGTCTGAAATTCATGAAACTTGGCATGCTATCATGGAGCAGCATCAACATGCCGTGGTACAAATTTTGTCCCATATGGGGCTGGTTTGGGTATATGCTTCTCACAAACCGGAGCTTCTCACAACAAGCATGATGGTTTTCGGTAGAGAACGTCCCACCTTTGGAGACGAAACGATATCCATTGCCTCTTATTGTTTTCAAATTTTTTTCTCGTGTGAACATAGTACAACAGGAGTGTTGTGTGAATTTCTTGATTTTTCGGGGTTTGTTTGGACATTTTTATGCATTAACCGAGTTTTCAATGCATTTTATGTGCATAATTAAAATTTGAACTACATGCACATGCTCCAGTGCATATAAATTGGTTGAATAAACAAATATGTGTCCTTAGGTGCATGCTTAGGTCCCATGCAAGAAATGGGAATGAATTTCAAACATCGGGGCACCGTTGATTGCCGGCAAAACATTGAGATGCCTAGTTTTTAAATTCTAGTAAATCCAAAACTAGTCTGAAATTCATAAAACTTGGCATGCTATCATGGAGCGGCATCAACATGCGGTGCTACAAATTTTGTCCCATATGGGGCAGGTTTGGGTATATGCTTCTCACAACAAGCATGATGGTTTTCGGTAGGGAACTTCCCACCTTTGGGGACGAAACGGTATCCATTGCCTCTTATTGCTTTCAATTTCTTTCTCGTGTCAACATAGAACAACTTGAGTGTTGTGTGAATTTTTGTGATTTTTCGGGATTCGTTTAGTTATTTTTATGCATTAACTGAGTTTTCAATGCATTTTATGTGCATAATTCAAATTTGAACTACATGCACATGCTGCAGTGCATATAAATTGGTTAAAAAATCAAATTGGTGTCCTTGGGTGCAGGCTTAGGTCCCATGCAAGAAATGGGCATGAATTTCAAACACCGGGGCACTGTTGATTGCCGGCAAAACATAGAGATGCCTGGTTTTAAGATTCTAGTAAATCCAAAATTGGTCAGAAATTCATGAAACTGGGCATGCTATCATGGAGCGCCATCAACATGCCATGGTACAAATTTTGTCCCATATGGGGCAGGTTTGGGTATATGCTTCTCACAAACCGGACCTTCTCACAACAAGCATGATGGTTTTCGGTACGGAACGTCCCACCTTTGGGGACGAAACGGTATTCATTCCCTCTTATTGCTTTCAAAAAAAATTCTCGTGTCAACATAGAACAACAGGAGTGTTGTGTGAATTTTTGTGATTTCTCGGGGTTCGTTTGGACATTTTTTGCATTAACTGAGTTTTCAATACATTTTATGTGCATAATTCAAATTTGAACTACATGCGCATGCTCCAGTGCATATAAATTGGTTGAAAAATCAAATATGTGTCCTTGGATGCATGCTTAGGTCCCATGCAATAATGGGAATGAATTTCAAACACCGAGGTACCATTGATTTCCAGCAAAACATTGAGATGCCGGGTTTTTAAATTCTAGTAAATCCAAAACTCGTCTGAAATTCATGAAACTTGGCATGCTATCATGGAGCGGCATCAACATGCCATGGTACACATTTTTCCCATATGGGGCAGGTTTGGGTATATGCTTCTCACAAATCGGAGCTTCTCACAACAAGCATGATGGTTTTCAGTAGGGAACGTCCCACATTTGGGGATGAAAGGATATCCATTGCCTCTTATTGCTTTCAAATTTTTTCTCGTGTCAACATAGAACAACAGGAGTGTTCTATGAATTTTTGTGATTTTCCAGGGTTCATTTGGAAATTTTTATGCATTAACTGAGTTTTCAATGCATTTTATGTGCATAATTCAAATTTGAACTACATGCACATGCTCAAGTGCATATAAATTGGTTGAAAAATCAAATATGTGTCCCTGGGTCCATGCTTCGGTCCCATGCAAGAAATGGGCATGAATTTCAAACAACGGGGCACTGTTGCTTGCCGGCAAAACATTGATATGCATGGTTTTTAAATTCTAGTAAATCCAAAACTCGTCTGAAATTGAGGAAAATTGGCATGCTATCACGGAGCGGCATCAACATCCCGTGCTATAAAGTTTGTCCCATATGGGGCAGGTTTGGGTATATGCTTCTCACAAACCGGAGCTTCTCACAACAAGCACGATGGTTTTCGGTAGGGAACGTCCCACCTTTGGGGACGAAGTGGTATCCATTGCCTCTTATTGCTTTCATTTTTTTTTCATGTCAACATAGAACAACTGAAGTGTTGTGTGAATTTTTGTGATTTTTCGGGATTCGTTTGGACATTTTTATGCATTAACTGAGTTTTCAATTCATTTTATGTGCATAATTGAAATTAGAACTACATGCACATGCTCCAGTGCATATAAATTGGTTGAAAAATGAAATCTATGTCCTTGGGTTCATGCTTAGGTCCCATGCAAGAAATGGGCATGAATTTCAAACACCGGGGCACTGTTGATTGCCGGCAAAACATTGAGATGCCTGGTTTTTAAATTCTAGTAAATCCAAAACTCATATGAAATTCATGAAACTAGGCATGCTATCATGGAGCGGCATCAACATGCCATGGTACAAATTTTGTCCCATATGGGGCAGGTTTGGGTATATCGTTCTCACAAACTGGTGATTCTCACAACAAGCATGATGGTTTCGGTAGGGAACGTCCCTCCTTTGGGGACGAAATGGTATCCATTGCCTCTTATTGCTTTCAATTTTTTTTCTCGTGTCAACATAGACCAACAGGAGTGTTGTGTGAATTTTTGTGACTTTTTGGGGTTCGTTTTGACATTTTTATGCATTATCTGAGTTTTCAATGCATTTGATGTGCATAATTCAAATTTGAACTACATGCACATTCTATACTGCATATAAATTGGTTGAAAAATCAAATATGTGTCCTTGGGTGCATGCTTAGGTCCCATGCAAGAAATGGGCATCAATATCAAACAGCGGGGCACCGTTGATTGCCGGAAAAACATTGAGATGCCTGGTTTTTAAATTCTAGTAAATCCAAAATTCTGTTAACCATTCATGTGATGCGACGTGTCTTCCTTTTAATGGCTGTAGGAGGTGTCGTAAGGACAGTTGCTTGACTTTGACTGAACGGGAGGCGTGCGAGCGCCGTCCAGTGCGCAGGCTGACCGAGAGGCATGCAAGATGTCCTCGATTGCACAGGCTCACCGGGAAGCATGCGAGCTGTACGCTGCGCGGGCTCACTGGGAAGCGAGCCCTTTGATTTCCATGGCCGCCCGCCTTTCTTGCGTCCTCTCCATTAATGGCGCCCAAGCCACTGTTTAATTCGCTTTTTAAATATAAAGCACTCATCGCAAATGTTTTAGTTAGAACACCCGTTTGCAAACCGACAGCTTCCCAGGAAGCCGAGAGAAAATGTGCCAAGCAGGATTTCTATAGCTCTTGATCGCAAACGATTTAGATAGAACACCCATATGCAAAGTGAGAGCAGCGCAGGATTTGTGCATCCCTTCAATGCAAACGGTTGTTCTGAATGACCCGTGTGCAACCACGTACAAACAATTTGGTAATATTAGTGTCTGTCATATTGGGTATGTTGCCATTTGTCAAACTGGAAAGATTTACATTTGTTGATCTAGTAACGTTGCCATTTGTCAATCCTTGTAACACTGCAATTTGTCAAAATATGCAGCTTGAAATCATTAGCACTATGTAATTTTTCCAACTAAAATTCAGTAATTAAGCTAGAAATGATTCCCCAATTGTTGCCAACCACATACTGAAATAGCTAGTTCAATTATATATACTAACTAATTTTAAGTATGTTGTACAGTTTGACCACACATCTATAGTCAGATGAACTGAACAAAATAGCCACTAAATACTACTACATACTACCACGGAGGGGCTTTGTGCTACTTCTGGCAGCCTCTCCTGTGCCGAGCGCGCTCAGTAAGAGGCAGAGGAGGAGGAGGAGCCTACAGACGAGCTGGACAAATGCAATACGGTCCCTGCCGCTGCAACACGTTCAGTGATGCTGGCCAGCTCGAACGCCCACTGCCGCTCTAGACGATCCCTCTTGAAGCGGCCGGACTGCTCGTAGATCTCCTGATTCCTCGCCTCTGCGTCGGTGTGTACTGCAGCCACGACTGCGGTAAGGCTCTTTGCGTGCTTGACGAGGCGCTCCTCGTCTTCCCGCAGGAACTCGATGTAGCGCGCAAGGTCGCTGACGCACGTGCTGGCAGTCGACGGTGGCTAACGATGGGGTGGTGGCCACGACCACCACCTCCCGCCTTCGGGCCGCGGTGGCGGAGCGGGTGATGGCCATGGTGGCCGGCAGTGGGGTGGCGGCCACGACGTCCACCTCCTGCCTTCGGTCCACGACGGTGGAGCGGGAGATCGCCCTGCCTTTCGATGGTGGTGTGGCGGCAACGGCGGCCGGCAACAGCTGCCGACGGGCAGCGGCGGTGGAGCGTGTGGTGGGTGTTCCGAGCACATCCAACAGGGATGCCACGCGCACTACACTATGCCGGGGACTGCACCACCGTCGCGGTGTAGCCTCCCAGCTAGAGCTGTCCTCTGATGATGGTGGAGTGGCTGAGCGACGATGATGGACCGGTGCCATTAGCGATTGTGGAAGAAGCAGATGTGATAAGCTACAGGGAGGGAGGGGAAAATGCGACGCAGGACTCGCTGGCCGTGAGGGTTTTTAAAGCATGCCAGTAAGCATTGGGATTTTGGGGGATTTCACGGAGTCGGGCGAGAAGCTTGCGCGGGAACCTGCAAGGTTGCATGGGAACGGGCTCATCGACGATTCATTGGCGCCACTGTTTGGCCAAAAGAATGCCCCCGTGCACTGCGCAAGCTTGCGCTATAAGCCGTCTGCGGCAGTCGGGTGACAAGACGTGCGAGAGGAGGACGAGAGGACACATACACATATAGTTAATAAAAATGTTTGTAATTTAATTACCTACTATACCCCCGTCCTGGTTTATAAGTAGGATTTATTAACTAATAAAATACGAATGCATGTCGCCATAGATTATATCGTTGGAGTCGTATTTGAACATAGTTTCCAGGTATACAACTTTTGTAACATGCATTAACACTTTTTTGGTTAAATTTAAGGTTATACACCAGAAAGCGTTTTCCCGCAACACACACGGCTTATTCCGTCAGAAACAGCTCTGATGGATCAACTGTCTACCACGTATCGCACACCCAACTCTAATCTGATTCATGCTTGATGTCTCCGACATCGCTCGCACATTTTGTCTTATTTGCCATGTATCACTGTGCCATCCTCTCCTCGCATCCCTCGGCAAGCTCTGTTCGCCGTTAGGCGCCACAGCATGCTGTGCTCGCCGTTAGGCGTCACGGCGTGCTCGGTCGCGTCCATTGGCGTGCTCTGCTCACGTCCGTCGGCGCGCTCGGCTTGTGGACAGCTTTTCCTTGAGGCGACCTCGGAGCGCTCTGCTTGTGTCCCTCCGCGCATGCTCTGCCAGCGGTTGGGCATGCGCACAATCACGACGGGGGGCCCAGATGCATGCGATTGCGCCACGCGCGTTTCCATGCGATGTAGTTACGTGCGGCACGATGTAGTTACGCGCTGCAAATTAGAACTGCCATCAGGGCCTGCCGATATTCATGGCCGTCCGGCTTCCCCTTTAATTCCTGCGGCCATTATAACCTTAGTCTCTTCAACCTTTCGATTGCGCCCCACAACACAACAAGCACACCCATGACGACAGATAGAGAGGGGATGTCCGGTGGCGCTCCAATGGAGTTCGGCGAGCATAGAGTGGAGACCCACGCGAGGGAGACGGATCTCTCGGTGGTGTACACCATCGACCTGGCCGTGGTGGACGACTACATCAACAGCGTTGAGCACTTGCTTGCTGGAGACAAGTACAAGGTGGTCAGCATCGACCTCCAGTACACCGCCGATCGTCCCGGCATAGATCAGAAGGTTGTCGTTGCCCAGGTGTGCATGCGCCATCATGTCCTCATCTACCACTACTGCATGGCCACTGGGCCTTGCGACCATTTCAACAGGTTTGCCAACAGAACTGACTACAAGTTCGCCACGGTAGATACCAAAGACGATGTAAAAGTGCTCAGTGTTACGGGCTTGGCCTGCAAGAACCTTGTCGAAATCCATGACCACTACAGGGTCTAGGGCAGCACGAAGCATGACTCCCTGGTCGAACTCACCTCAGCCATCATCGACCCCTACTACGAAAAGATGAAGCAGGATGCCTAGAGAACAAGTCTCGTATCTTGGCACGTGGCCTGGATGCCGCAACTGGATGAACCTCACCTCAGGTTCACGACCAAGAGCGTGTACACATGCTACAAGATGCACAAGAGGATCGTTCACATGAGGAAGTGCCTTGTTACCCAAATCGACGAGCCCGGATCGAGCCACAAGAAGAGCAAGCGTCACAACAAGTAGATGATGATCAGATGATCGTTTATGCTAGTTAATCATGCATGTAATATATAGTTTACTTTATTGGTGTGTGTGGAAATGTCACGTGTGTAGTAGCCACCTATCTAATTATGCATGTAATAGTTTACTTTGGTGTGTGCAAATGCCATGGTTGTAGTAGCTACCTAAGTGGATGTTTAATTTGGTTATGCAAGCATGTCCTTATAAGTGTGTGTGTGTGTACATATATATATATATATTGTTGTTCTATATGAAATCCCATCGCACAACACACACGTCTTATTAGCAGCAACCGTCTGTGTTCTTATCGGTCTTCAGACACAATTCTGATTATAGACCTGTTTGTCGCGTATCACACACATCTTGTTAAGTTGAGCCATTTTTGTTCTCTTGTGTCAACGCAAACAGTTCATCTGAGTGAACCGCATGCCATATATCGCACACACCTTTGATCTGGCTGACCGTTTCTTTTGCGTTGCCTAATCACAAACAGTTCATCCGAGTGAACTGTATGTTGTGTATCGTACACACCTCCATCTGGTTGCCCGTTTCTTTTGTCCCTCCTTATTGCAAACAGTTCATTGAACTGAACCGTATGCCCTTCATCACACACGCAACTAAAACCTAAACCGTGTTTGATGCATCCGTCATTGCAAACGTTTACACATTTCTGACGGTTTTCATACAGCACCGTTTGCGATTATGGCATCACACACAGTTTCTCGAAGGGTCTTTGATCGTAGTGTCGCGTTAGCAGCATCCTGCAGTAGTGTGAAATGCCTGAATCTTGTCAACATCCAGCACCACTACAAGGTCTGGGGCACCGACAAAAGAAAACTGAACTCCCTGGTTGACCTCGCCTCAGCTATCATCGACCCCTACTACGCGAAGATGAAGCAATAGAGCAATAAGGACAAGAATGCCTGGCATAGTGTGTGGCATAAGAGACTGGATGAAGAACATTTCAAGTATGTGGCCATGGACGCGTACACAAGCTACGAGATGTACAGGAGGATCGTTGACATGAGGAACTGTCTTCTTCCTGACCCAGACGAGGGATCGAGCCACATAGCAGTGGCGGGAGCGTCACAAGAAGTAGATGACTAGACGATCGTTTCTCCTACTTTAGAATGCATGCAATTGTTTATTGAGGTGTGTGTGAATGATCTGTATAGTCACTTATGTAATTGGATGTTTATTTTAGTTATATATATACATGTTATTCTACTGTAGATAGAGCAATTCACATGGCTTATTAGCAGCAATCGTCTGTGTTATTATTGGTCTTTGCACACATTTCAGATTACAGACCTGTTTGCCACGTATCACACACATCTTGTTCAGTTGAACCGTTTCCATTGTGTTCTCTAATCACGCACAGTTCATCCCAGTGAACTGTATGCTGTATATCACACACGCCTTCATCTGGCTGCCCGTTTCTTTTGTGCCTCCTCATCACAAACAGTTCATTGAGCTGCACCGTATGCCCTGCATTGCACACACAACTAAATTCTGAACCATGTTTGATGCATCTGTCATCGCAAACGTTTTGCACTTTTTACGATTTTTTACACCACCGTTTGCGATTATGGCATCGCACACAGTTTTGTCGAAGGGTCTCTAATTCGACTATCGCGTTTGGACTATTCTGCAGTAGTGTAACACTTTGATCATATCCCTTATTACCCAGTTTTTATGCATTAGTTTCATCCCTCAATCATTGCATGAGTAGGATTTGACAACATGTGGGTAATTGGGAAGTAGTTGATGACGTAGGAACCTATTGACTTTTATTCAAACCATGGGAGTTCTACGTTATGCTTATACTGCTATGCTATGCTCATAGACGTGGTTTGGTTTGAGTGATCCATGACAGATGTGAGAGTTATTATTAATTAATGGTTTAACTTAAGGTGGCTACTTTAATACACATCTGGGTTGATTGGTCGCGGGCACCTGGAGCAATCCAGTGTTGTCCTAGGATATCGCGGGGAACACGTGTGATCATCCTATCTAGGCTCAAAGGGATCATAAGATTATTCATGCTAGAAACTTCTGTGTGTAGCCACAAGCCATTATGGGCCCTGGCATAGTTGAGTAAGTTGTGTGACCTCTTTCAGTGGTAGGCTAGTAGATGTATAGGATGTAGGTGGTACTGTCTACCCAGAGTAAAGAGTTAATGCTTCTAAAAGACTGTGTCCCGGTCATCCGTTTCTCAAACATCATGTAGTGCGAGAAAATCCAACAGAGGAGCTCGAGTCTTGTGGGGAAAAGTGCGCAAACCTTTGCAGAGTGTATAAACTAATCATGGTTAGCCGTGTCCCCGGTTATGGACATTTTTGAGTATCTGGTACTTGAATTATTGGTTTGATCTCGTCACTCTACTTGATTAACTTGTTGGGTCATAATTATTATTTTGGGATTAAGTTGGAGGAACCTTCTTAATAATTTTTCAACCAACTTGGTAGTTAAATAAAATATATTCCTTTGTTGTAGGGAAAAATTAGCTTTCTTCAAATGATAACCGTAGAGCCTCCACCAGCCATATATGCATGTAGTGATAGTTGTTATTTGTTCATTGCTCTATAGTGTTATCTTGCCAGCATATTCCATGTGCTGACCTACACAGGCTGCAACGTATTTTGTTGCCGCTTTTTAGACGAAGAGTAAGGTGCACTAGTCGTTGTCATGCACCCAGTTTTGTCGTGGAGTTGGATGGACTCTTCTACCTTCGAAGCTTCCGCTATTATCGTATTTAGATGGCCTTCATCCATATTATTGTAATAAGCTCTTTTGAGATGTAATAAGTGTGTGATTGAACTCTGTTGTAAATCCTCGAGTACTGTGTGTGTTAGCGATATCGATCTAGGTATGACACTTAAGCACAGAGACTTGATCGTCTGAGGTCGGGTCGCTACAAGATGGTATCAGAGCACACGTTGACTGTAGGACGCGGCCACTAGGACAAGCCATAGGATACTCTTCTCTACTCATTTCTGACTTCTCTCCATTTTCGACTCTATAGATGGCGGACCCGAGGAACAAGTTCACTCAACCGGATGAAGACACACCTTTTGGACGACACTTGAAGGAAGTCACTAGGTACCTGAGCATCAGAACACCAAGCTTCACTGGGACCTACACTGCCACTCTACCTGAAGAAGAGCACTGGACGATTCGAGTACATGTTCCAGGAAGGACATTCACGCCAGTTACTGAGCCCATAGAGTTTTCCTTTGATGCACCAACCTGCAGTCTAGGAATGAGCATGGCCGCCCACATCGTCATTGGTTGAATCGGCGAGCTATACAACAAGGATATTAAGGACACCATCTACCAGATATGTAGACGCCGAGATGAGCAATGGGAGATGATTTGCACAAGGAAGGATAGATCCATTGCAGCCTACATCCAGGAGTTAAACCAGCACATTTGTCGTGAGGAGAACCAGATGTGCGCTAGCATGATAGACATGAAGAAAGTGATGACCAGGAACATGGATCTAGAACAAGAACTCAAGTCTATACGCAATGGATATGAAGAGAAAATTGCAGTACTACTGGAGAAGAATGAAGACTTGAAGAAGAAGCTAGGATTATTCATGGGAGATCCCGAACCTAAGGAGGGCAACCATCCCAAAGACTACATCACCGATTCTGACCCCGATAGTGATGATGATTATGAAGACGAAGCTAGAGCAGATATCATGGAGTGTTCCACCGATCAAAATTTCTAGTCGGCCACCATGTTATCAGTAGTATTCTCCCATGTATATAGTAGTAGCCCGAGCTTTTTGTAACGGTAGCTTAGATCGATTGTATGATCTTGTTTGAATTGAGTGGTGTGTTATGAATGTGTTTGTCTCATGTGCATATGGGTAGTGAAATTCTCTTTAGACCTCACACTATTCTATTCTCACCCCTCTCACCCTATCAGATGCCTCCAAGACGTGACCCCGGATTTGTCTTCCCACCGGAGCTCACCCAATTGATCCAATAGCAGAATGCCTTGATGTAGTTGCTAGTCCAGAACCAAGGCAACAACAACAACAACAACAACCCACCGCCACCGCCACCAGTTGACAATTTAGCCCGTTTTGTAAGGTTGAATCCGCCAGTGTTATCTAGTAGCACCGAGCCGATTGTGGCTGATGAGTGGCTCTGCGGGATTGGAAGGGAGCTGACCACCGCAGGTTGCACAAATGTTGAGAAGGTGCGCTTTGCCGCACATCAACTGGATGGACCCGCAGCCTCATGGTGGGAGAATTACACAGCCACTTTCCCTGTAGCCAATGTCACTTGGGATCAGTTATAGCAAGCATTCTACACTCCACATGTCTCAACCGGAGCTATGAGCATGAAGAAGCGTGAATTTTGCAACTTACGCCAGGGAAATCGTACCGTGGGGCAATACGTGGATGAGTTCAGTAAGTTAGCTCGCTATGCCCTAGATGATGTGGCCACGGATGCCGCGAAGCAGGAGAAGTTTATGGAAGTGTTGAATGACGAGCTGAGTATGCAGTTGATGGTGGCAACATTTGCCAACTACCAGGAGTTGGTAGGTAGGGACCTCATGATTGAAGGCAAGGAACAACAGATAGAGAGCCGCAAAAGGAAGTATGGATAGGGGAAGTACAACTCTGGAGCTCAGCAAAAGCCTCGTTTTCCCCAGAACTCGGGAGGACATACCCAACATAACTATGGAGGCCACACTCACAATGGAGGGAGTTCACATAACCACAATGGCCCCAAAAATGGTAATGGGAATGGAGGAAACAACGGTCAGAACCGTTTCAACCCCACTACACCCGCCAAGAAGGATCTAAGTCACATTACTTGTTTCAAGTGCGGGAAGAATGGACACTACGCCACCGAGTGTCCTGAAGTAAAGAATGGAAATGGCAATGGAAGCTCAGGGAAGAAGCCAAATCCCTTCACCAAAGGTCACGTGAACTACATCAATGTGGAGGAAGTTGAAGAGTAGCCTGACGCAGTGATTGGTAAGTTTTTGATTAAGTCATTTACCGCTCTCATTCTTTTTGACACTGGTGCATCGCATTCATACATATCAAGGGGATTCTTGGACCAGTTTAAGTTGCCAACTTTAGCCGTTAAGTCACCCATGTTAGTAAGCTCACCAGGAGCAGAGTATATGGCTAGCTGATGGTGTGATCGGATACCATTAACCATTGTTAGCCATGTTTTCCCCTCAGACCTAATAATTTTGGAGTCACAAGGATTGGATGTAATACTAGGCATGGATTAAATATCGAAGTATGGAGGGAACATCAACTGTGCTAGTATGTCGATACTACTCACCACCCCTAAGGGAAAGAGCATCAAGTATGTATCTAGGCATGCGCCAAGGGGGACTCAAGTAAATTCCCTCTCGGGAGTTGTTCAGGAGGATGTGCCAGTTGTGAAGGATTACCCTGATGTATTCCCGGAGGAACTACCAGGCATGCCACTAGATCGAGATATAGAATTTTTGATAGAGTTGTTGCCAGGCACCGGACCAATGTCAAAGAGACCGTATCGGATGCCTGCAAATGATCTGGAGGAAATTAAGAAGCAAATTAAGGAGTTATTGGAGAAAGGTTATATTTGACCTAGTTCATCACCGTGGGGAGCCCCAGTGCTCTTAGTTGAGAAGGATGGATCTTTGAGAATGGTTGTTGATTATCGTGCATTGAATGAGGTGACGGTCAAGAACAAGTTCCCACTACCGAGATCAATGATTTGTTCGACCAGCTGCAAGGAGCTAAAGTATTCTCCAAGATCGATCTTTGATCAGGATACCACCAGATGAAGATCCGAGAACAGGATATACCCAAGACAGCTTTTACCACAAGGTACGGGTTGTATGAGTACACGGTCATGTCTTTTGGATTGACTAACGCCCCTGCCTATTTTATGAGTATGATGAATAAGGTGTTCATGGAGTTTTTGGATAAGTTTGTGGTGGTACATTGATGACATATTGGTGTAATCAAAGAACGACGAAGAACACAAGGAACATTTGCGCTTAGTTCTCGAGAAGCTCAGGGAACATTAGCTATACGCCAAGTTCAGCAAATGTGAGTTTTAGTTGAAGGAAGTTGGATTTCTTGGACATGTTATATCAGGAGATGGTATAGCAGTCGACCCTACCAAGGTTCAGTCTGCCACTGAGTGGCTGGCACCCACCTCAGTTGGAGAGATCAATAGTTTTCTTGGACTCGCAGGATAGTATAGGAGGTTCATTGAATTTTTTCCAAGATTGCGAATCCCATGATAGAGTTGTTAAAGAAGGACACCAAGTTCAAATGGACCGAGGAATGTGAGGCCAGTTTTCAGGAATTGAAGAAACGTTTGGTTACAGCCCCAGTGCTAATTCTTCCAGATATATGCAAGGGTTTCCAAGTTTATTGCGACGCTTCTCGCCTAGGACTTGGAGGTGCACTCATGCAAGACGGAAGAGTTGTTTCATATGCCTCACATCAGCTTCGACCTCATGAGTTGAATTATGCCACACATGATTTGGAGTTAGCATCCATAGTGCATGTGCTCAAGACCTGGAGAAATTTTCTTATTGGAAACCGTTGTGATGTATACACGGATCATAAGAGTTTGAAGTATATTTTCACACAGAAGGAGTTGAATCTCAGGCAGCGGAGATGGTTGGAGCTCATAAAGGATTATGACATCAATCTACATTATCATCCAGGAAAGGCCAATGTTGTAGCGGATGCTTTGAGCCACAAGAGTTATGTCAACACTCCCATAACCGAAGGACTACCACAGGAGTTAGCCGACGATCTCAAGGAAATTCTTTTGGAGATTGTTCCAAGAGATTTTGTTGCAGCATTGGAGGTTTAGTCCACATTATTGGGAAAGATTTGAGAAGCCCAGAAGAATGGTAAGGAGATTGCTGAGATAAAGGAGAAGATGAGTAAAGGAAAAGCCAATGGTTTTCGTGAGGACGAACATGAAACTTTATGGTTTGAGGATCGTATTTATGTGCCCAATGACCCAGAGATCAAGAAATTAATACTTCAGGAAGCCCACGACTTGCCATACTCGATTCACCCAGGAAACACTAAGATGTATTTGGATTTGAAGGAACGTTTTTGGTGGACCAGTATGAAGAAGGATATTGCCGAGTATGTAGAAGTATGTGATGTATGTCAGAGAGTTAAGGCAAAACACGAGAAGCCAGTAGGGTTACTACAGCCTATGCCGATACCCGAATGGAAGTGGGATAAACTTGGCATGGATTTTATCACCAGATTACCCAGGACCCGATCAAGATATGACTCTATCTGGGTAGTAGTAGATCGCTTGACCAAAGTGGCTCACTTTATTCTTGTGAAGACCACCTATACAAGCGCGAAGTTGGCCAAGATATATAGGACTAGGATCGTATGTTTGCATGGAGTTCCGAGGACCATTGTATCAGATCGAGGAACACAGTTTACCTTGAAGTTTTGGAATCAGTTACACAAGACTTTGGGTACAAGGTTAGAGTTTAGTACAACCTTTCATTCGCAGACAGATGGACAGACCGAGAGAGTCAATCAGATTCTAGAAGACATGTTGAGAGGTTTTGCGCTAGATTATGGATCTATTTGGGATGATAATTTTCCTTACGCAGAGTTCTCTTACAACAATAGCTATCAGGCTAGTTTGAAGATGGCCCCTTTCGAAGCTTTGTATGGAAGGAGGTGCAAGACACCGTTGATGTTGGATGAAGTTGGAGATCGTCAGTTGTTCAAACCAGATTTAATCAAGGAATCTGAGGAGAAGGTTAAGTTGATTCATGATAGACTGAAGGTAGCTCAGTCCAGGCAGAAGAGTTATGCCGATATGAAATCGGAGACAAGGCATATCTTCGTGTGTCACCACTGCGAGGAGTCAAATGATTTGGAGTTAAAGGTAAGTTAGCCCCAAGATTTGTAGGACCATATTGAGTTTTGGAACGTATGGGAGAAGTGGCCTACAAGTTGGAATTACCCGAAGGTTTGTCAGGAGTTCATGATGTGTTTCACGTTTCCCAATTGAAGAAGTGCCATGCCGAGATGGTCGATATTCCTTTGAGAGATACGGTGCCCCTGGAAGCAATTCAGTTGGAGAGTGACCTAACCTACAAGGAGAAACCCATCAAGACTCTCGAGTTTGCCAGCCGAGTTACACGCAACAAGGTTATTAAGTTTTGCAAAGTTCAGTGGAGCCACCATACCGAGGAGGAAGCCACCTGGGAGCGAGAGGAAGACCTATGGAAAGACCACCCACACCTATTTTCTAGCCAACCCGAATCTTGGGGGTGAGATTCATCTTAAGGGAGGGGGGTAAGTTTGTAACATCCCAATTTTCAATTTGGATGTTGTACATAGATCATCATATGCATATCATATTTTTATTTGCATTTGGTTGTGATCCTAGAAATTTTAAGCAACTCAAGGACCCAAGGAGAGAGTTGGAGGTTTCACAGATTTTCATATTTGAATTTATCATCAAATTTGAAAAGAGGATCAATTTGATTTTAATATTTTCTCTCTAATTATTTCCAACAATAAAAATAAATGGGAGAAGATAATATGACTTCTTCAATAGAAGAGAAATATTAGAGAAGAAATTTTTAAAATCAAATTATTATTTAATTTGTATTCTATTTGCTATTTTATTTGAATTAGAGAAAAGCATGCATTTTTTGAAAATTGCATTTTAGTCCAGAAAAATGTTCATCTTGTCCTAAATATTAGGTTTGGACAGTGAAAAATGTTTCTGGAATTTTTTTATATTTTATTAGGATTTTTTTGATCATGGCGATTTTTTTTTTAAAAAGAGTTCCTAGGCTGGCCCAGCCGAAGCCGGGCCATGGCCCAGCACGCCGCTCCTCGTTCCTGTGCTCGCGCCGGACTCTCGCCGGAGTCCAGGTCGGAGCCGTGCCGCCGCCCCGCTTGCCCCTCCCGCAAGCCGGACTCGCCCCCCTCCTTTAAATGCTGCCCCCCGACCTCTGTCTCCTCACCCCGCCCCTCCGTCTACATTGCATTCTCCTCAACAAGATGCACATGCTCACAACAAGGGTTAGTAGCATTTGCATTATCAATTAAAACCATATGAGGAAAAGAGGCTTTCTCCTTGGTTAGCCTCACTTGGAGTTGATCATGAGACTCTTTAAGACAAGCATGAGTACTTTTCAAGGCCTTGTGAGCCTTATAAAGGATATCAAACTCCTCCTTGAGTCTAGCAAGATCAACACCAAGTTTGGCCTTCTCGGAATTTAGCACACGAGACACAACAAGAGCATGATCAAGATCTTTCTTTAATTTAGCATGGTCATCGTTGTGTGACTCCTCAAGAGCCAAGTGATGACCACGCTCTTCCTCAAGAGCATTAGAGAGTTCCAATATCTCATCGCCATAGTCACGACTATGCCCATCCATCTTAGAGATGGTGTCTTCGTGAGCCTCGATCATGTCATTGGCTTCACCAAGTTGTTCCAAGAGAGCAATGATGTGCTTCTTGGATTTACCCTTAAGCTTACTCATAAAAGACTCAAACTCATTTTCCTCCATGTTGGACCCCCCACTTTCATCAATTCAATCCATCAAAGAAGGATGAGTAATGATGGTAGTTTTGATATTGGGGGTTACCTTGTTGGTGGCTTTAGCCATGAGGCACTTGGCGGTGATGTTCTCATTGGGTGAGTCGAAGAGGGACGCCCGCGGTGTTGTCGCAATGGCCGCGGAGGCCATGGCAACCGTCTCGCCATCTTCATCATCATCCTCATTGTACTCTTCTTGTGCCACCAATCCCTTGGGAGGATCCTTATTCGTGAAGTGGTTCTTGTTGGGGAAAGACTTGGCCTTGTCCTTCCGGATGAGCTTGCCACCATTGTCTTCTCTCTTCTCATAGGGGCACTCCGCAACAAAGTGGCTCACATTGCCACAATTGTAGCAAGTCCTCACACGTTGCTAGCCCTTGGCGCCACGTGAGTTTCTCTTGTTGAAGTTGGGCCTTGAGTTCTTCTTGCTCCAAAATTTCCTTGAAGTGAGAGCCATGTGCTCATGATAATCATATTTTGTATCCTCGGGGTTGCTCTCCTCTTCTTCCTCTTCCTCCTCTTCTTCCACAATAGCCTTGGCCTTCAAAGCAAGGTTGGGCTTCTTGGCTCTTTGAGAACGCAATACCTCATTGTCGGCGGTCTTTTCCAAGATACTCATTGTCACAAACTCATCCAACACTTCGCTTCAGGACAAGGTGTGGAAGTCCGGCCTTTGACGGATGACGGAGGACATGGCCTTATGGTAAGGCATCATGGCTTTGAGAAATTTCTTCTTGATCCAATTGTCATTTGTATCCTTGCTCCCATGATCTTGGAGTGAGACCGCGAGTGTGGTTAGTCTCCGGTAGAGCTCACGAGGTTCTTCACCTTCATTCATAGCAAATTCATCATCTTCATCTTCACCACTTCATAGTTGGAGCGTTGAATGCTTGTGCTTCCCTTGTAAAAGGAAACAACATGGTGCCATGCTTCCTTCGCCACGGTGAATGGTCAGAGATGCACAATATCTTCGGGAGGGATTGCATCTTGGATGATGAAAAGAGCATTCTTGTCGAATTGATGATCCGTGGCTTCTCTTGGGGTGAAGTTGCTTGGGTCATGCAGATAGAAACCTTGCTCAATAATTCTCCAAAGGTTAGTATTAACATGATTTAAATGACGTTTAAAGTGATAGAGCCAATTAACAAAATCCTCATTTTTCAAAATCTTAGGAGGAGAACCAGCTTGATTTAAATGGGTGGAGGGAATCGGTCCTTCGTAGGTAAGTGGAGGTTCCACATGGGCAAAGATGCCATTTCCACTTTTACCACTAGACAAAGGAACTTTATCACTAGAAGCTTCCCCCTTGTCGGAGTTAGCAACCGTCACCTTGTTAGTGGGATCAACCACTTCCAATGGTGTGCTGGACAATTTAAGACAATCAAGAAAATCCTTAAGCACGCCTTTGACCTCGGCCGTCATGGAGGTTTTAAATGTGTCCAAGGCCACATTGAGTTCCTCACGTGAGACCAAGGTTCCCCCATCAGTCGTAGACAAGGACGAAATCACACCGGGGTGGTCCTCCTCACCATCTACGGTGTCAACCATACTCTTCCAATGGCAAAACCCTTAAAAAAGAGACGAGGCTCTCATACTAATTGAAAGGATCGTTATAGTTGACTGAAGGGGGAGGTGAATAGGCAACTAAAATTTTTTAGCTTTTCTTTACCAATTTAAACTTTGCATCAAAGTAGGTTGTCTAGATATGCAACTAGGTGAGCAACCTATATGATGCAACAACAATAAGTAAACAAGCAAGCAAGGGATGCAACACAAGATAAGCTTGCCCGAGTAAAGCAATGAGATAACCAAGAGTGGAGTCGGTGAAGACGAGGATGTGTTACCGAAGTTCCTTCCCTTTGAGGGGAAGTACGTCTCCGTTGGAGCGGTGTGGAGGCACAATGCTCCCCAAGAAGCCACTAGGGCCACCATACTGTCCTCACGCCCTCACACAATGCGAGATGCCGTGATTCCACTATTGGTGCCCTTGAAGGCGGTGACCGAACCTTTACAAACAAGGTTGGGGCAATCTCCACAACTTAATTGGAGGCTCCCAACAACACCACGAAGCTTCACCGCAATTGAGTATGGCTCCGTGATGACCTCAACCGTCTAGGGTGCTCAAACACCAAAGAGTAACAAGATCCGCGAGGGATTAGTGGGGGGAATCAAATATCTCTTGGTGGATGTGTAGATCTAGGCCTTCTCAACCAATCCCTAGGAAATCAACAAGTTTGATCGGCTAGGGAGAGAGATCGGGCGAAAATGGAGCTTAGAGCAACAATCGGGCTTGGGGGTGGAAGAGGTGGTCAACTCGGAGAAGAAGACTCCCCTTTTATAGTGAAAGAGCAAATCCAACCATTATCCACTTACTCAGCTCGGGATGAGCCGTACTACCGCTCGAGCCCATGGTACTACCACAAGGCCCTGCGGTACTACTGCTCCCGCGGTAGAAGCTAGGCCAGACCTAAGGCAAGGAAGCCGAGGGCGGTAGAACCGCTGGCGCGGTACTACCGCTCCGCCTTGCGGTACTACCGCAAGGCAGGATTGGTCTAGACTGGGAAGGCACGGACATATAAAAATACATATGTGGCTACTTCTGCTGTGTTCCGATCCATGCAAAAATCCGACAAGGTACTACCGCAAGCCCGTAGGGTGCGGATGTAAAAAATTACATCCGCCCTACTTCCGCTCATGTTGTTGTGCCTGCCCAGAGCTCGCGGTACTACTGCGCCCATGGCGCGGTACTACTGTGTAGGGCACGAATGTAAAAAATTACATCCGCCCCTACAACCACTCGAGCCGTTGAGCCGGGCCTGAGGCCATGGTACTGCCGCTCCTAAGGAGTGATACTACTGTGAGCACCTGCTGTACTACCGTGCCAGAGGCCGGTACTACCGCAAGGGCCTGCGGTACTACCGCTCTAGAGAGCAGTACTACCGCATGCCCTAGTTCAGCAACACTAGGAGTCCTTCATTTTGCAAAGGCATGGAGAAACGGAGGATACCCCAAAGGGCCAACGGAAAGGTGGTGCAACAAGGAACAAATGTGTACGTGTTGGTTCCACCCAAACCTTCCAATGCAGACCCCCTCTTAATAGTACGGCTTTCCTACGACTCAAACCACCGAAAATAAACATAGAGAAACGCCGTCTTCAATAGTCTTTGATGGACACCAAATCGTCTTGTGCCTAGATATGATATATCTGAAATGCTCAATGCACAAGATTAGTCCACAAAAGCATTGTCATCAATCATGAAAACTACTAAGGGATAAATATGCCCTTACAATCTCCCCCTTTTTGGTGGATTGATGAAAATATGGGATTTGCACATAGGAATATACATAAAGCATAGGCAAACCCAACATATATAAAATATAGACGGGCTCCCCCTAGATGTGTGCACTCTGGAGATGTGCTTTGGACTACATGGCACACATACTAGGATCAACACTCCCCCTATATTTTATAGACGAGGCAAATCTTGCAAAGGAGTAACTAATACTAACAGAGAGGCAAGATAATACATAAGAGCATAAATTAACTTGCACAAGATAGCATAAGCATGAGATACGATAGAGTGCATATGTCTTACACCATATGATAAGGGAACATGACTCACGACAAACCAAACCAAAGCAAACGAGGTCCAACAAAACGAGAGCAAACACGACACAAGACTCGCAAATCCCTACACTCTCTCCCCCTTTGGCATCGAGACACCAAAAAGGCATAGAGGACACAGGTGGTAGCTCAAGTTGGAGCAATCACTCATCACGGTCCTCGTCGGTCTCGGCAGCGGGGATGGTCTCCTCCTCAGACTCAGTCCACTGGTAGCCCTGCTTTGCCATCCATTCTGCCTCTGGAATGATGTGCTTCTCGGACCCACTAGATATCTCCTCGCCAAACGTCCTCAAGATCTTCTAGTCATGGCGGCGACCCTCCTTGGAAGCAACATGGGTCATGTACTGTCCCTTGGCTTGCTTGCTTGGCCTTCAGCTTCTTAGACCATGAGGGCTCAGTAGAGGGAGGAGCATACCCAGCAAAGCTGTCCTCATCCGCTTCCTCCTCAATCTCATCCTCATCGATGTCCATCTGAGCAGCCGCTGCCTCAGCATGGGTAGTGGTGTTATCCCACTTAGGCTTGACGTGGAGCTTAATGGGCTTGTGACGGGTCCAGTCGGGGGCCTCAAACTCAACATTGGGATAGAGCTTCTCCCAAGTCTTCGAGATCAGGTGAAATGGGTAAGGACCATAGATGGGTACCTTATGGTTGAACACCACAAACCGAAGCTCACATCACATGATATGTGAGACATCAAGTGGTTGCGTCTGAACATGACACGCCTCCTCACAAATGAGCATCATATCCAAGAGATAGGCATGTACATTATCCTTGTCACCAATACGTGGGAAGAGGTTGTTGCGGAAGATCTGATACATGATGTCAAGGAATGTGTTAAGTACCCAAGTCTTCTTGCCACTGGGAAGTTTCTTCTCAACATAGTATGGCTGGAGCTTGTTTTTGTTAGCAGACTCGGAATTGGCACGAGGGCGAACACTAACGGGCTTGTCGAGCCCCTCATCACGAACATGTAGCAGATCCATGAAGTCCTTCCACTTGGAGGTCAGCTGTTGTCCATTTGTCATCCATGTCAAACTTCGTTCCTCATCAGAGTGGAAGTGGACCGAGGCAAAGAACTGAGCCACAATCTCAGGGTCAAAGTCCAGGTGGAACGTGACCAAGTCCTCAATCCCAAACTGCTCCACCAGGTCCAAAGCCTCACCAAAATAGGCGCGGTGCTTATCCTCCCTCATATGATGCATGTTAATCCAGTGCGTGTCCACATAGAGGTTCTGCCTGGCCTTGATCACATCCAGATAGATAAGATACGGTTGCTTGGTCCAAAACAACTCATTCTCTCTGAAGTTTGCACGGGGATTCACATAGGGGTTGATCTTCCTTCAATTAAAAAACTCAGCTAGTGGCATCTCATCCATGCTCATTGCTGGCTCCTTGTGCTTGGTTACGGTTGACTTGGTTCTGTGTTGGGGGGCATTGGAGCCCTCTAGAGCTTCATCTTGGTTGTGCAGATGCTTCGAGCCCGTGTCGTGAACGGGGTTCAAAAGACAGACATTGGAACTGGAGCCACCACCTATGACACACAACATAAGAACACGCAAGAAAAGTGAGAAGGATCAATGCAAGGACAATAGAAAAACAAAAACGAGTAGAAACAACATTGGGTAGTTGCTATAGGGATGGTTCGGACTCAACGGTAGTACCGCACGAGAGTGCGGAACTAAAATTTTACTACTGCTCCAGCCGTGATAGTACCGTGCCGGGATGGCACGATAGTACCGCGTCTGGAGCGGTAGTAAAAATTTACTTCCGTGCCTCGCGCGGTAGTACCGTACGAGGTGAACACGGCTGGAGTGGTAGTACCGCTCGGGTTCGGATCTGAAACAAAAACTGATCTGAGAACATCCATGCCTAAGGAGAGGTACTACGGTTGATCAAACCTACCAAGTAGCAATAAACCAAATAGCATCTCTACGCATCACTACTCTCCTACATCCTACTCCTGCAAAGATTTGGCCTAAAATCTCAAGAACAACATGCATCTCCCCAAAAACCTAGAGACAACACAACGAGACAAGGAGAGAGGGATTTGGGGAGAAACCCTGTTCCATGGCAAGAGGACGCAGTGGGGAGCGATCCCACCAGACAGAATGCGAGGAGAGCGGCCGGAGACGGAGATCCGGCAAGGTACTCCGGTGCCGTTCTTGGGCAGGAGAGAGAGAGACTTCATGGGGAAGATGAGTTGAATGGCTATGGGGGAGTTGGAACTCCCCCTGCCTTCTCTTAAACCCCACGCACTCGCGACTATGCAGTAGTACCGCGGGTCATTGCGGTACTACCGCCCGGGAGGAAGTACCGCACGCGGGGTGGTAGTACCGCTCTTCCTGCGGCAGTAAAAAATTACTGCTGTGCTGGTTGCGGTAGTACCGTGGCAAGCCACGGTAGTACCGTGAACCCAAGAAGATACACCTTTCGCAAACAAAAGAGGAAAACAGCCTTTGCAATGCAACCTTCAAGCGAACGGACATACCAACGAGCTAACACGCGAGGCAACTCAAATACATGCTCGACACGAAGAAGGGAGGGCAAAAGACAACAAGCACTAACCGCGAGACACAACCTCTCCAAGGAGAGGGCGATCGCCGGAGCCACCTATGCTTGAGTTAATTGGTATGGCCCCGCGAAGAATTATCCTTGGGCCCATGACCAAAACTCGTCTTTGAAGCACAAGTACCATCAAGAATGGCAAATGTGAAAGAGTTGATTGACTTATGCATAATTGGGGGAGGGAGAGTTCATTGAGAGAACAACACTCCCCCTATGTCCATGCCTACACCTAAACAAGATAACAAGTTGAGTATGGTGGGGTGTGCAAGGGTTCAAGCAACATTGCTCAAATCAATGATATTTAGCTCATGCCTTAACTCGTGAAATCTTGCTTCATCCAAAGGCTTCGTGAAGATAGCTACAAGGTTATCATGAGTGTTGACATAGTTGAGCTCGATCTCCCCTCGCCTAATACAATCCCGGATGAAGTGATACCGAATCTCAATATGCTTCGTCTTGAAGTGTTGCACCGGGTTGAGAGAAATCTTAATGGCACTTTCATTGTCACACCAAAGAGGCACTTTGTCATAAATGACACTGTAATCCTTTAAAGCTTGCCTCATTCATAGAATTTGTGCGCAATAACTACCGGCGGCCACATACTCCGCTTCGGTGGATGAGAGAGACACACAACTTTGCTTCTTGAAAAACCAACTCAACAAAGAGCAACCAAGGAATTGGCACCCTCCGGAAGTTGACTTCCTATCCACTTTGTCTCCCGCCCAATCGGAGTCCGAATAGCCTACAAGGTTGAAGTTTGCTCCTCTTGGGTACCATAAGCCAAAGTTTGGGGTATGAGCCAAATATCGAAAGATTTGCTTGACCGCCACAAAGTGACTTTCCTTAGGTGTGGCTTGAAACCGTGCAAAAATTCCCACACTCTACATGATATCCGGTCAAGATGCACAAAGCTAAAGCAAGGAGCCAATCATGGAGCGATATACCTTTTGATCCACCACTTTACCATTGGGATCTATGTCAAGTTGACATTTGACGGGCATTGGAGTGGAAGCCAGCTTGACTTCACTTAGCTTGAATCTCTTGAGCATGTCTTGAGTGTATTTGGCTTGGTTGATGAAGGTTCCTTCTCTTCATTGCTTGATTTCGAACCCAAGAAAGAACTTCAACTCTCCCATCATGGACATCTTGAACTTCGAGGTCTGATAACCCACAAGTGTAGGGGATCACAACAGTTTTCGATAAGTAAGAGTGTCGAACCCAACAAGGATCTAAAGGTAGAACAAATATTCCCTCTAGTTCTATCGACCACCGATACAACTCTATGCACGCTTGACATTCGCTTTACCTAGAACAAGTATGAAACTAGAAGTACTTTGTAGGTGTGTTTGGCTAGGTTTGCAAGATAGTAAAGAGCTCGTAAATAAAAAGTAGGGGCTGTTTAGATAAAGAAGCAATAAATTTAGCATAGCGAGTGTGGAAAAGTGGTGGTAGGAGTTGCGAAATTGTCCCTAAGCAATTGACTACTTTACTAGACCTATAGCAAGATTTATGTGGGAGAGGCCACTGCTAGCATGTCATCCCTGACTTGGAATTATATGCACTTATGATTGGAACTATTAGCAAGCATCCGCAACTACTAATGTTCACTAAGCTAAAACCCAACCATAGCATTAAGATATATTGGTCCCCCTTTAATCCCGTATGCATCAATTTCTATACTAGGTTGAAGCTTCTGTCACTCTTGCCCTCCAATATATAGTCCTATCAACATACAACTAACCCTATGGTATGATCCACGCGCCCGCTCATATGATGGGCACCAAAGGACAGCAACATAACCACAAGCAAATTAAACCAATCATAGCAATTCATCAACCACTGATAGGACAACGAAAATCTACTCAGACATCGTAGGATGGCAACACATCATTGGATAATAATGTGAAGCATAAAGCACCATGTTCAAGTAGAGGGTACAGCGGGTTGCGGGAGAGTGGACCTTTGTAGATAGAGGGGGAAGGTGGTGGAGATGTTGGTGAAGATGGCGTAGGTTTTGGTGAAGATCGTGGTGATGATGATGGCCCCCGGCGGCATTCCGGTGCCACCGGAAGCGAGGGGGAGAGAGCCCCCCTCTTTCTTCTTCTTCCTTGACCTTCTCCCTAGATGGGAGAAGGGTTTCCCCTCTGGTACATGTCCTCCATGGAATGGGAGGGGCGAGAGCCCCTCCGAGATTGGATCTGTCTCTCTCTGTTTCTGCGTTCTCAGATTCTGTCCTTTCACTGTTTCTTATATTCCCGAAGATCCGTAACTCCGATCGGGCTGAAATTTTAACACGATCTCTATATAGATAGTAGCTTTCTTGCGGAGAAAGAAGGGCATCAACCACCTTACGGGGTGGCCACAATGGCCCAGGGCGCGCCTGACCCCCTGGGGCGCGCCCCCTGCCTTGTGGCCCCCTCGGGCACCGTCTCGCGTTGATTCTTCTTCCAAAAAATCACATATATTCCAAAAAAGTCTCCGTCAGTTTTTATCCCGTTTGGACTCCGTTTGATATGGATTTACTGCGAAACAAAAAACATGCAACAAACAGGAACTAGCACTAGGCACTGGATCAATATGTTAGTCCCAAAAATAGCATAAAAAGTTGCCAAAAGTATATGAAAGTTGTAGAATATTGGCATGGAACAATCAAAAATTATAGATGCGACGGAGACGTATCAACATCCCCAAGCTTAATTCCTTCTCGTCCTCAAGTAGGTAAATGATAAAAAAGATAATTTTTGATGTGGAATTCTACCTAGCATAATCCTGATCATGTAATCTAATCATGGCATGAATATTAAGACACGAGTGATTCAAAGCATTAGTCTATCATTTGACATTAAGATAATAATACTTCAAGCATACTAATAAAGCAATCGTGTATTTTCAAAATAACATGGCCAAAGAAAGTTATCCCTACAAAATCATATAGTCTGGCTATGCTCCATCTTCACCACACAAAATATTCAAATCATGCACAACCCCGATGACAAGCCAAGCAATTATTTCATACTTTTGATGTTCTCAAACCTTTTCAACTTTCACGCAATACATGAGCGTGATCCATGGATATAGCACTATAGGTGGAATAGAATATGATGGTGGAGGTTGTGTGGAGAAGAAAAAAAAGGGAGATAATCTCACATCGACGTGGCTAATCAACGGGCTATGGAGATGCCCATCAATTGATGTCAATGTGAGGAGTAGGGATTACCTTGCAACGGATGCACTAAGAGCTATAAGTGTATGAAAGCTCAAACTGGAAACTAAGTGGGTGTGCATCCAACTTGCTTTCTCATGAAGACCTCGGGCATTTGAGGAAGCCCATCATCGAGTATACAAGCCAAGTTCTATAATGAAAATTCCCACTAGTATATGAAAGTGATAACTCAAGAGACTCTCTGTATGAAGAACTGTTGGGGAACGTAGTAATTTCAAAAAAATTCCTACGCACATGCAAGATCATGGTGATGCATAGCAATGAGAGGGGAGACAGTTGTCTACGTACCCTCGTAGACCGAAGCAGAAGCGTTGACACAACATAGAGGAAGTAGTCATACGTCTTCCCGGTCCAACCGATCCAAGCAACGTTACTCCAGCACCTCCGAGTTCTTGGCACACGTTCAGCTCGATGACGCTCCCCGGGCTCCGATCCAGCAAAGCTTCAAGGAGGAGTTCCGTCAGCACGATGGCGTGGTGATGATCTTGATGTTCAACCATCGCAGGGCTTCGCCTAAGCACTGCTACAATATGACCGAGGTGGAATATGGTGGAGGGGGGCACCGCACACGGCTAAGGAACGATCACGAAGATCAACTTGTGTGTTCTAGGGTGCCCCCTTGCCCCCGTATATAAAGGAGCCAAGGGGAGGGGGCGGCCGGCCAAGGAGGGCGCGCCAAGGGGGAGTCCTACTCCCACCGGGAGTAGGACTCCCTTCTTTCCTAGTTGGAGAAGGAGAAGTGGGAAAGAGGAGGAAGAGGGAAAGGAAAGGGGGGGTGCCGCCCCCCTCTCATTGTCCTATTCGGACTAGGGAGGGGAGGGGCGCGCGGCCACCTCTTGCCTCCTTTCCTCTTCTCCCTTAGGGCCCATGTAGGCCCAATAACCCCCGGGAGGGTTCTGGTAACCCCCCGGTACTCCGGTAAAATCCCGATCTCACCCGGAACGATTCCGATATCCAAATATAGGCTTCCAAATATCGATCTTTATGTCTCAACCATTTCGAGACTCCTCGTCATGTCCATGATCACATCTGGGACTCCGAACAACCTTCGGTACATCAAAATACATAAACTCATAATGAAACTGTCATCGTAACGTTAAGCGTGCGGACCCTATGGTTCGAGAACAATGTAGACATGACCGAGACACGTCTCCGGTCAATAACCAATAGCGGAACCTGGATGCTCATATTGGTTCCTACATATTCTATGAAGATCTTTATCGGTCAGACCGCATAACAACATATGTTGTTCCCTTTGTCATCGGTATGTTACTTGCCCGAGATTCGATCGTCGGTATCTCAATACCTAGTTCAATCTTGTTACCGGCAAGTCTCTTTACTCGTTCCGTAATACATCATCTCACAACTAAATCATTAGTTTCAATGCTTGCAAGGCTTATGTGATGTGCATTACCGAGAGGGCCCAGAGATACCTCTCCGACAATCGGAGTGACAAATCCTAATCTCGAAATACGCCAACCCAACATGTACCTTTGGAGACACCTGTAGAGCACCTTTATAATCACCCAGTTACATTGTGATGTTTGGTAGCACACAAAGTGTTCCTCCGGTAAATGGGAGTTGCATAATCTCATAGTCATAGGAACATGTATAAGTCATGAAGAAAGCAATAGCAACATACTAAACGATCGGGTGCTAAGCTAATGGAATGGGTCATGTCAATCAGATCATTCACCTAATGATGTGATCCCGTTAATCAAATAACAACTCTTTGTCCATGGTTAGGAAACATAACCATCTTTGATTAACGAGCTAGTCAAGTAGAGGCATACTAGTGACACTCTGTTTGTCTATGTATTCACACATGTATTGTGTTTCCGGTTAATACAATTCTAGCATGAATAATAAACATTTATCATGATATAAGGAAATAAATAATAACTTTATTATTGCCTCTAGGGCATATTTCCTTCAAGAACATGGTGCTATTCCGAAGCACGAGTGTGATAAAAGGATAGTAACATTGTCCCTTCTCTCTTTTCTCTCATTTTTAATTTTTTTATCTTTTTTCTCTTTTTTTCTCTTTTTTTGGTGGGCTTCTTTGGCCTCTTTTATTTTTTTTGTGGGCTTCTTTGGCCTCTTTTATTTTTTTTGTAAAGTCCGGAGACTCATCCCAACTTGTGAGGGAATCATATATTCCATCATCCTTTCCTCACATGGGACAATGCTGTAATAATGATGATCATCAAACTTTTATTTACTTACAACTCAATATTACAACTCGATACTAGAACAAAATATGACTCTATATGAATGCCTCTGGCGGTGTACCAGGATGTGCAATTATCTAGCGTAGCAATGACATCAAAAAACAGACAAGCCATGAAAACATCATACTAGCTATCTTACGATCATGCAAAGCAATATGACAATGAATGCTCAAGTCATGTATATGATGATGATTAAAGTTGCATGGCAATATATCTCAGAATGGCTATGGAAATGCCATGATAGGTAGGTATGGTGGCTGTTTCGAGGAAGATATAAGGAGGCTTATGTGTGATAGAGCGTATCATATCACGGGGTTTGGATGCACCGGCGAAGTTTGCACCAACTCTCGTGGTGAGAAAGGGCAATGCAACGTACCGAAGAGGCTAGCAATGATGGAAGGGTGAGAGTGCGTATAATCCATAGACTCACATTAGTCATAAAGAACTCATATACTTATTGCAAAAGTTTATTAGCCCTTGAAGCAAAGTACTACTACGCATGCCCCTAGGGGGATAGATTGTTAGGAAAAGACCATCGCTCGTCCCCGACCGCCACTCATAAGGAAGACAATCAATAAATACCTCATGCTCCAACTTCGTTACATAACGGTTCACCATATGTGCATGCTACGGGACTTGCAAACCTCAACACAAGTATTTATCAATTTCACAATTACTCAACTAGCACTACTCTAATATCACCACCTTTATATTGCAAAACTATTGCAAGGAATCAAACATATCATATTCAGTGATCTACAAGTTTTATGTAGGATTTTATGACTAGCCATGTGAATGACCAATTCCTGTCATCTCTCTAAATAGATATAAGTGAAGCGAGAGAGTTTAATTCTTTCTACAAAAGATATGTCCACACTCTAACAAATATAAGTGAAGCAAAAGAGCATTCTACAAATGGCGGTTTTCTATGTGAAGAGAAACAGGCAATCCAAATTTCAAATGATATGTAAGCGAAGCACATGAAGCATTCTATAAAGCCATACTCAAAAGATATAAGTGAAGTGCAAAGAGAATTCTATAAATCAACCAAGGACTATCTCATACCAGCATGGTGCATAAAAGAAAAATGAAAACTAAATGCAAAAGACGCTCCAAGATTGCACATATCGCATGAACGAAACGAATCCGGAAGCATACCGATACTTGTTGAAGAAAGATGGGATGCCTTCCGGGGAATCCGCAAGCTTAGATGCTTGAGTCTCCTTGAATATTTACTTGGGGTTCCTTGGACATCCCCAAGCTTGAGCTCTTGCCTCTCCTTCTTCTCCTCACATCGAGACCTCCTCGATCTTCGAACACTTCATCCACACACAACTCAACAGAAAACTCGGTAAGATCCGTAAGTATAATAAAGCAAATCACTACTCTATGTACTGTTGAAAACCAATTCATATTTTTTTCATTGTAGCTACTGTAATATAACTTTTCCATGGCTTAATCCACTAATATAAATCGATAGTTTCATTAAAACAAGCAAACTATGCATCAAAAACAGAATCTGTCTAGAACAGAACAGTCTGTAATAATCTGAACATTCACCATACCTCTGTACTCCAAAAATTCTACCAAAATTAGGAAAACTAAAAAATTTGTATAGAAATACAGTGCAAAAAGATTCAGAACCGTTTGACGTTCCAGTAAAAAATGTAAAATCGCGCACTACAGCCAAAGTTTCTGTCCTGCACCGCACAAACCAACAAGTAATCTAAACATCCTAAAGGCAAACCTTGGTACATTATTTTTATATTTGAACTTTATAAAAGCACACAACAGAAATAGATGACTCTCTAAAACTTCCGGGTTGTCTCCCTAGCAGCGCTTTCTTTAAAGTTCTTTAAAGCCATTAAGCTATGCATAAGGTGCTCAAGTAATGGATCCACCCGGATCCCAAGGTATATCAAAGCCAATTTGAATCAACAATGATTTGTAATTTAGTAGTCAGCACAAAGTAACATATATCATGCAAGAATGAAGTCTAACTCCCTTCCTATGCATTGGCATGTCATAAAAGAACAATTCATGCACACATAGTAAAGGCCAATGCATAGTATAAACAATTTCTTGCAATTTTAACATGTTGGAAACATAGAGAGGTGGACATGTAGTTCCTCTCTCATAATAATTGCAAGTAGGAGAAGCAAGCACATGCATATTATATCTATCAAAATCATCATGTGTAGTAGTAAAACGCAACCCATCAATATAATCCTTAATAAGGGCAAACTTCTATAATTTAGTGTAGTCGGGAGAATTCAAAAAGATAATAGGACTATCATGTGTGGGTGCAATAGAAACAATTTCATGTTTAACATAAGGAACTATAGCAAGTTCATCTCCATAAGCATAACTCATATTGGCATCTTGGCCACAAGCATAGCAAGCATCATCAAAAAGGGATATTTCAAAAGAACCAACGGGATCATAACAATCATCATAGCATACATCCTTTGGTAAGCACGAAGGGAAATTAAACAATGTATGAGTTGAAGAGTTACTCTCATTAAAAGGTGGGCACGGGTGATCAATCCGCTCTTCCTCCTTTTGTTCTTCTCTCTCCTCCTCATCTTTTTCATCCAATGAGCTCACAATGTCATTAATTTCTTCCTTCATAGACTCTTGCAAAATATTAGTCTCTTCTTGGACAGCGAAGACTCTCTCAATAAAATCATCAATATCGGAATTGAATTCATAATTCTCATAGCAATATTTAAGTATAGCAAAAATTTCAGGTCTATAAACTGAATCATCAAAATCTTCAAACTCTTTAAACAAAGATTCAATTTCATAAGCACCCATAATAGCAACGAATTCTTCTATTTGTTCCACATCATAGTAATCATATATACCATTAGCATAAGAAGCCAAGGTTGTATCATCATTAAATTTGCATGAAAAGGGAAGGTGTGGAGCCTTCATCCTAGAGCAACAAGTATAATCATATCTCAAGCAAAGTTGCCGAGCATACCAATGCAACATATGTATTTGATCCCATAATAGTTTCCCTTTTTTAGTCAAGCGATAATCCCTAAAGTATTCACGTTGATCCAACATGTCTCCCATTACATAATTGGATGGGGTTTTCTCAGGATTATCAAAGTAGTACATAATATCTTTCACATAATGAGCATCGAGGGTTTTAGGAGGTTCCCCATCACCATGAGTAGCAAGTAAACCTAATTTTTTTGGTGTTTCGTGTTCCATATCCATAACTAAGGATAGAGAGCAACTTAGAACAGGAAATAAAAACTACTTAATGATAAAGCAAACAAGCACACATGAGAATATTCACCCCACGCTATGGCTCTCCGGCAACGGCGCCAGAAAAAGGTCTTGATAACCCACAAGTGTAGGGGATCTCAACAGTTTTTGATAAGTACGAGTGTCAAACCCAACGAGGAGCTAAAGGTAGAACAAATATTCCCTCTAGTTCTATCGACCACCAATACAACTCTACGCACGCTTGACGTTCGCTTTACCTAGAACAAGTATGAAACTAGAAGTACTTTATAGGTGTTTTGGATAGGTTTGCAAGATAGTAAAGAGCACGTAAATAAAAAGTAGGGGCTGTTTAGATAAAGAAGCAATAAAGTTAGTATAGCGAGTGTGGAAAAGTGGTGGTAGGAGTTGCGAAATTGTCCCTAAGCAATTGACTACTTTACTAGACCGATAGCAAGTTTTATGTGGGAGAGACCACTGCTAGCATGTCAGCCCTGACTTGGAATTCTATGCACTTATGATTGGAACTATTAGCAAGCATCCGCAACTACTAATGTTCATTAAGCTAAAACCCAACCATAGCATTAGGATATATTGGTCCCCCTTCAATCCCGTATGCATCAATTTCTATGCTAGGTTGAAGCTTCTGTCACTCTTGCCCTCCAATACATAGTCCTATCAACATACAACTAACCCTATGGTGTGATCCACGCGCGCACTCGTATGATGGGCACCCAAGGACAGCAACATAACCACAAGCAAATTGAACCAATCATAGCAATTCATCAACCACCGATAGGACAACGAAAATCTACTCACACATCATAGGATGGAAACACATCATTGGATAATAATATGAAGCATAAACCACCATGTTCAAGTAGAGGGTACAGCGGGTTGTGGGAGAGTGGACCGCTGTAAATAGAGGGGGGAAGGTGGTGGAGATGTTGGTGAAGTTGGCGTAGGTGTTGGTGAAGATCGCGGTGATGATGATGGCCCCCGGCGGCGTTCTGGCGCCACCAGAAGCGATGGGGAGAGAGCCCACCTCTTTCTTCTTCTTCCTTGACCTTCTCCCTAGATGGGAGAAGGGTTTCCCCTCTGGTCCATGGCCTCCATGGAATGGGAGGGACGAGAGCCCCTCTGAGATTGGATCTGTCTCTCTCTGTTTCTGCGTTCTCGGATTCTTCCCTTTCACCGTTTCTTATATTCTTGGATATCCGTAACTCCGATTGGGCTGAAAATTTAACACGATCTCTATCCGGATATAAGCTTTCTTGCGGCGAAATAAGGGCATCAACCGCCTTACGGGGTGGCCACGAGGGCCCAGGGCACGCCTGACCCCCTAGGGCACGCCCCCCTGCCTCGTGGCCCCCTCGGGCACCGTCTCACGTTGATTCTTCTTCCAAAAAATCACATATATTCCAAAAAAATATCTGTCAGTTTTTATCCCATTTGGACTCCGTTTGATATGGATTTACTGCGAAACAAAAAACATGCAATAAATAGGAACTAATACTAGGCACTGGATCAATATGTTAGTCCCAAAAATAGTATAAAAAGTTGCCAAAAGTATATGAAAGTTGTGGAATATTGGCATGGAACAATTAAAAATTATAGATACGACGGAGACATATCAAGGTCATGAGAGCGGGAAATTCCTCATTGAAAGCTTTGTTAGAGAACCAAAGATAATGTCATCAACATATAGTTGGCACACAAACAACTCCCCTTTGACCTTCTTAGTAAAAAGAGTGGGGGTCAATATTCCCAATTTCAAACCCACGATCTTGCAACAACTCGGTAAAGTGGTCATACCATGCACGCGGGGCTTGTTTAAGGCCATAGAGTGCCTTATCGAGTTGGTAAACATGATCGAGGAAATAGGGATCCTCGAACCCGGGGGGTTGTTTGACATACACCAACTCATTAATGGGACCATTAAGAAAAGCACTCATCACATCCATTTGTTGCAACCTGAAGTTATGATGAGAAGCATAAGCAATCAACAAACGAATAGATTCAAGGCGAGCAATGGGAGCAAAGGTTTCACCGTAGTCGATACCCTTGACTTGGGAGTAGCCTTGAGCTACCAAGCGAGCCTTGTTTCGGACAATAATTTCATGAGCATCATGCTTGTTCTTGAATATCCACTTGGTTCCAATGACATTATGGTTCCCCGTTGGCCTTGGCACTAATCTCCACACCTTGTTGTGCTCGAAGTTGTTGAGTTCTTCATGCATAGCATTAAGCCAATCCAGATCTTCGAGCGCCTCATAGACCTTTTGTGGTTCAACACAAGAGACAAACGCGTGATGTTCACAATAGTTTGACAATTGTCTACGAGTGCTTACCCCATTTCTTATGCTTCCAAGAACATTTGTCATGAGATGACCCTTGGCAGATAGCTTGGATGCAATCTTGGTGGCACGACGCTCCAATTCCTCCTCAAGAGAGAGTTAAGGAGCGGTTACTTGATCATCTAGAGTGTCGTCTTGAGCTTGTTCTTGATCTTGAGCTTTCTCTTGATCTTGAACTTACTCGGAGGGGAGAACATGACCTTGGGCATCACTTGGTGGTTCAACGCCATCTTGAGGTTGATCTTGCCTTGGTCTTGTTCACGAGGTTGAGGGCCTTCACTTTGTTCTTCGAAAGAGTGTGGGTCTTGGGTTGGTGATGGTTCCACTTGAGTGGAACATTGTCCTTCTCCTTCGGCCAAAGGGGTTCCTCAATGGGTAGGATAAAACCAACACCCATTCTTCTTATGGATTGGGGAGGAATTTCATCACCTACATCACAAGTACCACTTTTCTCCACTTGGGAGCCGTTATTCTCATCAAACTCCATGTTACATGTCTTATCAACAAGTCTCGTGGACTTATTGAGGACACGGTAAGCATGAGAGTTTGTAGCATAACCAACAAATATGCCCTCATGAGATCTAGCCTCAAATTTAGACAAACGAACACCTTTATTGAGAATGAAACACTAACACCCGAACACCCAGAAGTACTTGAGGTTGGGCTTGTCACCGGTGAGTATCTCATATGGAGTCTTGTTCAAGCCTTTGCGGAGGTAGAGCCGGTTGGATGCATGACACGCGGTGTTGAAGGCTTCGGCCCAAAAGTTGTATGGAGACTTGAACTCGGCCATCATGGTTCTTGCTGCATCCATCAACGTCCGGTTCTTCCTCTCTGCTACACCATTTTGTTGAGGGGTGTAAGGTGCGGAATATTGATGTTTGATCCCCTCATCACTAAGAAACTCATCCAAGGTGTAGTTCTTGAAATCGGTGCCGTTGTCACTTCTTATTGTCAAGATCTTTGCATTGTGTTGACATTGAGCTTCATTTGCAAAGTCAATGACGGTTTGTTGGGTCTCACTCTTCCTCTTGAAGAAGTACACCCAAGTGTATCTTGAATAGTCATCCACAATCACCAAGCAATACTTTCTACCCCCAAGACTATTAAAGGATGGAGGCCCAAAGAGATCCAAGTGAAGGAGCTCCAAAGGCCTCTTTGAGTAAATGATAGCCGTGGGAGGGTGAGCCTTCTCATGTAGCTTTCCTTCAATGCAAGCACTGCAAGCGCGATCTTTGGCAAAACTGACATTTGTTAGTCCACGTACATGGTACCCCTTGAGAAGACTTTGCAAATATCTCATATTGACATGGGCTAACCGGCGATGCCAAAGCCATCCGACGTCAACTTTACCCATTAGGCATGTCGAGGTCTTAGTGGGTCCCTCCAAAAAGTTAATCACATAGAGACCATTCTCAACATGCCCAACAAAGGCTACTTTAAGAGTCTTTCTCCACAAGAGGGCCACGGTATCAATATCAAAGAAAGTGGCAAAGCCCATGATTGCAAGTTGACGAACGGAAAGTAAATTGTATGCAAGGGACTCAACAAGCATGACCTTCTTGATCATGAGATCATGAGAAATGACAACCTTGCCAAGCCCCAATACCTTAGAGGACGAGGGATCACCCCACTCTACATTGGTGGGCATAGATGGAATCTTTTGCACGTCCACCACCAAGTCCTTGCTTCCAGTCATATGATTAGTGGCTCCACTATCGAGCAACCGTGATCCCCCACTGAAAGCAAACACCTACAAGAGATCAACCCTTGGTTTTAGGTACCCATTTTGTAATGGGTCCTTTGATGTTAGTGACAAGTGTCTTAGGAACCCAAATAGACCATTAAATGTACTCATAAGGAGAACCAACAAATTTAGCATAAACATGCCCATCACTAGCACGACATTACACATAGGAAGGGTTAAAGTCGTCAGCGTTGTTGGAAGGGGCGGAATTGCCCTTCTTGACACCACCACCCTTCAAATTGTTCTTCTTCTCCTTAGAGGCACCATCTCCCTCTTTGACAAAAGTTTGCATGAGAGGAGGAGGTCGTTTGGCCTTGTCATTCTTCTTCTTGTTCTTGGACTTGGGTGCAAACCCAATCCCTTCCTTGGCCACAACTTCCTTTTGATTGCTCAAAAGATTGTTGAGGTTCTTCTCACCTTGTATGCATGACACAAGGCCTTTCTCAAGTTGCTCCTTCAACTTTGCATTCTCCTCAACAAGATGCACATGCTCACAACAAGGGTTAGTAGCATTTGCATTATCAATTAAAACCATATGAGGAAAAGTGGCTTTCTCCTTGGTTAGCCTCACTTAGAGTTGATCATGAGACTCTTTAAGACTAGCATGTGTACTCTTCAAGGCCTTGTGAGCGTTGCCAAGGATATCAAACTCCTCCTTTAGTCTAGCAAGATCAACACCAAGTTTGGCCTTCTCGGAATTTAGCACACGAGACACAACAAGAGCATGATCAAGATCTTTCTTTAATTTAGCATGGTCATCGTTGTGTGACTCCTAAAGAGCCAAGCGATGACCATGCTCTTCCTCAAGAGCATTAGAGAGATCCGATATCTCATCGGCATTGTCACGACTATGCCCCTCCGTCTTAGAGATGGTGTCTTTGTGAGCCTCGATCATGTCATTGGCTTCACCAAGTTGTTCCAAGAGAGCAACGAAGTGCTTCTTGGATTTACCCTTAAGATTACTCATAAAAGACTCAAACTCATTTTACTCCACATTGGACCCCCACTTTCATCAATGCAATCCATCAAAGAAGGATGAGTAATGATGGTAGTTTTGATGTTGGGGATTACCTTGTTATTGGCTTTAGGCATGAGGCACTTGGCGGTGATGTTCTCATTAGGTGAGTCGAAGAGGGACGCCCGCGGTGTTGTCGCAATGGCCATGGAGGCCATGGCAACCGTCTCTCCATGTTCATCATCATTGTACTCATTGTACTCTTCTTGTGCCACCAATCCCTTGGGAGGAGCCTTCTTTGTGAAGTGGTTCTTGTTGGGGAAAGACTTGGTCTTGTCCTTCTGGATGAGCTTGCCACCATTGTCTTCCCTCCTCTCATAGGGGCACTCAACAAAGTGGCTCACATTGCCACAATTGTAGCAAGTCCTCACATGTTGCTCGCCCTTGGCACCACTTGAGTTGCTCTTGTTGAAGTTGGGCCTTGAGTTCTTCTTGCTCCAAAATTGCTTTGAAGCGAGGGCCATGTGCTCATGATAATCATATTTTGTATCCTCGGGGTTGCTCTCCTCTTCTTCCTATTCCTCCTATTCTTCCACACTAGCATTGGCCTTCAAAGTAAGGTTGGGCTTCTTGGCTCTTTGAGAATGCAATACCGCATTGTCGACGGTCCTGTCCAAGATACGCATTGCCACAAACTCATCCAACACTTTGCTTGAGGACAAGGTGTGGAAGTCCGGCCTTTGACGGATGACGGAGGACATGGCCTTATGGTAAGGCATCATGGCTTTGAGAATTTTCCGCTTGATCCAATTGTCATTTGTATCCTTGCTCCCATGATCTCGGAGTGAGACGCGAGTGTGGTTAGTCTCCGGTAGAGCTCACGAGGTTCTTCACCTTCATTCATAGCAAATTCATCGTCTTCATCTTGCACCACTTCATAGTTGGAGCGTTGAATGCTTGCGCTTCCCTTGTAAAGGGAAACAACATGGTGCCATGCTTCCTTTGCCATGGTGAATGGTCGGAGATGCGCAATATCTTCGGGAGGGATTGCATCTTGGATGATGAAGAGAGCATTCTTGTTGAATTGATGATCCGCGGCTTCTCTTGGGGTGAAGTTGCTTGCGTCATGCGGATAGAAACCTTGCTCAATAATTCTCCAAAGGTTAGTATTAACATGATTTAAATGACGTTTAAAGTGATAGACCCAAGCGTCAAAATCCTCATTTTTCACAATCTTAGGAGGAGAACCGACATGATTTATATGAGTCGAGGGAATCGGTCCTCCGTAGGTAAGTGGAGGTTCGACATGGGCAAAGATGCCATTTCCACTTTTACCACTTGACAAAGGAACTTTATCACTAGAAGCTTCCCCCTTGTCGGAGTTAGCAACCGTCACCTTGTTAGTGGGATCAACCACTTCTAATGGTGCAGTGGACAATTTAAGACCATCAAGAAAATCCTTAAGCATGCCTTTGACCTCGGCTGTCATGAAGGTTTTAAATTTGTCCAAGGCCACATTGAGTTCCTCACGTGAGACCAAGGTTCCCCCATCGGTCGTAGACGAGGATGGAATCACACCGCAGTGCTCCTCCTCACCGTCTATGGTGTCAACCATACTCTTCCGACGGCAAAGTCCTTAAAAAAGAGACGAGGCTCTGATACCAATTGAAAGGATCGACATAGTTGACTAGGGGGTGAATAGGCAACTAACAATTTTTAGCTTTTCTTTACCAATTTAAACTTTGCATCAAAGTAGGTTGTCCAGATATGCAACTAGGTGAGCAACCTATATGATGCAACAACAATTAGTAAACAAGCAAGCAAGGGATTCACCACAAGATAAGCTTGCATGAGTAAAGGGATGGGATAACCAAGAGTGGAGTTGGTAAAGACGAGTATGTGTTACCGAAGTTCCTTCCCTTTGAGGGGAAGTACGTCTCCGTTCGAGCGGTGTGGAGGCACAATGATCCCCTAGAAGCCACTAGGGCCACCGTATTCTCCTCAGGCCCTCACACAATGGGAGATGCCGTGATTCCACTATTGGTGCCCTTGAAGGCGGCGACCGAACCTTTACAAACAAGGTTGGGGCAATCTCCACAACTTAATTGGAGGCTCCCAACAACACCACGAAGCTTCACCTTAATGGAGTATGGCTCCGTGATGACCTCAAATGTCTAGGGTGCTCAAACACCCAAGAGTAACAAGATCCGCGAGGGATTAGTGGGGGGATCAAATATCTCTTTGTGGATGTGTAGATCTAGGCCTTCTCGAACAATCTCTAGGAAATCAACAAGTTTGATCGGCTAGGGAGAGAGATCGGGTGAAAATGGAGCTTAGACCAACAATGGAGCTTGGGGTGGAAGAGGTGGTCAACTCGGAGAAGAAGACTCCCCTTTTATAGTGAAAGAGCAAATCCAACTGTTATCCACTCACTCAGCCCGCGATGAGCGGTACTACCGCATGAGCCCAAGGTACTACCGCAAGGCCCTGCGATACTACTGTTGCTGCAGCAGAAGCTAGGCCAGACCTGAGGCAAGGAAGCCGAGGGCGGTAGAACCGCTGGCGCGGTACTACCGCTCCCCCTTGCGGTACTATCGCAAAGCAGGATTGGTCTATACTGGGAAGGCACGGACATATAAAAATATATCCGTGACTACTTCCGCTGAGTTTCGATCCATGCAAAAATCTGACACGGTACTACCGCAATCCCGGAGCGGTACTACCGTGTAGGGCGCGGATGTAAAAAATTACATCCGCCCCTACTTCCGCTCATGTTGTTGTGCCTGCCCAGAGCTCGCGGTACTACCGCGCCCATGGCGCGGTACTACTGTGTAGGGCACGGATGTAAAAAAATACATCCGCCCCTACAACTGCTCGAGCCGCTAAGCCTGGCATGAGGCCACGGTACTGCCGCTCCTAAGGAGCGGTACTACCATGAGCACCTGCGGTACTACCGCGCCAGAGGCTGGTACTACCGCAAGGGCCTGCGGTACTACCGCATGCCCAGTTCAGCAACACTAGGAGTCCTTCATTTTGCAGAGGCACGGAGAAATGGAGGATGCCACAAAGGGCCAATGGAAAGGTGGTGCAACAAGGAACAGATGTGTACGTGTTGATTCCACCCAAACCTTTCCAACGCGGACCCCCTCTTAATAGTACGGCTTTCCTATGACTCAAACCACCGAAAAGAAACATAGAGAAACGTCGTGTTCAATATTCTTTGAGGGGCACCAAATCGTCTTGTGCCTAGACATGATATATCTGAAATGTTCAATGCACACGATTTGTCCGCAAAAGCATTGTCATCCATCACCAAAACTACTAAGGGATAAATATTCCCTTACACCCGGTTATGGACATTTTTGAGTATCTAGTACTTGAATTATTGGTTTGATCTCGTCACTCTACTTAATTAACTTGTTGGGTCATAATTATTATTTTGGGATTGAGTTGGAGGAACCTTCTCAATAATTTTTCAACCAACTTGGTAGTTAAATAAAATATATTCCTTTGTTGTAGGGAAAATTAGCTTTATGCAAATGATAACCGTAGAGCCTCCACCAGCCATATATGCATGTAGTGATAGTTGTTATTTGTTCATTGTTCTATAGTGTTATATTGCCAGCATATTCCATTTGGTGACCTACACAGGCTACAACATATTATGTTGCAGAATTTTCAGACGAAGAGTAAGGTGCGCTAGGTCGTTGTCATGCACTCAGTTTTGCCGTGGAGTTGGATGGACTCTTCTACCTTCAAAGCTTCCGCTGTTATCGTATTTAGATGGCCTTCAGCCATATTATTGTAATAAGTTATCTTTTGATACATTCGATGTAATAAGTCTGTGATTGAACTCTGTTATAAATCCTCGAGTACTGTGTGTGTCAACAATACCGATCCAGGGGTGACACTTAAGCACACAGACTTGACCGTCTGAGGTTGGGTCGCTACAGGTCTACCAAATATTATGGGAAAAAATCATCTTGTGGAGAACCGAGAACTAGAAAATCAGTAGGATACTTTATTTTTTCACACAAGACTTTCATAGCTCTAACAATGCCAATCGGTGTAATAGTATCTCTATTTACGAGCTTAAGAGTAACACCAATATCCACTATTTTATCAGGTGCAACATCATTCAGAATTTCTTGATATAAGGTAAACAGGATAGCACTCACACTAGCACAAAAATCACATAAGCCATGCTAACAATGATCTCCTATCTTAAGTGAGACAACAGGCATGCCAACAACGGGCTTATTCTTATCCTTAGTATCGGGTTTGGCAATGCTAGTAGCTTCATCATAGAAATAAATAACATGCCCATCTATATTATAGACCAGGAGATCTTTAACCATAGAAATATTATTTTCAACTTTAATTTGTTTTTAGGGTCTGGGTGCTCTAATATTACTTTTCCATAGTAACAAGTAACAGTAAATTTTAGCACGTAATATAAATGTTTCCTTACAAATCCCACTTACCAGATGCGCTTCACTCCCTAGAAACGACGCCAGAAAAGAGCCTTGAGACCCACAAGTATAGGATATCAATCATAGTCCTTTAGATAAGTAAGAGTGTCGAACCCAACAAGGAGCAGAAAGAAATGACAAGCAGTTTTCAAAAAGGTATTTTCTACAAGCACTGAAATTATCTATAACGAGTAATTTGATAGCGAGATAATTTGTAACAAGTGACAAGTAGCAATAGTAACTAAAGTGCAGCATGGTAGCCCAATCCTTTTTGGTGCAAAGGACAGGTCGGGACAGTCTCTTATAATAAGCTAAGAATTCTTGAGGACACACGGGAATTTCACCTAGTCACTTTCATCATGTTTGTTTGATTCCTGTTCTCTACTTTGATAATTTCATATGTGGGTGGACCAGCGCTTGGGTGTTTTTCTTACTGGAACAAGACTCCCACTTATGATTAACCCCTCTCGCAAGCATCCGCAACTACAGAAGAAGAATTGAGATAAATCTAATCATAGTATTAACCATATGGATCCAAATCAGGCCCTTACGAAATATCGCATAAACTACGGTTTAAGCTTTTGTCACTCTGGCAACCCATCATCTAATTATTACTCCACAATTCATTCCCTTAGGCCCAAAGATAGTGAAGTGTCATGTAGTCGATGTTTAGATGACACCACTAAGAGAATCAATAACATATGTATCATCAAAATATCGAACGAATACCAAATTCACATGATTACTTTTGACAGGACTTCTCCCATGTCCTCAGGAACAAAAGTGACTATTCACACATCATATTCATGTCCAAGATCAGAGTGGTATTGAATACCATAATGGATCTGAACATATAATCTTCCACCAAATAAACCAACTAGCGTCAACTACAAGATGTGATCTACACTACTAGCAACCCACAGGTACAAATCTGAGGTTTTGGTACAAAGATTGAATACAAGAGATGAATTAGGGTTTGTGATGAGATGGTGTTGGTGAAGATGTTCATGAAGATTGGTCCTCCCACGATGAGAGGGTTGTTGGTGATGACGATGGCTTCCATTTCCCCCTCTCAGAGGGAAGTATTACAGGAGGAATCGCTCCACCGGAGAGCAAAAGTGCTCCTGCCCAAGTTCCACCTCGAGATGGCGGTGCTCCGTCCCAAAAGTCCTCTCCTTTTTTGTCTAGGGAAAACGGGCTTATATACTAGAAGATGGGCACCGTAGGCTGGCTAGGGGCCCCACAAGCCACTAGGGCTCGCCCACGGGGGATGGGCACGCCCCGGTGCCTCGTGGGGTGGCCCCCTCTTGTACTTCTTTTCTCCAATATTTTCTATTTATTCGAAAATAAATCTCCGTGAAATTTCAGCTAATTTCGAGATGTGCAGCATAGGTATCTCTGACATAGCTTTTTCATGTCCAGAATTCCAACTGCCAGCAATCTCCCTTTTCATGTAAATCTTGCATATTATGACAGAAAAGGCATTAGAATTGCTCCACAAAGTGTTATATTGATTAAAACACTATAAATAATAGTAGGAAAACATGATGGAAAATGGATGCATCAATGGGCCAAGACTAAACTAGGACGCGACTAGGCGGCGCACAACGCCTGTTCACAGGAGCGAGCACTCTCCCGTAAAAGGAAGGAGCACCCATGTGCCCCGCAAGGACACCCGAAAATGGAAAGTGCCACAACCACGCCTCGCCCCTCCACCTGATCGGGCCGATCGTGCACCCCGGTCCTCTCCCCAGCGCTCTCACGCGTTTCTGACCCCTGATATGTCTCCAATCTATGTATAATTTATGAAGTATTCTTGCCATGTTTACAACAATTTTATATGGTTTTGGTATGATTTGAATGGAACTAACTCGAACTGACGTTGTTTTTAGTAGAACTACCGTGGTGTTGTTCTTTGTGCAAAAATAGAAGTTATCGGAATGGGCCGAAAATTTATGGTGGTTTTTTCTAGCCCAAAAGAGACCCCCGAAGCTCTGACGGAGGACCAGAAGCCTCACGAGAAGCTACAATACTAGGAGGCGTGGCCAGCCCCCCCCCCCCCAAGGGCGCACGGGGCAGGCTTGTCGCTCCCTTGTGGGCGCCTTGACATGAAACCAATGCCAAAAATTCCTATAAATACCAAAATACCCCAGAAGGAAACCTAGAACTTCTGCTCCGCCACTGCAAGCCTCTGTACCTAAGCAATCTCATCTAGAGTCCTTCTCTGGCACCCTTCTGGAGGGGGAAACCATCACCGGAGGCCATCTTCCTCATCCCGACGGTCACCGTGACGAGGAGGGAGTAGTTCACCCTCGGGGATGATGGTATGTAACAATAGCTATGTGTTTGATCTCTCTCTCTCTCTCTCTCGATCTCCTGTTCTTGATTTGGCACGATCTTGATGTATCGTGAGCTTTCTTAATATAGTTGGATTGTAGGGTCTTTCTGCATCTCTATGTTGTTGTGATGAATAGTTTTTACCTTCAATATTTCACTATTATCGGATTGAATACTTTTATGGATTTGAGAACACTTGATATATGTATTGCATATGAATACCCGTGGTGGCAATGGGGTATTATATTCATTCATTTGATGTATGGTTTAGAACTCAACTCGTGGATTCGTGAGGTGACATTGGGGTAATCTATGCATAGGGGTTGATGCACGTTTTTGTCCATCTTTCTCCAGTAGAAATCATGGGGCACTCTTTGAAGTTCTTTGTGTTGGATTGAGTATTATGAATCTGAAGTTGTTTGATACTTGTGGTGACATTGGAGTTGGTTGATACGTATCATATGGTGTTATTTTAGTACGAACTCTAGGTCTGTTTGTGACACTTATAGGGATGGCTTAGTTGATTGATAGGAAAATATAACTTTGAGGTGGTTTCATACCCTACAACAATTTCCTCTTATGTTCTCCGCTAGATAAGAAATTCGGAGTGACTCTTTGTCGCACGTTGAGGGATTGTAATATGATTCAATTATGTTAGCACTGTTGAGAGATTGTACTAGTGAAAGTATGAACCCTAGGCCTTGTATCTAAGCAATGAAATACCATTTGTGCTCCATTTTATCACTTTCTACCTTACTGTTTTTATATTTTAAGATTACAAAAACCTATATCTACTGTCCATACTACACTTGTATCACCATCTCTTCACCGAACTAGTGGACCTATACAATTTGCCATTGTATTGGGTGTGTTGGGGACACAAAAGATTTCTTGTATTTGATTGCAGGGTGTTTGAGAGAGACCATCTTCATTTACGCCTCCCATGGATTGATAAAACTTAGGTCATCCACTTGAGGGAAAATTGGTAATGTCCTACAAAACTCTGCGCTTGGAGGCCCAACACAAGTCTACAAGAATAAGTTGTGTAGTAGACATCACCCCTCTTTACCCCAGCCCCCTCCTTGTCCCCCACCCCGATTCTGTCACACGACCCTCTCCTCTCTTTTCCTTGAAGAGTATGCCCATGAAAGGACCCCTTCTTCCTCCTTCCTCCTCCTTTCTTGCTCCTAATCAGATCTGGAGAACAAGCCTACCTTCCCCCCATCAATGACGTGAACTAGGTATAACATGCACTGCGTATGAAGGTATACACTTATTCCTATGCTAGTTTAGGGTGGTCTGTAAAAAATGCAACTAATCGTCTGCTTTGAGGTAACTCTGTTTTATGAATGGAGCAACTGGGTATAATGCACAGTGTACCTTGATGCACTTTGTGAAAAAAGCAAGTCTAGTACCAAAAATGGGCAACTCCTATGCGTTTTTAGCTGACAAAGGGTATAAATCTAGCCGGTCCCCCAATATAAGGGTTAGGGATGCATGAAATAATGTGCAAACTGATCCTCTAATATCAAGCGACTAGATTGTATGCACTGAGCAATTGTGTCTAGAAAAAAGAGGTGTGCAGGGCCATTGTGTAGCTTTGGGCATCGTAGATGTGCAATGTGTAGAGTTGCCTTTATGAGGTATAAGAAAAGGTAACACTACTACTAAACATAGGCAACTCCTGTGATGATTTAAAGTACATTTTCCATCAGCCAAACAACACATAGAGTACATAGTAAAAAAGCATAAAACTCATGTTGCAAGTAGTAGTAATATATGTACGCTAAGACACAACTATTCCGTTCAGTGTGCTTCTCGCTAAAACACAAACCACAAACACAAAAGGCAGATTTGAACAAACCCACATTCATGTATTTTGCTACATTGCGTATGGTCTCACTAAATACGGAAGTATGAACTACACCAAAGATAGGCTAATACGTCTCTAACGTATCTATAATTTTTGATTTTTTTCATGCTATCATATTATCTATCTTGGATGTTTTATATGCATTTATATGCTATTTTATATCATTTTTGGAACTAACTGATGCGTCCATTTTGCATCATGTTTTCCTATTGTTATTTATGATGTTTTTATGCATAATAATTCTTTTTGGATTAATTTTAATGCCTTTTCTCTCATAATATGCAAGGTAAACACAATGACTGAGAATTCCGGCAGCTGGAAATCTGGACCTAGAAAAGCTATGTCAGGCTACCTATACTGCACAACTCCAAACAAGATGAAATTTTACGCAGAATTTTTATGGAATATATGAAGAATATTGGAGCAAATAAGTACCAGAGGGGGCCACCCTGGCGAGCAGAAGACACCAAGGCGCGCCTGGGCCCCCAGGCATGCCCTGGTGGGTTGTGGTCACCCAGACCCACCTCCGGTGCCCATCTTCTGGTATATAAGTAATTTTGACCTAGAAAAATAAGGAGAGGACATTCAGGACGGAGCGCCGCCATCTCGAGGCGGAACTTGGGTAGGAGAACTTTTGCCCTCTAGCAGAGCGATTCTGCCGGGGGAACTTCCCTCCCGGAGGGGGAAATCATCGTCATCATCATCACCAACAACTCTCCCATCTTGGGGAGGGAAATCTCCATCAACATCTTCAACAACACCATTTCATCTCAAACCCTAGTTCATCTCTTGTGTTCAATCTTGTTACCAGAACTATAGATTGGTGCTTGTGGGTGACTAGTAGTGTTGATTACATCTTGTAGTTGATTACTATATGGTTTATTTGGTGTAAGGTTATATGTTCAGATCCATTATGCTATTTAACACCCCTCTGATCTTGAGCATGTTTATCACTTGTGAGTAATTACTTTTGTTCTTGATGTCACGGGAGAAATCATGTTGCAAGTAATCATGTGAACTTGATATGTGTTCGATATTTTGATAGTATGTATGTTGCGATTCCCTTAGTGGTGTCATGTGAACGTTGACTACATGACACTTCACCATATTTGGGCCTAAGGGAATGCATTGTGGAGTAGTTATTAGATGATGGGTTGCGAGAGTGGCAGAAGCTTAAACCCTAGTTTGTGTGCTATTCTATAAGGGACAGATTAGATCCAAAAGTTTAATGCTATGGTTAGGATTTATACTTAATACTTTTCTTGTATTTGCGGATGCTTGTGAGGGGCTTAATCATAAGTAGGAGGTTTGTTCAAGTAAGAATAGTACCTAAGCACCGGTCCACCCACATATCAAATTATCAAAATAGCGAACACGAATCGAATCAACATGATGAAAATGACTAGATGAAATTCCCGTGTACCGTCAAGGACGCTTTGCTTATTATAAGAGACCATTTTTGCCTGTCCTTTACCTCAAAGGGACTGGGATACCTTCTTAACTTTTGTTACTATTATCATTACTTGTTCGTTACAAAATATCTTGCTATCAAACTACTCTGTTACTTACATTCAGCACTTGCAGACATTACCTTACTGAAAACCACTTGTCATTTCCTTTTGCTCCTCATTGGGTTCGACACTCTTACTTATCGAAAAGAGCTACAATTGATCCCCTATACTTGTGGGTCATCAAGGCTATTTTCTGGCACCGTTGCCGAGGAGTGAAGCGCCTTCGGTAAGTGGAATTTTGTAAGGAAACATTTATATAGTGTGCTGAAACTTACTGTCACTTGTTACTATGGAAAACTGTCCATTGAGGGGTTTGTTCAGGGTATCTTCACCTCGACGGGAACCACAATTAGCTACCCCTCAACCTACTGCACCTACTGAAAATATTGAATATTAAATTCCTTCGGGTATGATAGAACAACTGCTAGCTAATCCTTGTGCAGGAGATGGAACCGAACATCCTGATATGCACTTGATATATGTGGAACAAATTTGTGGATTGTTTAATCTTGCAGGTTTACTCAGAGATGAAGTTAAGAAGAAGGTTTTCCCTTTATCTTTGAAGGGAAAAACATTGGCATGGTATAGGCTATGCGATGATATTTGATCTTGGAATTGGAATCGATTGAAATTGGAGTTTCACCAAAAAATATCCCATGCATCTAGTTCATCGTGATCGGAATTACATATATAATTTTTGGCCTCGTGAAGGAGAAAGTATCACTCTAGCTTGGAGGAGGCTTAAGTTAATGTTATATTCATGCCCCAATCACGAACTCTCAAGAAAAATTATTATTCCGAATTTTTATGCTCGGCTTTCACGTGATGATCAATCCATGCTTGATACTTCTTGTACTGGTTCTTTTATGAAGAAGACTATTGAATTCTGGTGGGATCTTTTGGAAAGAATTAAACGCAACTCTGAAGATTGGGAACTCGATGAAGGTAAAGAGTCAGGTATTAAGCTTAAGTATGATTGTGTTAAATCTTTTATAAATACCAATGCTTTTCGAAAGTTTAGCACTAAATATGGACTTGACTCTGAGATAGTAGCATCCTTTTGTGAATCATTTGCTACTCATGTTGATCTCCCTAAAGAGAAGTGGTTTAAATATCACCCACCTATTAAAGAAGAAATGAAAGAACTGGAACTAGCTAAGGAAGAAACTATACTTTATAATGTGGATCCAGTTGTTCCTACTGCTTATATTGAGAAACCAACTTTCCCTGTTATAGGATAAAGGAAGATGCTAAAGTTTCAACTATGGTCAAAAAAAATTATATTATAACACCTAAACCTGATGGACAAATCAAAGTAGAACCTAGTGTTGCTATGGTTAAGGATCTCTTGGAATAAAATATAGATGGGCATGTTATTTACTTCTGTGAAGAAACTGCTAGAATTGTCAAGCCTGATAAAAGGGATAAACATAGACCTGTTGTTGGCATGCCCGTTGTCTCAGTTAAAATAGGAGATCACTATTATCATGGTTTATGTGACCTAGGTGCTAGCGTGAGAGATATTCTTTATTCCTTATATCAAGAAATTATGAATGACATAGCACCCGCAGAGATAGAAGACATAGATGTTACTATTAAACTTGCTAATAGATATACTATATCACCAATTGGGATTCTTAGATATGTTGAAGTCTTGTGTGGGAAAATAAAATACCCTACTGATTTTCTTGTTCTTGGTTCCCCACAAGATGACTTTTGTCCCATTATCTTTGTTAGACCTTTCTTGAACACTGTTAATGCTAAAATAGATTTTGAGAAACAAATTGTCGGTGTTAGTTTTGGTGATGAATCTCATGATTTTAATTTTTCCAAGTTTAGTAGAAAGCTTCATGAAAAAGAATTCCCTAGTAAGGATGAAATAATTGGTCTTGCTTCTATTGTTGTGCCTCCTACTGATCCTCTAGAACAATATCTGCTACACCATGAAAATGATTTACATATGCATGAAAGAAATGAAATAGATAAGATTTTCTTCGAACAACGTACTCTGCTTAAACACAATTTGCCTATTAAAGTTCTAGGAAGTCCTCCTCCACCTAAAGGTGATCCTGTGTTTGAATTAAAATAATTACCAGACACTTTAAAATATGCTTATCTTGATGAGAAGAAGATATATCCTATTATTATTAGTGCTAACCTTTCAGAACATGAAGAAGAAAGATTATTGAAAGTTCTAAGGAAGCACCAAGCTGCTATTGGATATACTCTTGATGATTTAAAGGCATTAGTCCCACTCTATGTCAGCACAAGATTAATATGGAGCCTGATGGTAAACCCGTTGTTGATCACCAACATTGGTTAAATCCAAAGATGAAGGAAGTGGTAAGAACGAAAATATTAAAACTTCTGGAAGCAGGTATAATCTATCCTATAGCTAATAGTAGATGGGTAAGTCATGTTCATTGTGTCCCTAAGAAAGGAGGTATCACTGTTGTTCCTAATGATAACAATGAACTTATTCCACAAAGAATTGTTATAGGCTATAGAATGGTAAATGATTTTAGAAAATTAAACAAAGCAACTAGAAAAGATCATTACCCTCTGCCTTTTATTGATAAAATGCTAGAAAGATTATCTAAGCACACACATTTTTGCTTCCTTGATGGATACTCTGGTTTTTTACAAATACCTGTTTCTCAACCTGATCAAGAAAAGACCACTTTTACTTTTCCTTTTGGAACTTATGCTTATGGACGTATGCCTTTGGTTTATGCAATGCACCTGCTACCTTTCAAAGATGTATGACTGCTATATTCTCTGACTTTTGTGAAAAGATTGTTGAGGTTTTCATGGGTGACTTTTCCGTTTATGGAAGTCTTTTGATGATTGTTTAAGAAATCTTGATCGATTTTGCAGAGATGTGAACAAACAAATCTTGTCTTGAATTGGGAGAAGTGTCACTTTATGGTTAATGAAGGTATTGTCTCGGGTCATAAAATTTCTGAAAGAGGTATTGAAGTGGACAAAAGTAAGGTTGATGCAATTAAGAAAATGTAATGTCCTAAAGATATCAAAGGTATTCGTAGTTTCCTAGGTCATGCTGGTTTCTATAGGAGAATTATCAAAGACTTTTCTAAAATTTCTAGGCCTCTTACAAACCTTTTGCAAAAGGATGTCCCTTTTGTTTTTGATGATGATTGTTTAGAAGCGTTTGAAACAGTCAAGAAAGCCATAATTTCTGCACCTATTTTTCAACCACTTGATTGGAACTTACCTGTTGAAATTATGTGTGATGCTAGTGATTATGATGTTGGTGCTGTTCTAGGAAAAAGAGTTGATAAGAAAATGAATGGCATTCATTATGCTAGTAAAACTCTAGACAGTGCTCAACGAAATTATGCTAGTACTGAAAAAGAATTTCTAGCAGTGGTGTTTGCTTGTGATAAATTTAGATCTTACATTGCTGATTCGAAAGTAATAGTTCACACCGATCATGCTGCTACTAAATATCTTATGGACAAGAAATATGCTAAACCTAGACTTATTCGATGGGTTCTCTTGCTACAAGAATTTGATTTACATATTATTGATAGGAAAGGACTAAGAACCCCGTAGCTGGTAACTTGTCTAGGCTTGAAAATGTGCTTGATGACCCACTACCTTGATGATAGTTTTCCTGATGAGCAGTTAGCTGCAATAAATGTTGCTCATAGCACTCCTTGGTATGTTGACTACGCTAACTACATTGTTGCTAAATATTTACCACCTAGCTTTACATAACAACAAAAGAAAAAAATCTTCTATGATTTAAGACATTATTTTTGGGATGACCCACATCTTTATAAAGAAGGAGTAGATGGTATTATTAGACGTTGTGTACCTGAGCATGAATAGGGACAATGCCTATGTAAATGTCACTCCAAAGCATATGGAGGACATCATGTTGGAGATAGAACTGCTCAGAAGGTATTGCAATCTGGATTTTATTGGCCTACTCTCTTCAAGGGCGCCAGTAAGTTTGTGTTATCTTGTGATGCATGCCAAAGACTAGGTAATATCGGTAAGCGTCAAGAAATGCCTATGAATTATTCACTTGTTGTTGAACCATTTGATGTTTGGGGATTTGATTACATGGGATCTTTTCCTTCCTCTGGTGGGTATACATATATTTTGGTTGCTGATGATTATGTTATTAAGTGGGTAGAGGCTATTCCAACCAGTAGTGCTGATAAAAACACCTCTATTAAAATGCTTAAGGAAGTTATTTTCCCAAGGTTTGGAGTCCCTAGATATTTAATGACTGATGGTGGTTCATACTTTATTCATCGTGTTTTCCGTAAAGTGCTTGCCAAGTATGATGTCAACCATAGAATTGCATTACCTTATCATCCTCAGTCTAGTGGTCAAGTTGAACTTAGCAATGGAGAAATAAAATTAATTTTGCAAAAGACTGTCAATAGGTCCCAGAAGAATTGGTCTAAGAAATTAGATGATGCACTTTGGTCTTGTAGAACAGCATATAAAAATCCTATGGGTGTGTCCCCTTACAAAATGGTTTATGGAAAAGCTTGTCATTTGCCTCTTGAGTTAGAACATGAAGCATATTGGGCAATCAAAGAACTCAACTATGATTTCAAACTTGCCGGTGAAAAGAGGTTATTTGATATTAGTTCATTTGATGAATGGAGAACCCAAGCTTATGAAAATGCCAAGTTATTTAAAGAAAAAGTTAAAAGATGGCATGATAAAAGAATCCAAAAGTGCGAGTTTAAAGTTGGATAATATGTTCTTTTGTACAACTCTCATTTCAGATTCTTTGCAGGAAAACTCCTCTCCAAATGGGAAGGACCCTATGTTATCGAGGAGGTTTATCGGTCTGGAGCTATCAAAACAAATAATGCTGAAGGTACTAACCTGAAGGTTGTTAATGGGCAACGAATATAACATTATATCTCAGGTACGCCCATTAATATTGAAAGTAATATTATCCAAACTATGACACTGGAAGAACACATGAAAGAGTCCTTCCGGAACACTGCAGAATCATTAAAAATAGGAGGTATGTGATACGGTAAGTAAACGGACTCTGAAAAATCCGCAAAAATATTTTCTGTCAGTTTTGGAATATAACAAAAATTAGGAAAATAAGAAACTTCCAGGAAGTGCACCCTGGTGGGCACAAGACCTAGCGCGCCCAGGTGGGTTGTGCCCACCTCGGGTACTTTTCGGACTCCGTTTTTCTACAGTTTGCTTGTCCCCCAAGATTAAAAAAAATCTTTATATACCCCCTGAACCTATTGATCACCGTATCATGGAGAAATCTTCTGTTCTCTTCTCTTGCTGTCTTCCTGATAGATCTAAAAATATGTCATCCCAAGATTCTGAGGGTGTGAGCTATGCTGTTAATTTTGTCACAAACCCCAAGTCTTATGGGGATGTGGAGCATTATGACTGGACCTCGGAGGAAGAGGAAGACTATTATCCTAGAGAGAAGGAGGAGACGAGCTAGGATGAGGACGAAACCCCGTTGCCTCAACCTGGGGACTTGCATGTGGAATTCAAGAAGTCAAGCCTCCCCAACAAAGCAAAGAGGCCTAAGGTTCAGTTTATACCCTTACACCTTTTGCAGGAAAATAAGCAAGATTTATGCAAAAAAGGTACTGGAGCTTGAGCAGGAGATCAGTGAACTAAAAGAGGAAAATTCCATCCTCAAGCGTAAGCTGAGGAAGAAGGACAAGATCTCTTCTTCGTCACCACCACCACATTCTTCATCACCAAAAGAAGATTGAGTATCGGGTATGGGCACTCCCCTTGGCTTCTTCCAAGCTTGGGGGAGGTGCCCCGGTATCGTATCATCCCCACTATCTTTTGCCTTTACTTATTTTAGTTCGATCCATAGTTATCTTTTGCTTTAGTTGAATAAAAATTTAGTTCAATCCTTTCTTTTGGAAAGTTTGCTTAGTGATCTATACTTGTAATTGTGCGCGAGATATGTAATAAAGTTTACTATGAGTTTTTGCTTTCTTTAACTCCATGTTGCAATAAAAAGAAAATAAATAAATAAAAAGAAAGGAAATAAATCAAGAAGATCATATGCTAATCTTATGGTAGGTGATGACACCACATAAGGAAAAGTATAAGTAGAAAATTTTATTAGAGATTGACAAACATAGCATTGGTCAATGATGCAACTCATGAAATAATTAATAAGGGAAGAGAAGATTCACATATAAATACACTATCCTAGAAATCTTTTGTGATTGTGAGCCCCCGTCAAAATACTATATGCCAACATTGTTGAAGTTGGACAAGGAAGACAACTTAATGATTTACGTTTGTCCATATTCGCATAGAAGTCATATTGTCATGGATCCTTTAACATGTGGTGCTTGCCCCCTATCTTTGATAGCCAAAATTTCGGCGCAAAGAAGAGATACTACTTGTGCATCCAAAAATCCTTAAACCCAAATCTTATTTTCAAGCGTCCACCATACCTACCTAAGGATTGAGTCTGATCCTTCAAGTAAGTTGTCATCGGTGCAAAAAGGCAATAAAAATGCTTCTAAAAGTGTGAGATAATTTAGCCTAAGAGAAAATTGAGAGTTGTATGAACTTGTGATGGTGAAGAATAAAAGCGACAGACTGCATAATAAAGGTTGCCATCACAAGGGGCAATACAACATGACGTTCTTTTGCACTAAGGGGTTGAGCATACAAACAAATAAGCGCATGGCAACCTCATATTCCCTCTATAAGGGCCTATCATTTACTTTTATGTATTTACTTTTATGAAAAGATTCAAAGTCTTCTCTCGATTCCTTTTTATTTTTCTCCTTTGGCAAGCATCATGTGGTGAGGAACGATCTAGGCACATATGTCCAGTTGAATATGGGTGGCATGAGTTATTATTGTTGACATCACCCATGAGGTGAATTCATTGGGAGGCGAAACTATAAGCCCCAATCTTTATGTGTCCGGTTGAAACGTTTCGCTCATGTGTATGCGATGAGTGTTAGCAATCATAGAAGACTAAATGATGGTTGAGTATGTGGAGTTGCCTAAAGGCTCCGATATGTGACCCTTCCTGAAAAGATGATGAATTGTAGTTGCAAAGTAGACTGAGAACACAATTTGTTTGTTTCTATTAGAGTTTATGCTTCATACTTCGATATTGTGATGAATTGTCACTTATTCATGAGAAGTTTATGATAAAAGTCTTATGTTTAAGTTCGTTGCTGTTATAATAATCAACATGATGTTTCTCTGTCTGTATTTTGTTTTTATCGACACCTTTCTCTCTAAGCATGTGGACATGTGTTTCAATTTCAGTTTTCGCTTGAGGTCAAGCGATGTCTAAGCTTGGGGAGTTGATACGTCCATTTTGCATCATGTTTTACTACAGTTATTTATGATGTTTTTATGCATAATAATGCTTTTTGGGGTAATTCTAATGCCTTTTGTCTCATAATATGCAAGGTACACACAATGAGGGAGATTTACGCTAGCTGGAAATCTGGACCTCGAAAAGCTACATCAGGCTACATATTATGCACAACTCCAAACAAGCTGAAACTTTACGGAGAATTTTTATGGAATATATGAAGAATATTGGAGCAAATAAGTACCAGAGGGGGTCACCCTGGTGAGCACAAGACACCAGGGTGCGCTTGGGCCCCCAGGCGCTCCCTGGTGGGTTGTGCTCACCCAGGCCCACCTTCGATGCCCATCTTATGGTATATAAATCATTTTGACCTAGAAAAAATAAGGATAGGACTTTCGGGAAGGAGCGCCGCCGTCTCGAGGTGGAACTTGGGCAGGAACACTTTTGCACTCCGGCGGAGCGATTCCGTAGGGGGAACTTCCCTCCTAGAGGGGAAAATCATCATCATCATCATCACCAACAACTCTCCCATCTTGGGGAGGGCAATCTCCATCAACATCTTCAACAGCACCATCTCATCTCAAATCTTAGTTCATCTCTTGTGTTCAATCTTGTTACCGGAACTATAGATTGGTGCTTGTGGGTGACTAGTAGTGTTGATTACATCTTGTAGTTGATTACTATATAGTTTATTTGGTGGAAGATTATATGTTCAGATCCATTATGCTATTTAACACCCCTCTGATCTTGAGCATGTTTATCACTTGTGAGTAGTTACTTTTGTTCTTGAGGTCACGGGAGAAATGATGTTGTGAGTAATCATGTGAACTTGATATGTGTTCGATATTTTGATAGTATGCATGTTGTCATTCCCTTAGTGGTGTCATGTGAACGTCGACTACATGACACTTCACCATATTTGGGCCTAAGGGAATGCATTGTGGAGTAGTTATTAGATGATGGGTTGTGAGAGTGACAGAAGCTTAAACACTAGTTAATGCGCTATTCCGTAAGGGGCCGATTTATCCTTAATACTTTTCTCATAGTTGCGGATGCTTGCGAGGGGGTTCATCATAAGTAGGAGGTTTGTTCAAGTAAGAAAGACATCTAAGCACCAGTCCACCCACATATCAAATTATCAAAGTAGCGAACACGAATCGAATCAACATGATGAAAGTGACTAGATGAAATTTTCGTGTACCCTCAAGAACGCTTTGCTTATGATAAGAGACATTTTTGGCATGTCCTTTGCCTCAAAAGGACTGGGCTACCTTGATACACGTTTGTTACTATTATCATTACTTGCTCGTTACAAAATATCTTGCTATCAAAATACTCTGTTACTTACAATTTTCAGCACTTGCATACATTACGTTGGTAAAAACCACTTGTCATTTCCTTCTGCTCGTCATTGGGTTCGACACTCTTACTTATCTAAAAGAGCTACAGTTGATCCCCTATACTTGTGGGTCATCACTAACCTATTAACCTAGTGCCCAGTGCCAGTTTCTGTTTTTTCCTTGTTTTTGTCTTTTACAGAAAATCAATACCAAACGGAGTCCAAACGGAATGAAACTTTCTTGACGATTTATATTGGACAACAAGACACCTTGGAAGCTTCGGGAGGAGGCCAGAAGACCCACGAGGAGGTCACAAGCCCTTGTCGACATCCTGGGAACGGGGGTCCCCAGACTTGCCTGCCTGCGGCCCACGGCGTGGCTGGGCTGGCAGGTCTATACGGCGCATCTTCATCAACAAGGCATTCAAAACCCTCACGAGGGGCCAAGCCTCGCGAGGCGGGCGACGTGAGACCTCCTCAAGAGTGGCCTCGCCAGGCAGGCTCGTGAGGGGCGAAGAGATCAAGGCAAGGAAAACCTCGTGAGGTCCTCGTGACATGAACCATGACGATCGAGACCAGGCGGGCGCCAGGCGGGCACCAGCATGCGCAGTTTCCTTGTTTCCTCTTTGGTGCCAAGGGTGCAAGCGCAGGCGCGGAGTACCGAGGCATCAGGAAAAGGTTTCCATCTTGGTGCAACGAGACCAAGACCAGAAGGACGGCAGGACGGAGGTCACCATGGAGCCCAAGACGGCGTCACCACCAGAGCCTTTGGCAGGCGAAGACCACCTTTTGCCAGGATAACTTGTACTAGCTGTCCCCTTTCGAATCGGCCGTTGTTGGCTCCCTTCCCGCTCAATATTTGGGGAGAGGACCAAGGCCTATATAAGTAGAACTAGCCACCATAGTGAAAGAAAAGGGAAGAGAGAGGACAAGGGGAGGAGAGACAAGTGAGGATCGACCTCATCACAAGTCCACCAAGCACAAGAACACCTCAACCTCAGGAGGTTGTTCTTCCCCTAGTAACTGCTCTTCATCAGCCCAAGAGGCAATCCACCACCACCACACTGGAGTAGGGTATTACACCACAACGGTGGCCCGAACCAGTATAAATCTTGTGTCTTTCTGTGTTGTGAGTTCATTGAGTTCATCTGCGAGATCTTAAAGAGCTAGGGCGAGGATCGACGGGGAGAAAACCTCTATGCGCACCCCAGTGTTCGAACCTCAAGCGTTTGCCGGAACCCGTGATCCGACATTTGGAGCACCAGGTAGGGGTGTGTCGGAGTCTCTTCCCCACCAATCGACCCGTCAATGCTCCGTGGCCCCAATGTCTGGCGACCCAAGGGCTGACTCCGACCGATGGGCAGCCTGGCTATCCCGGGTGGCGCCACCTGCCCATGAAGACCTCGTCCCCGCGCTCCTGACGGCGCGAGCACCGCCTAACGCTACGGGGCGCGGGCGGCGCAGCCAGACGTCATCCACCCCCACTCCACGACAAGCGCGAGCCGCTGCAAGGGCCACAAGCCACGCCGCGGCAATGGCGCCACACACCCGACGGGAGCAGGCAAACATGTGGGCCGCGCTCACGGTGGCGCGGGAGTTGCTGCGGTGTCGATTGATGGAGAGCGGACGCGACGCGCTGCTGGAATGTGTCGCTGAGCTGCTGGATGCGGCAGCGTCAGGAGCGACGCCTTTCTGCTATCTGGTTCCTTCCCGGGCCGCTACTGGACCTCATGACGGGCCATGCCGCAACCGCATGTCCCCGGGTGTGCCTAGGGGCTTCACCAACACCAGGACGGCCGGCAGCGCCGGGGACCCCGTTGCCCCCGCGCCGCCTCTGATGAGCATGGGCTCGAGCATTTCCCCCATGGCCCCAGCGAGGCGTCGCCCTACCACCCTCAGGACGTCACGTTGGGTCGGGCGACATGGAGCATGGGGCACTACGGCGAGGTATTTGGGGTGACGGCCCCGGAAGCCTATGTGTCTCGCATGATGGACCAGGAGTACACGCCGGAGGACGACCCTGGCTCGTTTCCTGGGCCAGGTTGGGAGGAGGCATTGGGAGCTGAAGCCTTCCAAGAGCCGTCGGAGAGCCCCGCCAACCGCGCCATCGACAACAGATGAACCAGGCCGCGGCGCCGAACGGTGGCTCCTGCATGGCGATGCCCGCCCCGACAGGAGAGACCCACTGGGGGCTGCGTGAAAGGGGCCAGGAGCAAGGCCCATCCCCGTGTCGCGGGGAGCAAGGCAACACCCGGAGGTAGGCCCTCTGCCAGGGTGGCGACCGCGACCCTTCCCCCGGCAGAGGACTCGTGGTCGCCGAGGGCGCCGCTGCCGTCCCCTCTGCCCTCGTTGGGCCGTCCTGGTTTCCAGTCGTCCTAGCGGGGGTAGGGGTGGCGCAAGGCGGGGCCCTCGCCTAGTGATATGAAGCAAGGCCAGTACCTGTGAAGCAAGGCCCAGTGCCTGTGAAGATCGCCACCCGTGACACTCTCACCTAATAATGAGTGGGGATGTACATGCCCCGGAGTCTTCGGAGAGCCGCCCTCGGGCCTCGGGGGCTCCCTCCCACGCCTAGTGGCAGCACTTAGCTCCGCGCTGGTGAGAAGACGTCGAAGACTAGACTAGGCGCCGGACGCGACCATTTGCTTTGGATTTATTTTCTGTAACCCTGCCTCTGGGTCTGGATTTAAGTTGAAGTTGAATTTTCATTTGATGCGTGCGGGGGGATACCTTTTCTCATTCGAGTTATTTTTCGCGGTCTCGTTCTTGCCTTATTCGGAGTTCGCACCAGTTGCTCCCCCCTCGCGGGCCCCTCGCGAGCCGGGCTGGGCATGAAGCACACGAGCCACAAGCATGGCGAGCAGTGGTGGCCGCTCGGTTATCACACGGCCCTCTCGGGCGTGGCGACAAATTCGTCAGGGGCTCCTCAAAAGCCGGCAGTCTCTCGGGCCGGTTTTGGGCTTGTCCAAGCTAAGGTAAACCGCAAATACAACATTGCCCCAACATGCATAAGCTCATCAAGATGCGTACTCAATTTAGCACGAAAGGATAAAAGCTGTGATTATTTACATGAGGGCCTCCCCCTCTCAAAATGCTCTTACAGTCTTCCAGGGCCACGCCCAAGTTTTTACAGGGAAACAAGGAATCAGCCGGATACGTCGCTCGCCGCGTCCCCCATGTCATCGTGAGACGCACCGCTTGCGTCGCTGTCGCCATCGTTGGCGTTGCCTCCACCTTTGTCGGCGTCGACGTCGCCGTCATCAACCACGTCGCCTGTGGCCGCCGCAACCACAACCCCGTCATCGTCAGAAGCGAAGGCCCTGACCAGTGCATCCACGTGGTCTTCAACCCACCGCGCCAAGTCTCCTTGGATGCCTTCCGGCACAAGAGCGATAGCGGTGTCAAAATCGAAGTCGAGATCAATGTTCCGGAGGTGGCTGAAGACGCGGGAGAACGCGCGCCCAAGCAGGCTGCGGCTTCTCTCTTCCACGAGCTGGCGAGCCCTATTAGACCAGGCTTCCCAGCGTGTCACCATGTTGGTGAAGAAGGTCAAGTGACTGGCGCAGTCATCCGAGTGGGGGGCGGTGCATTCTCGTCGCAGATGAAGCCCAGGGTGGCATTAGCCTTGCTCCGGAGACCCTAGAGCATGGGGGCGTGCTCGCGCTCCAGCGTCCGCTGTTGAAGCACCTCCTCCCTGTTTTGTCGTGCGATGGCCTCGGCGTCATCAACCCGCCTCTGAAGTGAGAGCAGCTCGGCGCGGGCGGAGGCCAAGTCCGCCTGCGCCGTGACCAGGGTGGCGGTCGTGGCCTCCTCACGCCTCTCCGCCTCATCTGACCTAGGCCGGGGAGCGGCGGTCCTGCCCGCTGCCCCAGTTCCCGCAAGCTTCAGCTCCAAGACATGATGACCTTCAAGATCCGCGTGAACCTCGGCCACCCGGTGGTCGAATTCCTCCTGGACTCGGGCCTCGCGAGCCCCGACGGCATCCTCCTCTTGGGCAACTAGACGCTCCCTCGTCTCTAGTTTCTCGAGCTTGAGGCCGCGCTCCACAGCTTCCAGAGCCAACGCCTCCTCGGGATTGTCGACACGGCGACATCGGCAGCCATGGTGGCCTGGATGGCCCCCACGCCTTCCTCTGCCTCTCTAGTTGAGAGGTTGAAGAAAAGTCCGTGGTGCTGGGCTGGGCATCAGTGTGCCCACGACTGGGCCTAGTGCACAGTAGTGTATTTTGTTTCAGTCTTTTCCCTATCTGTTAATTGCTATAGCTTTTGTTTTATATTTATTTTCAGCAACAAATGATTTTAGTTCTACATGGTACTCCACGCATAATCCAAATACAATATTTTGGTGCTTCACAAAAAGTTTCATTTAGTTTGGGAAAAGTAAGAGTATTTGTTGTAATTTAAACGACCAAATTAAATTTTTCTGGTCCACAAAATATTGCCATGGCCAAAATAAAAATCCAATTTGAGTTGATTTCTTCATGAAAATTACTTGGCGAATACTTACAACCCATCGAACATTTTTATTTGACCAATAGAAGAAATAAGAATTTGACTTGTATTTCAAATGGAATTTGGATTTGATGTCGGTTTGGAATAAAGTGATGATTAGCAAAAATTAATTATGATGGCGTGGCACCATTAACAGGAGTTTACTGCACCATGACAGCTGGGGTGTTACAAATCTCCTCCACTACAAGAAATATCGTCCCGAGATTTAAGAGGCGGAGTAAGGGGAAACGATTTGGTTACGAAATTCTATCGAGTCTTCTCGGTCTTGGTTGCTCTTCTCGAAGAGGAAGATCCATTACATTGATGCCTTCATTTATCTGCTTCAGGCCATCATGATGAAGTCATCATTCTTTCTTCGGGAACTCCATCGCACTTACGAAAAGGATAAGGGGTAACTTTGGGAGAACAGACCCCTACAAGGTTCCTTATTTGGTAGGTTACATTAGGGAAGGTGGCGGAAAGTAACTCCTGAATTGAAGCTTAAGAAAATATCGAGAGCCAAGTAAGAAGGTACCATGAGAGTTTCGAGTGGGCAGGCAATCGTTCGTTGCCTGGAACAGAGTGTGAAAGGGATTCAGAGCAATGGGAATAATATTGCATCTGATACCAAAATAGATCCGTAGGAAGGTGGCTAGTGAATTAAATACGAAGCTAGTGTAAGGAATAACTTTGGCAACAAGGGTGTACAGGAGAGCCATGTTTCGATCCTTGGGAACTGTGGGTTATGGGCCCACCATGTTGGTTAAAGTAGAAAGAGTGGTGACATCTTGCATGGTCATGATAGCCAGGCAGGTCAGAGCATAGCATGTTAGTTATGTTGGCAACAACGTCGGTACCAAGGGCGGGGGACGTAGAGAACCATTTTCCTGCTCATTGAAACAAGGCGGGCCAATAGGCAAAGTTCTCATCCGTCGGTGGTTACTAGAATGTCATCAACAATAGTAACAAGGTCTTACTGACAGAGTTGTACACCGAGGTGTTTACCTAAGCAAGGATTTATTACTTCTTATATCATATGATCACAAGATGGGTTAAAACAAACATGGAAAGGAGAAAGTGATTATCAGATTTAAACAGAACAATGGAAAGAAAAATGTGTTTAAGCACAAATATTAGGAGTATATCCTTACCAAGGACAAGGATAGGATGATATCCATGACATGATAGTAAGTAGATTACCATTTAGGTAAAGGGGGGAGGAAATTCATGACGTCACCCATACAATAGTGTTTGGATAAGTGATCAAGGAACATTTAGAATTGCACCTGCAATGTTCGTAATGATGTTCAGAGTACCACAGTCATGCTTTGGGATAACATTGACATGGTCATCAGGTAAAGATCAGACCTTGGGAACCCAAAGGATCAATCGGGAATTTCTAGAACACCTCATGCAATTTTATCAGGAAAAAGATAAGGGTGTGGCTGATGGGTTCAGCAGCAATCCATCGACATGTCAAAAAGGATGCATTTCCAAAATTTATATGAACAAGTTTGTGTTGGGGGAAGGCAAGAATGTTGTCGATGATAGCATAAATCATCGAGGGGCAAGGATGATATTTCTCATCATAAATTCGATTGATATCCTGGAAGAGCTCAGAATGTTGATGATGATTGCGACACACTTGTCGAGAGATTTCATGAAGATGTAATCGATCGGCGATGACATCAAGTCAAAGGAATGATGAAGTGAAAGTTTATTGGAACCACGTGTATGACACAACCTTGAAATCAAGCTTGCTGCTCAAGGAGAAATGGTATGATGAGGAAGAACAACATAAGCTTAGCTCATCGTCAAAAATTGTGCTCCGCGAAGAAGGACCGGGTGGCACAGTTAAAAAATTTACCACGATAAGGATGACTTGAAGGATTATTAAACTCATAAGAAATGTAAGTTACTTAGAGTTATTGAATCGGAGAGCGGAATCGGTTCACTTATCAGTGTTCTCGAGTGACTAATAACTCAGAAACTAGGGGAAATCTAAAATTGGTGAGAAGCAATATTAGATGAAGATTCATAGGAAGCAACATAGTTCTTTGTTATTCTCGAGATACCAGAGGGTAATACTCAAAAGAAGATCAAAATAGAGGTTGCGGAGATGCATTGATCTGCAGAAGACAAGTGCTTTAACTTGTCAGGGAAATGGAATCAAAATAGAAGATTTGATCGAAACCACGATTACAAAAGATCAAATCCCAGATATAAGATAAACTTATAACAAGGGAATTATTATTATTAGAAGAAGCTTCCATGATAAGTTCCACATCGGGTCCATGGGCATGAACACAAAGGTTCAAGGTCGATTCCCACTTCTTCAATGCCTAACCTTTCATTCACTTCTTGTCTCTGAAGAAGTTGTAGAGTTGAAATTTTATCTGGCAAAACACCAAAAGAGTATGACTCGTGAAAACCTCTCGGGTTCACACGGATTACGGAATGCATAGATTCTACCCATCGGGACATCTTAGGGACATATACCACAAACTTCAAGAGTAAATAACACAAGCTCGAAAGCACAGCATGGTTGAAAAACAGGAGATACATTTTACCAAAGGCATTATGTATGAGGGGAAGAACTCACATGGTGATTAAATATGAGGGGCACTATCAAATAATAATCCAACAAAGTATATGGTGGTCCACAAGGGATCTGATGTGAGCATCGGCACTCAACCAGAAGAAGAAATAATGCAAGGAGATCAGACTATAGAAACAACTGACTAATTCAAGCTTGAATGCAAAGGAATGATAAATTCCGAATCAAGGGATCAGAAGCAAACGCTCTGATAAAGGATGGATAAGTTGAATAGACTTAGTGGTACAATCAACGGTAATTTGATTGGTCAAGAACCAGCTCCTGTTCAAAATGACGTCTAAGTCGGAAGGATGAATTCTAGGATTCGACTGAGGATTATGAGCATTCGCTCACATGTTGAATCAATAGGAACCAAATGACGGTGGTAGAGGATACTAATGAATATTGCACGACATATGGGAAGCATCCATAATGCAAGCAGACATGTATTTGCAGAGCAATAGTTTGAAGAGGATTCTTGGAAGATCGAATAGTATTTCAGAGAATCTTATGAAGCATAAGAACAACTGGGGTTGAACGGATACTCGGTAAATGCGAAGAATTATCCGTAGGGGTATTCATATGGTAAAGAACTACAAGGCAGTAAGCACAAAGTATTCTCAGAACAATAGAGAGGATTTCGGGGTATCTTGTAATAACAAGATCAACGGAGGAATGATTGTATGAATGACAAGTGTACGTGGTCATCCATATGGGTTTATTGATGGAAGGGAATTGCAAAAGCGATGGGCACAAGGGTCTCAGAAAAACATCGAAAAGTATCTTCAGAATCATCTAGTGAAGCAGGCGATCATCTGAAATGAAGGGGCTCTCTGATAGGAAGTGGTTACTGAAGGAAATATGCCCTAGAGGCAATAATAAAGTTATTATTTATTTCCTTATTTCATGATAAATGTTTATTATTCATGCTAGAATTGTATTAACCGGAAACATAATACATGTGTGAATACATAGATAAACAGGGTGTCACTAGTATGCCTCTACTTGACTAGCTCATTAATCAAAGATGGTTATGTTTCCTAACCATAGACAAAGAGTTGTTATTTGATTAACGGGATCACATCATTAGGAGAATGATGTGATTGACTTGGCCCATTCCGTTAGCTTAGCACTCGATCGTTTAGTATGTTGCTATTGCTTTCTTCATGACTTATACATGTTCCTATGACTATGAGATTATGCAACTCCCGTTTACCGGAGGAACACTTTGTGTGCTACCAAACGTCACAACGTAACTAGGTGATTATAAAGGAGCTCTACAGGTGTCTCCAAAGGTACATGTTGGGTTGGCGTATTTCGAGATTAGGATTTGTCACTCCGATTGTCGGAGAGGTATCTCTGGGCCCTCTCGGTAATGCACATCACATAAGCCTTGCAAGCATTACAACTAATGAGTTAGTTGTGAGATGATGTATTACGGAACGAGTAAAGAGACTTGCCGGTAACGAGATTGAACTAGGTATTAAGATACCGACGATCGAATCTCGGGCAAGTAACATACCGATGACAAAGGGAACAACGTATGTTGTTATGCGGTCTGACCGATAAAGATCTTCGTAGAATATGTAGGAGCCAATATGAGCATCCAGGTTCCGCTATTGGTTATTGACCGGAGACGTGTCTCGGTCATGTCTACATTGTTCTCGAACCCGTAGGGTCCGCACGCTTAAGGTTTCGATGACAGTTATATTATGAGTTTATGAGTTTTGATGTACCGAAGGAGTCCGGAGTCCCGGATGAGATCGGGGACATGACGAGGAGTCTCGAAATGGTCGAGATGTAAAGATCGATATATTGGACGACTATATTCGGACATCAGAAAGGTTCCGAGTGGTTCGGGTATTTTTCGGAGTACCGGGGAGTTACGAGAATACGGGAGAAGAAGTATATGGGCCTTATTGGGCTTTAGAGGAGAGGGAGAGGCAGGCCGCGCGCCCCCCCAAGGCCTAGTCCGAATTGGACTAGGGGAAGGGGCTGCGCCCCCTCCTTCCTTCTCTTCCCTCTTCCCCTTCCTTGTCTCCTAATCCTACTACATGGAAGGACTCCTAGTTGGACTAGGAAAGGGGGAATCCTACTCCCGGTGGGAGTAGGACTCCCCTAGGGCGCGCCATAGAGAGGGCCGGCCCTCCCCTCCTCCACTCCTTTATATACGGGGGCAGGGGGCACCCCATAGACACACAAGTTGATCCACGTAATCATATTCTTAGCCGTGTGCGGTGCCCTCTTCCACCATAATCCTCGATAATATTGTAGCGGTGCTTAAGCGAAGCCCTGCGACAGTAGTACATCAATATCGTCACCACGCCGTCGTGCGGACGGAACTCTTCCCCGACACTTTGCTGGATCGGAGTCCGGGGATCGTCATCGAGCTGAACGTGTGCTAGAACTCGGAGGTGTCGTAGTTTCGGTGCTTGATCGGTCGGGCCGTGAAGACGTACGAGTACATCAACCGCGTTGTGCTAATGCTTCCGCTGTCGGTCTACAAGGGTACGTAGATCACACTCTCCCCTCTCGTTGCTATGCATCACCATGATCTTGCGTGTGCGTAGGAAATTTTTGAAATTACTACGTTCCCCAACAGTGGCATCCGAGCCTAGGTTTTATGTGTTGATGTTATATGCACGAGTAGAACACAAGTGAGTTGTGGGTGATATAAGTCATACTGCTTACCAGCATGTCATACTTTGGTTCGGCGGTATTGTTGGACGAAGCGGCACGGACCGACATTACGCGTACGCTTACGCGAGACCTGTTCTCCCGACGTGCTTTGCACAAAGGTGGCTAGCGGGTGTCAGTTTCTCCAATTTTAGTTGAATAGAGTGTGGCTACGCCCGGTCCTTGCGAAGGTTAAAACAGCACCAACTTGACAAACTATCGTTGTGGTTTTGATGCGTAGGTAAGATTGGTTCTTGCTTAAGCCCGTAGCAGCCACGTAAAACTTGCAACAACAAAGTAGAGGACGTCTAACTTGTTTTTGTAGGGCATGTTGTGATGTGATATGGTCAAGACATGATGCTGAATTTTATTGTATGAGATGATCATGTTTTGTAACCAAGTTATCGGCAACTGGCAGGAGCCATATGGTTGTCGCTTTATTGTATGCAATGCAATTCCGCTGTAATGCTTTACTTTATCACTAAACGGTAGCGATAGTCGTGGAAGCATAAAATTGGCGAGACGACGACGATGCTACGATAGGTGATCAAGTTGTTGCGCCGGTGACGATGGTGATCACGACGGTGCTTCGAAGATGGAGATCACAAGCGCAAGATGATGATGGCCATATCATATCACTTATATTGATTGCATGTGATGTTTATCTTTTATGCATCTTATCTTGCTTTGATTGACGGTAGCATTTTAAGACGATCTCTCACTAATTATCAAGAAGTGTTCTCCCTGAGTATGCACCGTTGCGAAAGTTCTTCGTGCTGAGACACCACGTGATGATCGGGTGTGATAGGCTCTACGTTCAAATACAACGGGTGCAAAACAGTTGCACACGCGGAATACTCAGGTTATACTTGATATGGCCTCGGAACACGGAGACCGAAAGGTCGAGCGTGAATCATATAGTAGATATGATCAACATAGTGATGTTCACCAATGAAACTACTCCATCTCACGTGATGATCGGACATGGTTTAGTTGATTTGGATCACGTGATCACTTAGAGGATTAGAGGGATGTCTATCTAAGTGGGACTTCTTAAGTAATATGATTAATTGAACTTAAATTTATCATGAACTTAGTCCTGGTAGTATTTTGCAAATCATGTTGTAGATCAATAGCTCGCGTTGTTGCTTCCCTGTGTTTATTTTGATATGTTCCTAGAGAAAATTATGTTGAAAGATGTTAGTAGCAATGATGCGAATTGGATCCGTGATCTGAGGTTTATCCTCATTGCTGCACAGAAGAAGTATGTCCTTGATGCACCGCTAGGTGACAAACCTATTGCAGGAGCAGATGCAGACGTTATGAACGTTTGGCTAGCTCAATATGATGACTACTTAATAGTTTAGTGCACCATGCTTAACGGCTTAGAATCGGGACTTCAAAAGACGTTTTGAACGTCATGGACCATATAGATGTTCCAGGAGTTGAAGTTAATATTTCAAGCAAATACCCGAGTTGAGAGATATGAAGTCTCCAACAAGTTCTATAGCCAAAAGATGGAGGAGAATCGCTCAACTAGTGAGCATGTGCTCAGATTGTCTGGGTACTACAATCGCTTGAATCAAGTGGGAGTTAATCTTCCAGATAAGATAGTGATTGACAGAATTCTCTAGTCACCATCACCAAGTTGGTAGAACTTCGTGATGAACTATAGTATGCAAGGGATGACGAAAATGACTCCCGAGCTTTTCATGATGATGAAATCGATGAAGGTAGAAATCAAGAAAGAGCATCAAGTGTTGATGGTAGACAAGACCACTAGTTTCAATAAAAGGGCAAAGGGAAGAAGGGGAACTTCAACAAGAACAGCAAGCAAGTTGCTGTTCAAGTGAAGAAGCCCAAGTCTGGTCCTAAGTCTGAGACTAAGTGCTTCTACTGCAAAGGGACTGGTCACTGGAAGCAGAACTGCCCCAAGTATTTGGCGGATAAGAAGGATGGCAAAGTGAACAAAGGTATATTTGATATACATATTATTAATGTGTATTTTACTAGTGTTCGTAGCAACCCCTCGGTATTTGATACTGGTTCAGTTGCTAAGAGTAGTAACTCGAAACGGGAGTTGCAGAATGAACAGAAACTAGTTAAGGGTGAAGTGACGATGTGTGTTGGAAGTAGTTCCAAGATTGATATGATCATCACCGCACACTCCCTATACTTTCGGGATTAGTGTTGAACCTAAATAAGTGTTATTTGGTGTTTGTGTTGAGCATGAATATGATTTGATCATGTTTATTGCAATACGGTTATTCATTTAAGTTAGAGAATAATTGTTGTTCTGTTTACATGAATAAAACCTTATATGGTTACACACCCAATGAAAATGGTTCATTGGATCTCGATCGTAGTGATACACATATTCATAATATTGAAGACAAAAGATGCAAAGTTAATAATGATAATGCAACTTATTTGTGGCACTGCCGTTTAGGTCATATTGGTGTAAAGCGCATGAAGAAACTCCATGCTGATGGGATTTTAGAATCACTTGATTATGAATCACTTGATGCTTGCGAACCATGCCTTATGGGCAAGATGACTAAGACTCCGTTCTCCGGAACAATGGAGCGAGCAACTGACTTATTGGAAATAATACATACTGATGTATGTGATCCGATGAGTGTTGAGGCTCACGGCGGGTGTCGTTATTTTCTGACCTTCACAGATGATTTGAGCAGATATGGGTATATCTACTTGATGAAACACAAGTCTGAAACATTTGAAAAGTTCAAAGAATTTCAGAGTGAAATGGAGAATCATCGTAAAAAAAATAAAAAGTTTCTACGATATGATTGCAGAAGTAAAATATTTGAGTTACGAGTTTGGCCTTCAGTTAAAAACAATGTGAAATAGTTTCACTACTTACGCCACCTGGAACACCACAGCATAATGGTGTGTCCGAACGTCATAACCGTACTTTATTAGATATGCTGCGAACTATGATGTCTCTTACCAATCTACCACTATCGTTTTGGGATTATGCATTAGAGACAGCTGCATTCACGTTAAATAGGGCACCATCTAAATCCGTTGAAACGACACCGTATGAAGTATGGTTTGGCAAGAAACCTAAGTTGTCGTTTCTTAAAGTTTGAGGTTGCAATGCTTATGTGAAAAATTTTCAACCTGATAAGCTCAAACCCAAATCGGAGAAGTGCGTCTTCATAGGATACCCAAAAAGAAAATGTTGGGTACACCTTCTATCACAGATCCGAAGGCAAGATATTCGTTGCTTTGAATGGATCCTTTCTAGAGAAGGAATTTCTCTCGAAAGAAGTGAGTGGGAGGAAAGTAGAACTTGATGAGGTAAATGTACCTGCTCCCTTATTGGAAAGTAGTTCATCACAGAAATCTGTTCTTGTGACTACTACACCAATTAGTAAGGAAGCTAATGATGATGATCATGTAACTTCAGATCAAGTCACTACCGAATCTCGTAGGTAAACCAGAGTGAGATCCGCACCATAGTGGTACGGTAATCCTGTTCTGGAAGTCATGTTACTAGACCATGACGAACTTGCGAACTATGAGGAAGCGATGATGAGCCCAGATTCCGCGAAATGGTTTGAGACCATGAAATCTGATATATGATCCATGTATGAGAACAAAGTATGGACTTTGATGGATTTGCCCGATGATCGGCAAGCCATAGAAAATAAATGGATCTTCAAGAGGAAGACGGACGCTGATAGTAGTGTTACTATCTACAAAGCTACACTTGTCGAAAAAGGTTTTTGACAAAGTTCAAGGTGTTGACTACGATGAAATTTTCTCACTCGTAGCAATGCTTAAGTCTGTCCAAATCATGTTAGCAATTACCGCATTTTTATGAAATCTGGCAAATGGATAAACAAAACTACATTCCTTAATGGATTTAAAGAAGAGTTGTATATGATGCAACCAGAAGGTTTTGTCAATCCTAAAGGTGCTAAACAAAATATGCAAGCTCCAGCGATCCATCTATGGACTGGTGCAAGCATCTCGGAGTTGGAATATACGCTTTGATAAGTTGATCAAAGCATATAGTTTTATACAGACTTGCAGTGAAGCCTGTATTTACAAGAAAGTGAGTGGGAGCACTACAGCATTTCTGATAAGTATATGTGTATGACATATTGTTGATCGGAAATAATGTAGAATTATTCTGCAAAGCATAAAGGAGTGTTTGAAAGGATTTTTTCAAAGAAAGGCCTCGGTGAAGCTGCTTACATATTGAGCATCAAGATCTATAGAGATAGATCAAGACGCTTGATAAGTTTTTCCAATGAGTACATACCTTGACAAGATTTTGAAGTAGTTCAAAATGGAACAGTCAAAGAAAAGAGTTCTTGGCTGTGTTACAAGGTGTGAAATTGAGTAAGACTCAAAGCCCGACCATGGCAGAAGATAGAAAGAGAATGAAAATCATTCCCTATGCCTCAGCCATAGGTTCTATAAAGTATGCCATGCTGTGTACCAGATCTATTGTATCCCCTACACTGATTTTGGCAAGGGGGTACAATAGTGATCTAGGAGTAGATCACTAGACAGCGTTCAAAATTATCCTTAGTGGAATAAGGATATATTTCTTGATTATGGACATGACAAAAAGGTTCGTCGTAAAGGGTTACGTCGATGCAAATTTTGACACTGATCTAGATGACTCTAAGTCTCAATCTAGATACATATTGAAAGTGGGAGCAATTAGCTATAGTAGCTCCGTGCAGAGCATTGTTGACATAGAAATTTGCAAAATACATACGGATCTGAATATAGCAGACCCGTTGACTAAACTTCTCTCACAGGCAAAACATGATCACACCTTACTACTCTTTGGGTGTTGATCACATAGCAATGTGAACTAGATTATTGACTCTAGTAAACCCTTTGAGTGTTGGTCACATAATGATGTGAACTATTGGTGCTAAATCACATGGCAATGTGAACTAGATTATTGACTCTAGTGCAAGTGGGAGACTGAAGGAAATATGCCCTAGAGGCAATAATAAAGTTATTATTTATTTCCTTATTTCATGATAAATGTTTATTATTCATGCTAGAATTGTATTAACCGGAAACATAATACATGTGTGAATACATAGACAAACAGAGTGTCACTAATATGCCTCTACTTGACTAGCTCATTAATCAAAGATGGTTATGTTTCCTAACCATAGACAAAGAGTTGTTATTTGATTAACGGGATCACATCATTAGGAGAATGATGTGATTGACTTGACCCATTCCGTTAGCTTAGCACTCGATCGTTTAGTATGTTGCTATTGCTTTCTTCATGACTTATACATGTTCCTATGACTATGAGATTATGCAACTCCCGTTTACCGGAGGAACACTTTGTGTGCTACCAAACGTCACAACGTAACTGGGTGATTATAAAGGAGCTCTATAGGAGTCTCCAAAGGTACATGTTGGGTTGGCGTATTTCGAGATTAGGATTTGTCACTCCGATTGTTGGAGAGGTATCTCTGGGCCCTCTCGGTAATGCACATCACATAAGCCTTGCAAGCATTACAACTAATGAGTTAGTTGTGAGATGATGTATTACGAAACGAGTAAAGAGACTTGCCGGTAACGAGATTGAACTAGGTATTAAGATACCGACGATCGAATCTTGGGCAAGTAACATACCGATGACAAAGGGAACAACGTATGTTGTTATGCGGTCTGACCGATAAAGATCTTCGTATAATATGTAGGAGCCAATATGAGCATCCAGGTTCCGCTATTGGTTATTGATTGGAGACGTGTCTCGGTCATGTCTACATTGTTCTCGAACCCGTAGGGTCCGCACGCTTAAGGTTTCGATGACAGTTATATTATGAGTTTATGAGTTTTGATGTACCGAAGGAGTTCGGAGTCCCGGATGAGATCGGGGACATGACGAGGAGTCTCGAAATGGTCGAGACATAAAGATCGATATATTGGACGACTATATTCGGACATCGGGAAGGTTCCGAGTGGTTCGGGTATTTTTCGGAGTACCGGGGAGTTACGTGAATACGGGAGAAGAAGTATATGGGCCTTATTGGGCTTTAGAGGAGAGGGAGAGGCAGGCCGCGCGCCCCCTAAGGCCTAGTCCAAATTGGACTAGGGGAAGGGGCTGCGCCCCCTCCTTCCTTCTCTTCCCTCTTCCCCTTCCTTGTCTCCTAATCCTACTACATGGAAGGACTCCTAGTTGGACTAGGAAAGGGGGAATCCTACTCGCGGTGGGAGTAGGACTCCCCTAGGGCGCGCCATAGAGAGGGTCGGCCCTCCCCTCCTCCACTCCTTTATATACGGGGGCAGGGGGCACCCCATAGACACATAAGTTGATCCACGTGATCATATTCTTAGCCGTGTGCGGTGCCCTCTTCCACCATAATCCTCGATAATATTGTAGCGGTGCTTAGGCGAAGCCCTGCGACAGTAGTACATCAATATCGTCACCACGCCGTCGTGCGGACGGAACTCTTCCCCGACACTTTGCTGGATCGGAGTCCGGGGATCGTCATCGAGCTGAACGTGTGCTAGAACTCGGAGGTGTTGTAAGTTCGGTGCTTGATCGGTCGGGCGGTGAAGACGTACGACTACATCAACCGCGTTGTGCTAACGCTTCCGCTATCGGTCTACAAGGGTACGTAGATCACACTCTCCCCTCTCGTTGCTATGCATCACCATGATCTTGCGTGTGCATAGAATTTTTTTGAAATTACTACGTTCCCCAACAGTTACGAGAACCTAAAGTTGGAGTTAGCAAAATCTTTAGCCCAAATAGAAGAGAGATCAGAGTCCCTAGTAAAGACAAGGAATAAAAGATCCTAATACCACCCAATGGCGACGTGGGCCCGTAAGACACACAACCATGTTAGTAAAAGTTTTGTACCGACTAGACTCAACTTCGGCCAAGGAGTTGGAAAGGGGGCTACCTACATGCAGTTGGCTCTGACACCAACTTGTGACGCCCTCGATTCAATCGTACACTAATCATACACACAAATGTGTACGATCAAGATCAAGGACTCACGGAAAGATATCACAACACAACTCTAGACACAAATTAAAATAATACAAGCTCTATATTACAAGCCAGGGGCCTCGAGGGCTCAGATACATAAGGCCATAGATCACTTCCTCGACTCCCTGCGAGGAAACAATCCCGGGGCCATCATTTCCATTTCATGCCTCAGCATCCCGTTCTAGTTGTATCGATCGGGATACAACTCCGAGCTTCCATTACCGTCGAGACGGCTATTCGAATAGATAGAATACTTCCCTGCAGGTGTGCACTAACTTACCCAACACGCTTGATCAACTCTAACCGGACACACCATCAGGTCATGACCGGCCTCGGCCGATCAACACACCGCAGTCCTACCTAGGCTCATCAGAAAGGCCAGCATGCCGGTCTACATCCTAAGCGCACAAGGGTCTCAGGCCCATCGCCCTTTGCACTCCTACACATTGCGTACGCGGCCGGTGAGCAGACCTAGCCCCCCTTATACAAGGCGAGGCATTCCAATCCAACCCAGCGCGCACCGCTCCATCGCTGATGTCCGTTGAGCTTTCGGCTGATACATACGCCGAAGAGTGCCCAAACTTATTCCCGCGTGGTGGTTAGTGCGAAAAGGGCCAAAGGCCTACTCGGATCAAATATCCAAACCGTTAGTGTCTTGGTAGTGTGCGGTAATGATCAACGATATGTGGTCCCATCGCCCCATCTCACGGACTTGGCAAGGGCTAAGAATGCCCGGCCGTGGCGCGTGGAAAACTTGAGGGTATCCTCCAGATCAACCCGACTTCACATCACTCACGGGAACCCCTCGGGGTCGACCCGATGTCATCATGGCTCTGTGATAAGTCAAAATAACCATGTGTCTGAAACAGCAAGGGGGAAACCTGAGGAATCACCCTCGATGGATTCCCACTCGATGTAACCATCAAGGTGGACTTGGAGGAATCACCCTCGTTAATCCACACTTGAGGGGTTGCACGACAAAGTCATTATCGGGAGTGGTCAAGGAGGAATCACCCTTGATGACCACGACCGAATAGCTACAGTATAGGGTTAACATCAGAAGTGCTGATGAGGTATCACCCTCGGCACTCGATAGTAACTATGCAGAGTCGTACAACTAAGGGGGGTGATGTGCGGTTTTGGGGCCTGGACGTTCATCGAGTCATCGAACACAAAGCGGGGCAACTGGGACAAGGTGGGGGTCACTGATGGATCTCTAACCAACCTATACTAAGCAGTTTAGAATAAGCAAGTAAGGTATGAAAGCAGGTAACAAAAACAGGCTATGCATCAGAGTAGGATCATACTGAAAGCAGTAGCAGTTCTAATGCAAGCATAAGATAGAAGGGAATGGGCGATATCAGAATGATCAATGGGGGTTTGCTTGCTTGGAAGCTTTGCTGGAAAAGAAGGGTTGTCGACGAGGTAGTCGATCACAGGGGCAGCATCGGTCTCGTGGTCTACCGGAGAGAAGAGGGGGAAGAAACAGTAAATACAGAGCAAACAAAAGCATCATAAAGCTTAGGGGTGAACTAACGCAGTGCTAGACGTTGCAAACGGAGAGGGAAAACATCCGGAAGGGTTTTTCCGGTGTTTGACGTTTTCCGGACAAATGAAAAGACAAGGGACGGTTCCATGTTTAGCATGCTAGGGGCATGCGACAGGTGAACAGATCACGTACTCGGATTCGTTGGATTTTTCTGAGCAACTATCGTATATAAAACTTTTTCATCGGAGCTATGGTTTATTTTCTATTAATTTTCTAAGTTTAAAACAATTTCTAGAATTGTCTATAGTTAATTCAAATTTGAAAATAATAATTAAATTGCTACGTGCATACACAAAGTGTACACGGCAGAGTGTAATAGAGGTAGACAGGTGGGGTCATGTTGACTGCTGACTCAACAGTAAATAGTCAAAATGTTGACTAGTCAACTATGTTAGTGGGGCCCAGGTGACATTGATACATTGACTTAAAAAAGATTTAACAGGCTGTTTAAGTGCAAGGGCCCACTTGTCATAGGCTTAGATATTTTAACTAATTGATCTTTCTACCTACTAGTAGGGTCCACATGTCATATGCACTATACCTAATAACCACTAATTAGCCTAACCACCTAAACCAATTAACTCTAAACTAGCCTAACTAAGCTACATGGCCAGCCTGTATGCGACAGCAGCAGCTACGCAACTACGAGCAGCAAGAACTAGCAGAAAACAGCAGCGGCAGTAGCTAGCATCAATGGTAGCGGCCTGCAGTAGCAAGCAACAACTATGAGTAGCGGCAGCAAGCGACAACAGGAGCAGTGGGCAGTAGCATCAACAGCAGCAAGGACGCAAGAGCAGCAGCAATGCAGTGAGGCCATGGCGCGCAGGCCCGCATGACAAGAGCAGTGGCGGGACGTGCCGCGACACAGTCAGGGGCGCGCGCTGTAGGGCACGATCGAGCACGGGCAGCAGGAGGCCGGGGTGCGAGCTAGGCACGGCGAGCGCGGGCTATCAGGCCGCGGCCATGGCGGCCACGGGTGGGCACGGCGGCTTTGGCAACGGGGGGAAGGGGAAAAGAGTGGAATCGGCGCGGCGCTCACCGTCGAGCTCGGTAGCATGCTCGGGGAGGCTGGAGGCAGATCAGAGCGATGGCAACGACGGCGAGGTGGTGACGGCCACGGCGGAGAAGACTCGCGATGGCGAGCTTGACGACGGCCTGGTGACGAATCGAAGGTTGTAGAGGAAGGAGACGACGACGACGACAGGGCGCCTGCACGCCGTAGCGTAGCTCGGGGTGGCCGGTGGCCACTCGATCGACGAGGGCGCGGTGACGGCCGAGCTCGAGCGGGATCGTGCGAGAAGGGGAGGGGAGAGTGGCGAGTGGGTTAGGGTTCCTCCAGGGGGTGACGGCGACGCTCTTATCCATCCACGAGGCCGCGGGATCGTCGACACGGCGACATCGGCAGCCATGGTGGCCTGGATGGCCGCCACGCCTTCCTCTGCCTCTCTAGTCGAGAGGTCGAAGAAAAGTCCGTGTTGCTAGGCTGGGCATCAGTGTGCCCACGACTGGGCCTAGTGCACAGTAGTGTATTTTGTTTCAGTCTTTTCCCTATCTGTTAATTGCTATAGCTTTTGTTATATTTATTTTAAGCAACAAATGATTTTAGTTCTACATGGTACTCCACACATAATCCAAATACAATGTTTTGGTGCTTCACAAAAAGTTTCACTTAGTTTTGGAAAAGTGAGAGTATTTGTTGTAACTTAAACGATCAAATTAAATGTTGCCAGTCCACCAAAATATTGCCATGGCCAAAATAAAAATCAAATTTGAGTTGATTTCCTCATGACAATTTCTTGGCGAACACTTGCAACCCAACGAACATTTTTATTTGACCGATAGAAGAAATAAGAATTTGACTTGTATTTCAAATGGAATTTGGATTTGATGTCGGTTTGGAATAAAGTGATTATTAGCAAAAATTAATTATGATAGCGTGGCACCATTAACAGGAGTTTACTATACCATGACAGCTGAGGTGTTACATGGGGATTCGAGCATGGAGGGCCTCTACACCAACCTTGATTCCCTTTCGATGATGTGTGAGTAGTTTACCATGGACCTAAGGGTCCATAGCTAGTAGGTAGATGGCTTCTTCTCTCTCTTTGTTCTTCAATACAATGTTCTCATCGATTTTCTTGGAGATCTATTCGATGTAATCTTATTTTGAGGCGCGTTTTTTGAGATCCGATGAATTGTGGATTTATAATCAGATTATCTATGAATATTATATGAGTATTTTCTGAACTCTTTTATGCATGATTAAGATAGCTTTCTATTTCTCTCCGATCTATCAATTTGGTTTGGCCAACTAGACTGGTTTTTCTTGCAATGGGAGAGGTGCTTTGTGATGGGTTCATTCTTGAAGTGTCATTTCCCAACAACACTAGGGAAAACAAGGCACGTATTGTATTGTTGCCATTAAGGATAAAAAGATGGGGTTTTCATCATATTGCTTGAGTTAATTCCTCTACATCATGTCATCTTACTTAATGCGTTACTCCGTTCTTTATGAACTTAATACTCTAGATGCATGCTGGATAGCGGTCGATGTGTGAAGTAAAAGTAGTAGATGCAGGCAGGAGTCGGTCTAGTTGTCACAGATTAGATGCCTATATTCATGATTATTACCTTAGATATCGTCATAACTATGCGCTTTTCTATCAATTGCTCAACAGTAATTTGTTTACCCACCATATACTTTCTTTAATAGAGAAGCCTCTAGTGAAACCTATGCCCCCCGGGTCTATTTCTCATCATATATTTTCAGATCTATAAAACCAAAAAACCAAAAATACCTTGCTGCAATTTATTTATATTTACTTTATTTTTCCTTTTACTTATCTTTTATACCTATCACTATTAGATCTCAATCTTGCTAGTGTCTGTGAAGAGATTGACAATCCCTTTTTCGCGTTGTATGCACGTGTTTGTTAGTTTGTGCAGGTGCATCTGTTGGGGACTTGCTTGTACCACGTACTAGATTGATACCTTGGTTCTTAACTAAGGGAAGTACTTATCTCTACTTTACTGCATCATCATTTGCTCTTCAAGGGAAAAATCAACGCAAGCTAAAGAAGTAGCATAGGCCTTCTACCCCTGGTCAGCTCTCCGTCAGATATGTGATATGTCTCCAACGTATCTATAATTTTTTATTGTTCCATGCTGTTATATTATCAATCTTGGATGTTTTGTAATCATTTACTAGCAATTCTATATCATTTATTCGGACTAACCTATTGACATAGTGCCCGACGCTAGGAGTTGTGTTTTACTTGTTTTTTACTTTGCAGAATATCCATGCATGTCAAACAAAGTCCAAATGCAGCGAAACTTTTTCGAGATTTTTTTCTGCCCAGAAGAGACCCAAGGAGCCCAGGAGGTGCACTAGAGCAGGCCCGTGGGGTCCATAAGAAACCAAGGCGCTAGAGGCCCCAAGCGTGCCTTGGTGCCTTGTGGGGCCCATGGTGATCTTTTCCACCGCCTCTCAGCTCTATAAATACCCAAATATTCTAGAAATCCTAGGGGATTCGACGAAACACAATTCCAGTCCCGCAACTTCCAGAACCAAAAGATCTAATCTAGAGCCCTATTCCGGCACCTTGCTGGAGGGGGAAGCAATCACGGAGGGGTTCATCATCCTCGTTGGTGCTCCTTAGATGATGCATGAGTAGTTTACCACAGACCTACGGGTCCGTAGGTAGTAGCTAGATGGCTTCTTCTCTCTTTTTGATATTCAATACAATGTTCTCCTCGATGTTCTTGGAGATCTATTTGATGTAATGACTTTTTGCGGTGTGGTTGTTAGGATTCGATGAATTGTGAGTTTATTATCAGACCTATCGCTGGTACACGTCGGTCCTATACAAATGGTTTTTAACCCCTTTCTGCGACGGCATTTGGAACCGTCGCCAAGTGAGTGTGGGCGATAGGGGGGTCGTTCCCACACGACCCAGAAACCGTCGGGGATATGCCCTCCTGGCACACACGCTCGGCAAAATGAGGTCGTGTGTGACCGGCAAGTGCTCAAATATGGAAATACGGATAGTAGAGCTAAAAATATACAATTATACGGTGAAATTGTTTCCGGTCACAAGTACATCCCACACAGTCAGTCCTCGTTAAACGTTTCCGTTCGTATGTACATTCCACAAAGTCGCTCCAAGGAAAACGTTTCCATTCACAGATACATCACACAAAAAATTTGCCGTTAAATCATTTGTGTTATTGAATGTATCACACACGGTCTGTAGAAGAAACTGTGTGGCAAAGGTTGTCCATCACACATAGTTTTTATGTGGTAAACGTTTGGCAAGGTGGCCTAACGCAAAAAGTTTTCAAGAAAAAATCGTGTGTGATTGTTCATTGATCCAACACAGTTTATTCCTAGAAACTGTGTGCGTTGCCTGAGGTCATCGCCCACGTATTTTTTCAACAACCATTTGCAATAATAAGACCCAATTATCAGGCTAACTCGCCATTAGCAGGCTATTTGCCCTATTATTAATAATCTATTTATTAATCTAATTGACATTCATATTAAGCTCATAATATATTTCATTTACATACTAAGGAAGAAGAATTTTATAATTGAAATACATCCGAGTACAACATGATATAGCTTCAGCACTCAGCTACCCCATTACACAACTGCACCAGCACCAAGTTTCACATGCAACATGTAGAACTTTTCAAAATTAACATCATAGACGGTATATACACAGATGCATCTCATCTGGAAAACTGTTAAAGTGGAAGGCGAATATTGAGCCTTCATTCATGTTGAAGGTCTTTGCAACTTTAGGCCAGTGCCTGTGGATGATTGACCGTCCATCCTTCGTCCTCTTCGGGAACACTTCAATATTGAACCGTGGGTGTTGTATGAAAACCGTCCTCGCCTCCTGACCATAAAGGTGGGTTGAGAGGTAATCATCAGTGAACTGCTTTGAAAAGGCCTGAAAACAAGGATGTGCATAAATATCTTCTCTATATTGGAAATGGGCAAAGGAATAAAAAAAGGCAAGGTATAATAGTTAGTACCATCTTGTAGTGAACTGATGTCTTCTTCATTGTGCAGACAAAGATCTTATTGTTTTTTGTCACTAATTTCTTTATCCTAACAATCTTTCTGAGTTTCTTGATTTGATTGATATTCATGGACAACTCATTTCCCCGTATGCAAAATGGGTCGAACAGTGGGTCAAAACCTCTGACAGCAGGACCTACATGTGCAAGACCAAATTGTTAAAAACCAAAATATTAGAATGGTTCCTGCAATTGCATAATAATGTGTTATTAGACAATGGACCATGCACGTGCTACCCTCGATTATAAACCTTAGTGCTTCCCATTGTTTTCTTGCAACACATATAAGGTAGTTAGTCATCATGTTAAGTATTTACTACAGCCAAATTCAATTTATTCCTCACATGGTATACAATAACATAATGTACCCACAACTATTGAACATCGCATTGCAGAATTGAACCAAACAGTTAACTAAACACCACAACACAAATGAACCAAACGTTAACTGAACACCACATTGCACAATGTATAACCAAACCAAGCATGCTTGACAACTTGGAAATATAGCAATTGTATTCGTTTCTCATGTATTTTGTTAAGATAAAATCGATTTATTTCTCACATGGAAGACAATACAAAATTGCAGCCTGAAGAATTGAACATCACATTTGCAGAATTGAACCAAACGGTTAGCTGAAGATGACAACTAATTAACAAAACAGTTAATAAGTGAGCACCATACTACATGACATATAGAACATATACACTAGCAACAGATTGCATGGTAAAATAAGATAGAACAATTCACTAGAATTTGTGAAGGAAAGGCAGGAGCTGCACACGCAACGGGTAAACTGAGCATGCTTAACCGGCGTAGCTAGAAAATGGCAAGGTGCTCCTCCAAGATCTGGGGGTCGACATGAATGGCGGCCATCGCAACCTCATCCGCGCGTGCGGCCGCGATTTGCTTCTCCGCTGCCAAATGCTCCTTGAGATCCTGGCTATACTGCGTGCACCATGGCTTAGGGCCGCGCTTATTTGGTGGAGGGGTCGGTGATTTGGGTGGAAGGTGTCGCGCTCACACCAGCAGTCGGGGCATGTGGGGTGTGGAAGGAGGACGAGGATTGGGGTCGGGTGTGGATTACCTTCCTGGATAGACGAGGCCGAGCAGCATGAAGGAGGGTCGCCGATGAGGAGGCGGCGCTGCAAGCAAGGAGTGAAGGTTTACACTTGGAAAGGAAGGTGGAAGCAGGGGAAATGTGACTTTTGGAAAGGGGGAGGGGGAGGGGAGGTAGATATTTCCGCGGAAGCGGAAAATTTGAAATCGCTTCAGTGAAAAAACTGGCGTGCAAAGTGTCATCAGACACGGTCCCTTATTCAGAACTGTGTACGATATTTGAACAACACAAATGATACAGATAGCTTAACCCGTGTGTGTTGAGTTTGAACGTCAAAAATTTTGGTTCAAATTTCCCTGGTTACAGTGGTCATCCACGTCATTGCATAATTTGGATACACAAAGGAAACTAACCTTAATCAAGGAAGTTGAGCAATTAAATAGAGATAGCTGACCTAAACATTACTCTAACAAATTAAAGACCGGAGCTCTTAATTAAGCAAAACAAAGAGTACTACTACGGCTGGTGCTCATCGATCTCCGCGGCCGCTGCCTCCATGTCCAGCTCGCGCCCGACGGTCTCCTGATGGGCATCCATCGCACCATACTCGGCAAGCATCTCGCCATCCGCGTTTGCCATCTCTTTGGAAAAGGCCGCCATGAGCTGGACGTGGGCGGACGCGATCTGGGCTTGGATGGACTCCGTCGTCGCAAGGTATGCGGCGGAGGAATGGACAGCTGCTCGAACGCTCTCGATGATTGCCAGCTCTTCGGTCGTGGGTTGCCAACCGTTGTCGGAGAAGCTTCGTTCGATTTGTGCGGTGAGTGCCAGGAGCTAGGCGTGGGCGGCCTCCATCAGGGCTAAGGCCGCCGCTGCAGAACGGACAGCTGATGTGCCGCTCTCGCCAGTGGTAATCCCCGAGCCAGATGTTAGTGCCGCCATATAAGAAGCAACAGCGGCCATTTGGGCTGCCATGGCCACCCGGTCGCAGATTGCGGCCGCGCTCATGCACCGTGTTAGCCAGCGCATGGCGGCTGTGGCCGCGCTCTCGCCGGAGTGGGCCACCGAATTTGCCCTCACGACCCGGGTCCATGTGCCCATCTTTCAGCGGTGACGATTGATTAGTGGAATGATATTTTAGGAGCAAGCTAGTGTGCTTGAGACGCCGGCTGTGGACTATAGCCAACGCACGTTCTCACGTAAGCCATATGCGTATTATACACCGACGATGCTCCAGGATATTTTGTGCTGCATCTCACACGGTTGGTGATAATAAATTGTGTGTGATCTACTTGATTTTTCATCTTGATTTGAATTACATAATGGGGTCACAGCGCCAATGGACGGTGTTTGAATTGCTAGACCTTTTATTAGGAGTGAACATGCAACTATATGTGTGTCATAAAAGAATTGGAATTATTCAGGGTTTGTTTGAACATTTTATACATTAAATTGGTTTTCTAGCCATTTTAGGTGCACAATTCAAAATTAAACTACATGCACATGCTCCGGTGCATCAACATGGGTTGTAAAATCATATATGTGTCCATGGGTTTATGCTTATCTCCCATGCAAGAAATGGAGATGAAATTCGAACACCATGGCACCATGGCTCTCCGGCAAATGTCGACGTACTTGCTTTTGTAATTCTAGTAAATCCAAAATTTGTCCGAAATTCAAGAAACTTGGCATGCTATCATGGAGCGGCATCAACATGACGTGGTAAAATTTTTGTCCCATTTGGGGCATGTTTGGGTATAAGCTTCTCATAAACCAGAGCTTCTCACACAACAAGTGTGATGGTTTCGGTATGGAACGTTTCACCTTTCTGGACGAAACGATATCCGTTGCCTCTTCACGATTTCAAATTTTTTCCTAGTGTCAATATAGAACAACAGGAGTGTTGTGTCAAATTTTGGGATTTTTTAGGGTTCGCTTCGACATTTCGTTACATTAACTGAGTTTTCTGTGCATTCATGTGCATAATTCAAATTTGAACTACATGCACATGCTCTAATGCATATAAATTAGTTGAAAATTCAAATATCTGTCCTCAGCTGGGTGGGCACAACCCAGGGCGCCCCCCTCCAGACACTCCCAAGTGGGCTGTCCCCACCTGGTGGCCCCGCAGACCCTGAAACCGACGCTACAAAATCACATTTTTCAGGAAAAAATCAGGGAGGAAGAATTATCTCATTTCGCGATACGGAGCCACCTTCACCTCATATTATTCATTGGGAGGCTAGATATGGAGTCTGTTTGGGGGCTCCGAAGAGGGGGATCTTCGATCTTCCTCATCACCAATTCCATGATGCCCTCCACCGGGAGTGAGTAATTCCTTTGTAGGCTCGCTGGTCGGTGAGGAGTTGGATGAGATTCATCATGTAATCGAGTTAGTTTTGTTAGGGCTTGATCCCTAGTATCCACTATGTTCTGAGATTGATGTTGCTATGACTTTGCCCTGTTTAATGCTTGTCACCATGGGCCTGGGTGCCATGATTTCAGATCTGAACCATTTATGTTATCACCATTATATCTATGTTCTATATCCGATCTTGCAAGTTATAGTCACCTACTACGTGTTATGATCCGGCAACCCCGGAGTGACAACGGTCGGGACACTTCCTGATGATGACCATAGTTTGAGGAGTTCATGTATTCACCGTGTATCAACCCGGATTTGGTAAAATCCAAGTCTTTGTGCTTACTGTGCTATCCCTGGATCATAGCTAGCACACACAGTAACAAAAATGAATATCAGTAAGACATGCATCATTCTACTACAATGATAGATAATACAGCGGAATTATATGTAGTCGCTAAGTTAGGCTCCATCAACGCCACTGGGCTCGTTGAGTGTAGACCACAACCCTATCGTCTCTTAATCTGTCGAGATCTGCACATGACAGGTGCAGATGAGTACGTGGAATGTACTCGCAAGTTGCAAAAGAGAGTATAACAGATTATATATGCAGGGTAAGTATTGGTGGAGGGTTCCTTTGCATAAAGCCAATTTTCTACTATAATAAATTTTGTAAACTTTGTTTGAAGTAGAAATATTTTTTTAGTATAAAAGATAGGAGTGAGACACTTGGATATACGCACCAGTGCTCATTCTCTAAAATAGTTTTTAAAAATACATAAGGTTGAAGTGAAACACATTCACTGTGCTCATTCCTCAACTTTAACCCTTAAAAATAGACTTTTAGAAAAGAAAGGGGAGATTCTTCTTCAGTCCAAGTCTTCAATTGCTCAAAATTGCCCGTAACTGAGGGCACAGCTAATTGATTAGGTTAAACCCTCTGCAGAGGTCATACACATTCCCCACATAACACAACCAACCCCATTTATTGTTAAACACTTGGATGTACGACTAGGAGGAGATTGTGACGAAGCCTTCCGTAACAGCCCCCTATACCTGACCAAGCCGCCCGCAACTTAGGCAATCAAAGCCCCTCTCCGATGGCGGTCCTGAGGTAAGGGTTTCCCGTTAGTACTAAGCTAAGCCAGGCCCATAGTAGCATCTGGCTGTACTGGAAACTACATCAAACTGTACTTGGAAGATCTCATTCACCTGGATGGCAATCCCCACCAAAAACCTGTGTGCAAGACCCCAGTCGGGCGCATTCACTGCAAGACCCCGATGGGCGCAATCACTTGAGACGCTCCCGTCAATACCATTCCGCCCAGTGAGTAGAAGTAAAATAGTATATAGTTTTGGTTTTCAAAAGTTTTCACAAAATATTGTCCCAAAAGAGGGCAAGTTTATTTGTTTAAAACTTATTTGATTTTCAACCCACCCATTTGTGCAAGCGCGACCAATCATAGTAGTTAGTCCTTATGGCTCTAGCTAAAAATAATACTTTGCAAAACTTTTATAAAATATGCATAATATGATAATATAGGTCAAACCATGATTAATTTGCAACTTGCCCGAGTCTTGAAGTTGATTCCCTACTTGTTATCGTCACTCCTTTACTTTATGATATATCTAACGACGAAAGAAAATACTTCAGCACACAACAATTCAAATAAAGATCCAAATAAAAGATTCAAATTAACAATACAAACACATTCTAAGGATAATTATCATGTCGTGGCTATGGTTGAGATAAGAAGTTTCTTTGGATGGGAATGTGGCATAGATTTTATTCTAGGGTGGGTGAAGTTGGTTCAAGGGAAGATCATGGTGTCAATATATAGAGTGATTGAGAGACAAGTTTTGATAACCAAATATCCATAAAGAAACTATTTAAAATATTAGACTTGTGGTCGACTATGAGAATTGAAAATTATGAGTTTAGGGAATTGAAACTAACAATTGACTAACTGCAAATTTGTGTGGTAGTAACATATGACCACAGAGATTTGTAGGGATCAATCTAAGAGATTTATCTAAGCATAAAATTTAATTGGTCAAAGATGTTAAATTATGTGTAAGGAAAGTGATTTTATGGTGTAGATGCTAAAACATGAACTAAGCATGGTTAAAAAAATAAGGTATGGCTCCTAACAGATAGGTATGGTTCTAATGGCCAAATTTTATATAATAAGCTTTTGGGTATGAATTATAGATTAAAAGATATGGCAAAATATTCAATTTACCATTTAAATCAAAACTAAATTTTAATTTGCTCAAAAGTGAAATTTTATAATTTCATAAAAAACTACAGGTTCCAATGAATCTGGGGATATCTTATTTGTCTAAATCGGACATACGGTTTGGGAGATACGAATTTCTGAAGTTTAGATATTTTTCCGAAAAATGACTTACGGAATTTTAGAGGAGGCTTGCCGGAGTTGTCGCCGGAGTTGGGGAATAAGGTCGCCAGACTTTTGGAAGAAGGTCCCCAAAGTCAAGTAGCAGGGGAACGGCGAAGAGCTCGACAAGGGGAGTCCGTTGGATAAGGTCACGGGCTCGGCCTTGTCCCGTGGCGACGTGGAGCGGCCGCCGGAGCTGCCGAACTCCGATGATCAATTGCTCGCAGAGGAGGGCGAGGTAGAGAGGGGTTTTCTTGGGAGGGGATTAGGAATGTGAGGTTCATCTATGGGTACTATTTATAGGAGAGGGGGAGGTCAGAATTCGAGCAGATGGTGATGCTTAATGGTGGCTGTTCCTCTGCCTTGTAATGGCCACTATGGGAGTTTTCCCAGGCGCACTGAGGAAGGCAAAGGGTCGAGGGAGGCGAGAGGGTTCCGTTTAGAGAAGTTTTGGGCGCGAGGAATAGGAGGGGAAGACGTACATGCGTCCATCGTTGTAGGCTCTCTGTAGGTGTTCGTGTTCATGAACGAACGAAGAGAGGAGGAAGAAGATGTTACCTGGAGTTGGGCTAATGAAAAAAATAACATGGCCTTAGTGGAAACTGGACCAGGGAAAAGAATAGAAGTGGGCTTGGTCCAATTAGGCTTAGGATAGAATTACCAATTAATCTTTTTTAAGTGTGCAAGACGTTTATCTAAAAGAGCATATAAAATAAATGTTCACATAATATTTTCATTTAATTTAAGTGTGTAAAACATTTTGTTTAAACAGGAAATGAGAAAACAATGTTCACATGAACCTAAATAATATTTAAACATTTCTAAAAATAGTTTTAGCGATAAATAAAATAGTTATCGTGCTCTTATTATTGAATAAGGGCTTTATAGTTTCCCCATAAATGTTTTATTTTATAAATTCTCAAGAAAAACAAGTAATACTTGAGCCATATTAAACATTTCCAAATAGAATTTTGGAGAAGTCATATTATCTCCCCTCATAAATTATATTAGTTTTATTGGAAATATTTAAGTGGCATGAAACTCCAAATAAGATTTAATTTCGAATGAACTCAAAAATTCAAAGAACTCCAAATGGAATAATCATCCCCACATTTGAGAAAGTCATTTTATTCTCACTCCGTAAGTTTGAAAGTGGTTCATAATATTTCATTGGAGTCCAAATGAAAGAAATCTAATTTGATTTTTTTAACAAGTCTCAAAAAAGTTTTTTTTTGACAATCACAACAACTCACTCAATTATAACTTATTATTAACATACAAAATTTGGAAAATTTTGGGATGTGACACACCGTGTGTTAATGCTTTGTTCCAGTTCTCTATTAAAGGGAGGCATTAATTTCCCCTAGTTTCCAATAGGACCCCACTGACTTGGGAGGGTAGGACAAAAGATGTCATGCAAGTTCTTTTCATAAGCACGTATGACTATTTACGGAATACATGCCTACATTATATTTATGAACTGGAGCTAGTGCCGTATCGCCCTAGGTTATGACTGTTATATGATGAATATCATCCAACAAATCACTGATCCTGTGCCTATGATTTTCCTACATATTCATCTTGCTAAAATACTACTGCTGTTGTTACTATTGTCACTGCTACAAAACTATTACTATCCCTGTTACCGTTACTGTTGCTGCTACCACTACTATCAAAGCTATCATATTACTGTGCTACTAATCACATTGCTGCAGATAATTAATCTCCAGGTGTGACTGAATTGACAACTCAGTTGCTAATACTTGCAAATATTCTTTGGCTCCCCTTGTGTCGAATCTATAAATTTGGGTTAAAAACTCTACCCTCGAAAACTATTGCGATCCCCTATACTTGTGGGTTATCAAAGATCATTAGATATTATAAACTTGATTCCTTGTAATAGTTTTGAGATATAGAGATAGTAATATGTGAGTCACGTTGGTGAATAATGATGCTTTAGTAAGAATATTGGTGTTAAGGTTTGTGATTCCCAATGCAAGCATGAAAGTCAATAGTTATGCAATGAAGTTACATCCTACTTGTGGTGCATTATTCGGTGTTAGTTATGTTTAATGCTTGTTTGTGATTGTTTTTGTCTCTTGGTTGGTTGCTTCTCAATCTATTTGCTATCCTTCTATAGCGCCCAAGATGCGATTCTATCAAAATCATGTGATGAATTCATGATAGGGGCACAACCACATTTCGAGCACATACCAAGGTGGATATCATTATAACATACCATTTACTGAATAGATGAGAATACCAGATAAAGGCTAACACTGGCCACAAGCTACAACATGAATACATGAATACAACAATACATAGCAACATCATCCAGAAGAGTAGGATCTGACTATGAATGAAATCAAACAAAAAAGAAGAGCAACATCCACCCTGCTAATCCCAAGCTCCCGACCCGGAACCTATCCCTTGATCAAAGAAGAAGAAGTAGAAGAACTCCAAAACAAGCAAGCACCCCTCTCACGTCAGATCGTCACATTACATGTACCTACATCTGTTGTTGTAGTAATCTGTGAGTCACGAGGACTCAGCAATCCCATTACCATGGGTATCAAGACTAGCAAACCTTAATGGGTATGGAATGGATAAGTGGTGAGTTTGCAGCAATCACTAAGCATTTGTATGCTGGATAACTTACGAGTACATGAGTAAGAAGAGTAACTACGCATAACGATCGCAAACTAATAATGATCAAGAAGTGATCCTGAACTACTTACGAGTCAAACATAACCCCACCGCGTTCTCTTCCCGAACTCACTCGAAAAGAGACAGTCACGGTTACGCACGCGGTTGCTATATTTTAATTCGGGTTTAGTGTCAAGTTCTCTACATCCGGATATTATAAATTTCCAAGTCACCACATAACTGCAGGCACGACTTCTGAAAAGATTTAACCCTGCAGGGGTGTCCCAACTTATTCCATCATAAACTCTCATGATCCCTTGAGGAAAAACATCAATCTCGAGACAACCCGATCAAACTCAGGATCCTGGTGCACAAGACATTTCGACAATGGTAAAATAAAACCGGCAAGACCTCCCAACATGCCGACACCCCTATAGGAGTTGCACGTATCTCGTCTCAGGCCATGATTGGATGAGCAGTCCATACAACTAAATCATGTCCTCAAGTTTCCTCGTGGTGCCCCTGCAAGGGCTCTAGGTTGGACCAACACTCATGAGGAGCACTGGACCAGGTTGTTGATTAATTATCCTCGGGTGCTAGCCGGTCCATATGCAAGTTTTAGTTATTATTAGGCAAATGGTAAAACCAAAGTTGGGCCTTGACGAAGGAGTTTTATTCAAAGAGAACTATCAAGGGGCCCATAAACTCTGACCGTGTAAGGAACACAAATCAAGGAACATAACACCAGTATGACGGAAACTGGGCCGCAAGAGTAGAACAAAACACTAGGCAAAAGGCCTGGCCTTCCACCCTTTACCGAGTATATAGATTCATCAATTAAATAAGAGATATTGTGATATCCCATGATATCCATGTCCAACATGGAACAACCTGCACTTCACCTGCAACTAGCAGCGCAATAAAAGGGGCTAAGAAAAGTGGTAACATAGCCAAACAATGGTTTGCTGGGATGGTTGAAAAGGTTAGAGGTTATATCATGACAAATTGGGAGGCTTGACAAATAGGTGGTAGGTAGCGCGACATAGTGAAGGCATCAAGACAACTCACAAAACAAAGATAGTAGTGATATCCAAGGTAATAATTATCTTTCATGAAATCCCGCTAGGAATAAGACTGACCCATGAAAAATATGAATGGGCATAGTCGAACGAATCCTCACAATCGCAACGTAAACTGAACTGTCGATAAGAGGACAACCAGAAAGAAGCAAACAACATGGTACACCAACAAGCATAAACATGGCATGATGCGCAACCACGTATGATGCATGTCCGGTTAAATGAGGCATGGCATGGCAAAGTGCAACAAACAATACTTCATATTAAGTGGAGCTCAATATGCAATGAGTTGCATATGGATCAAACACCAAATTCAATCATTTAATTCGGTCTCGTTTATTAACAAGACAAGATTAATTTTGGTAAACATGGCAAGAGGTGATGCACAAGTAAACTAAATATTTAGGCAAATTTAAGTGAGGCCAGAAACAATAAACAATAATTTTGGAAAATTCCCATATGCATATTTCAAATTTGTACCATTATGCCCTAAACAATATTTTAGAGTCATTAAACAAATATAGTAAGTGCACCATGTTAATCTATGCACTTTTCTACCCCATTTACATATAAATTTTATTTAATTCGGAGCTGCGGTTATTTAGTTATGTAATAAACCATTTTAGCATGTCATTTATGTAAATTAATGTAAACAACAATTTTAAACTTTTTAACATGGATGAATGTTGCATATTATGAAAGTACATGAAAATCTACTCAAGTTTCATATATGACATAGTTTATTTCGATGCACGGTTCTTTAATTATGAGCAATGCAAAATAATGGTTGTTTTTTGTAATTATGCATGCGATGGATATTTAGCAAATTTGTCTAGGAAAAAAATGTCCACGGGCTGAAAATTGATCTGGCCCAATAGTGCATCAGAGAGAGGTAGAGGCGTTGGGCTCACCATGGGCCATTGGCCCGGCTGGGGTTGGGAGCTCGACCTTGGAGAGGCCGACTGCAGCTTGTAGTTTCTAGTGGCCCAGGCGCGCTGGAGGAGCAGTCAACGCGAGGCAAAGGATCGAACGAGCTGCTCGTCTCCTGCCTTGAGCTCGAGCGCCTGGAGAAGATGAACATGGCGGCAAGAACTCCGGCAGGCGGCGGCGCGGCTAACAGCAACGCGAGCACCGGGAACGAGGAAGCGATGGGGGCGTCTGGATCCAGGGTAGGGAAGACCGAAGGCGTTGAAGGTCCAGTAGTGGCTACTGCTTGTTGCAGGGGAAGCGGAGGACAAATGCGGACTTGGCGCGAGCTCTCAGCGACGTGCCGTGATATAGGGGAGGCAGACGAGGTCCCGCACATGCGGCTTCACGGATGTTGCCGAAGATGGGGCGGATCAGGCGGAACCGAGGACGGGGTGGTGTGGAACTACTTGATCCATTGGCGAGGCAAGCTCCGTCGGGCGTCTATGGAGGTTCCAGCGCGAGGTTTTCCTCGAGAAGAGAGATGGGAGAGGTGAGGCATGGTCTTCTCGAGGAAGGAGGCGGGGAAAAGAAGAAGAAAGAGAGGGAGAGGAGCGGGGCACCAAGGTGCTACTGCTCCGACGGCTCGCCATTTGGCCGGACGCGAAAAGGAGGCGGCGGGGTCGAGAGGCTCGGGAGTAGCTCTCGATCCAGGTCGAGGAGGCGGCTCGGGAGGCGCGGCTGCAGGTCCACTGGATGGCTGGTGGCTGTCGGATATCCATCGGGTGGTCCCAGATGCTTGTATTGGTGGTTGGTGGATCTAGTGGTGCAAGGTGGCGGCTGCGGGCTGGCCATGAGCGGAAAACAAGGAGCAGCGGCGGGTGCTCGGGAATGGAGGGCTAGGGCTAGGTTTAGTCCAGATTTGGAATGTGGTGGGCAGCTATTTATAGTAGGTGGTAGGTAGGAGGGAGTGTGGGGGCAATCTGGACCCTCTGATTGTAATCGGATGATCCACGACAATTAGATTAGGGTAGACCAAAAGAAACCAAAGATGCTTAGGGGATGTTTGGGGTTGATCTGGGCTCAACGGTCACAACCGCTCGGATCGGATCCGGGGGAAGTTTTTTGAACGCATGCGAGGGTATCTGAGTACTGAGCAAAGAGAGTCAAACAGCTAGATAACAAAAGAAAAATTGGTCTCAGAAAGGCAACGAAGCCAAAAGGGATCTGACAAAAGGCTACGGAGACAAGGAGCGAAGCAGTAACTACGAACGGCTACGAGTTTTTACAAAAACACCCGGATTCAATGCAAATGATGGGATGATGAATGCAACAAATAAAAATAATTAAAGTGGCTACCAAGAAAATATGGAAGGCATCAGGAGCATCGGTCTCGGGCTATTACAACTCTCCCCCACTTACAAGAGATCTCACCCCGAGATCTAGGGATGACAAACAAAAGAGGAAGAGAAGAGTTAATACTAAGTTGGTTCTTGACAAAGGAGTGAAACCAAAGAACCTTTAGAGGTTAAACAATTTCAGGGAAAGAATACACCGGAGATGAATGAAGTTGAAAACACTTCATTAGAAGAGAGGAACAAGGAACATTACGTGAACCTTGTAGGTTGAAAGACATGAAAGAAGCACTTAGCGAACTAAAAAGAATGTGAAATCACACCAGTATAACGAGATAGCCAAGGTACAAGAATGACGGAATTTGGACAGCACTCTGGTTAAACATGGAAGGAATGGAACATGAACTTGACAAGATGGGATGATACTTGATGAGAGCAATAATGCAATGCCTTCGGAACAAAAGAAAGAATGGAATGAAAAGAATAGAGAAGACAACAACATCTTCTACTGTAAATGAATTTGAAAAGGCATCCTTAGGAGAAAGGCTTGAACCAAGTTGTTGAAGAATAAACAATCAAATGATATACTCGTGGACTAACGAAAACATCTCAAAATAGAGGTGAAATTCTACCACTAACAGAAACACTTGTTTACTTGAGATGAACGAAGAGATGAAGACTTCTTTCACCGAGAGGATAGGAGAAAACTTGGATCATTTATAAGCATCACAATAGAAACATTCCTTAGGGGAGGCTTTAGGTGAAATATAACCCAAGATAACTCCAACAAAGAAATTGTTGGCTTGAAAAGATCTCGTGAACGAATTGACAATGATGGGTCTAAAATATCTCATTCCTGACAACTTGTGAATCATGAAACACGAAGGGAAATTGTCAAGAGTGACATACCACCACCTCAAAAGATAAGCTAGAAAGAATTGCATCTCTGAATGCACGATGAAGCATGCTTGATCTACTCCAACAAGGATGTTGATGAACACTTGAAGAATGAATTAAACCCTAATGAGCCACCATGAAAAAACTCTAGAAGGACTTCGGTAAAAAAAGGATGGTAGAAAGAAATAGAAGTTGAAAGAACAAGGTGAAGCCTTGCAATCATTTAGATGGAGCTTCGCAACAAAGTAACCGAGAGAACTTGGAACTCCAGAAAGAAAAGATGAACAACTTAGAACCGAGAGTTTATACCATGATGAACTCCGGAAGAAGGAATTAAGTCACCTCGAGGAAACAAGAATAAGAATTGTCATGCTTACCCTTCATCAAATTAAATTGATGACAAGCAATAGGTAGGCATGCTACTTATTCTTCTTGCAAGGATTCAGGAGAGATATAGCACAAACTTGGGAAAATCTTGTATGACTCACCGGTAGGATTTTTTGAAGAATGAATGAATTGATATGATAACAAAGGAAAACGAATCTTGAACAAACCACCATAAGGATTGAAAATGGATGAAGAAAAGAGAATTATCACCGGGAAGAGTTAGAAAATGAATGAAGATACTTGGGAGAATTTAGATGCAAGAGAACGAAGAGATTATGAGCTGACTAGAGTATACTTGAACGATGCCCCAATAGAATTGGAGAATGAGAGAAGAGGCATCGATTTAAAATAATTGGAGTACAAAGTTGAAAACTTAGAGCGAAGAAATCTTATGAAATGATGGCCTCTAGATGAATCGAAACGAAAACAACTCATGAAAAGGATTTGGGATGGTCATGATAAGAATTTCTCACGACTGGAACAATTTGAGAGGATGGCATCCAGCTTGAAGTATTAATCTTCAAGAGAACGGACCAAGATTTTAATGAAATCTTCTTCGGTCCTCAATGCTAAGAATGACGAGGAGGAATACCACCAAATTGTTGACACACTCCGGATAAATGAATAGATAAAAGGTTGAGCCAAAGATGAAAATAATTTGAAAGTGATGTTGGGGAAGGCATTTTACTGATGAAAATTCATTCTTACATGAACTTTTAAAAGAATATGAGAATAACTCCAGAAAAATTAGAAGAGTCAGGTAAGATCCTAGAAAAGGAACAGTGGGTTATGAGCCCTCTCAAAAGAGAACACCGTTGAACAACTTTTAAAGAGAGACTGCACCGGTTGAATTAAATGGCTTGAATCAAATAACAACCTAAAAATAACTCGAATAGATTAAGAATGGACACATTAATCTTCTGAGATATCTTTAGTACTCCAGATATGAATAGAGAGGGGAAAATAAACAAGGGTAGCTTGGATAAGAAATTCCAACATGGGAAAACATGTGAAACAAAAGGAAGATATATGATCAACACTGAAGCTTGAATTTAGACCACCAAAGAAGAAAACAAGAATGAGTGATGAACTTGTAGCTCCTGAGCATCTTCACGAGAATAACCGTCTAAGAACAACGAAGGAAAAGAATGGAGAGACTTTTTATGAGTAAACGGATACTTGATTTGAGATTTCAAGCTCCTTAAAGGTGGGAGGGTGAAAAAATAAAGACAACTTGGGACGGATGGAATGGACACCTTTGAAAAAAACTTAGAATTGATCCTGCAAATGGGGAAAATGATAGGATCATCTTGAAGAGAAGCACACCGATTGGGAAGAAATTTCCTTGACAACGCGATTGATCAAAAGGATCGGCATTCATAGAGAAATATAAAAACACCGCTTAGGAAAAGGTTTGGATCAACACTTGACTTCGAAGCAGCTTGAGTACCACAAATAGAACAAAACAAAGGATTTGGCTTGCAGAATAAGTCAAAACAAACATATGATAGAGATTTCATCCAAAATTTTCATGGTGGGCCCACACGGGCTCAATCGTACATCACCATCATGTACAAGACAGTGCACATGACATATGAAGCATCCCCGAGCCATAGCAAAGCTACACATGGCTCATTAATACACAACGAGAATACTTTAAAACCAACCGTAGACAGGCGGACCACTAGACATCGAACCCCAATCTCATATCATGCATCTGTCCGGAAGATATCCTAGGTAACTACTTGAATTCCCACCTGAGAACTCCCGCAATTTTCTGGTTATGCCATCTGGTCCAACGAATACAAGGAGCAAAAATAATCACACAACTCCTAGCAGAATTCTACGCTCCAATATATATATCATACCTTACGCACAGCTCAAACTGGCAGATAATATAGCAGAATTATACGTAGTCGCTAAGTTAGGCTCCATCAACGCCACTGGGCTCGTTGAGTGTAGACCACAACCCTATCGTCTCTTAATCTGTCGAGATCTGCACATGACAGGTGCAGATGAGTACGTGGAATGTACTCGCAAGTAGCAAAAGAGAGTATAGCAGATTATATATGCAGGGTAAGTATTGGTGGAGGGTTCCTTTGCATAAAGCCAATTTTCTACTATAATAAATTTTGTAAACTTTGTTTGAAGTAGAAATATTTTTTTAGTATAAAATATAGGAGTGAGACACTTGGATATACGCACCAGTGCTCATTCTCTGAAATAGTTTTTAAAAATACATAAGGTTGAAGTGAAACACATTCACTGTGCTCATTCCTCAACTTTAACCCTTAAAAATAGACTTTTAGAAAAGAAAGGGGAGATTCTTCTTCAGTCCAAGTCTTCAGTTGCTCAAAATTGCCCGTAACCGAGGGCATGGCTAATTGATTAGGTTAAACCCTCTGCAGAGGTCGTACACGTTCCCCACATGACACAACCAACCCCGTTTATCGTTAAACACTTGGGTGTACGACTAGGAGGAGATTGCGACGAAGCCTTCCGTAATAGCCCCCTATACCTGACCAAGCCGCCCGCAACTTAGGCAATGAAAGCCCCTCTCCGATGGCGGTCCTGAGGTAAGGGTTTCCCGTTAGTACTAAGCTAAGCCAGAGCCCATAGTAGCATGTGGCTATACTGGAACCTACATCAAACTGTACTTGGAAGAACTCATTAACCTGGATGGCAATCCCTACCAAAAACCTGTGTGCAAGACCCCAGTCGGGCGCATTCACTCCAAGACCCCGATGGGCGCAATCACTTGTAGACGCTCCTGTCAATACCATTCCGCCCATGGAGTAGAAGTAAAATAGTATATAGTTTTGGTTTTTAAAAGTTTTCACAAAACATTGTCCCAAAAGAGGGCAAGTTTATTTGTTTAAAACTTGTTCCATTTTCAATCCACCCATTTGTGCAAGCACGGCCAAGCATAGTAGTTAGTCCTTATGGCTCTAGCTAAAAATAATAGTTTGCAAAACTTTTATAAAATATGCATAGTATTAAAATTTAAACAAATATGCATAATATGATAATATAGGTCAAACCATGATTAATTTGCAACTTGCCTAAGTCTTGAAGTTGATTCCCTACTTGTTATCATCACTCCTTTACTTTACGATATATCTAACAACGAAAGAAAATACTTCAACACACAACAATTCAAATGAAGATCCAAATAAAAGATTCAAATTAACAATACAAACACATTCTAAGGATAATTATCATGTCGTGGCTATGGTTGAGATAAGAAGTTTCTTTGGATGGGAATGTGGCATAGATTTTATTCTAGGGTGGGTGAAGTTGGTTCAAGGGAAGATCATGGTGTCAATATATAGAGTGATTGAGAGACAAGTTTTGATAACCAAATTTCCATAAATAAACTATTTAAAATATTAGACTTATGGTCGACTATGACAATTGGAAGTTATGAGTTTAGGGAATTGAAACTAATAATTGACTAACTGCAAATTTGTGTGGTAGTAACATATGACCACAGAGATTTGTAGGGATCAATCTAAGAGATTTATCTAAGCATAAAATTTAATTGGTCAAAGATGTTAAATTATGTGTAAGGAAAGTGATTTTATGGTGTAGAGGCTAAAACATGAACTAAGCATGGTTAAAAAATAATGTATGGGTCCTAACAGATAGGTATGGTTCTAATGGCCAATTTTTATATAATAAGCTTTTGGGTATGAATTATAGATTAAAAGATATGGCAAAATATTCAATTTACCATTTAAATCAAAACTAAATTTTAATTTTCTCAAAAATGAAATTTTATAATTTCATAAAAAACTACAGGTTCCAATGAATCTGGGGATATCTTATTTGTCAAAATCGGACATACGATTTGGGAGATACGAATTTCCGAAGTTTAGATATTTTTTTGAAAAATGACTTACGGAATTTTAGAGGAGGCTTGCCGGAGTTGTCGCCGAAGTTGGGGAAGAAGGTCGCCGGAGTTGTGGAAGAAGGTCCCCAAAGTCAAGTAGTCGGGGAACGGCGAAGAGCTCGACAAGAGGAGTCCGTTGGATAAGGTCACAGGCTCGGCCTTGTCCTGTGGCGGCGTGGAGCGGCCGCCAGAGCTGCCGAACTCCGATGAGCAATTGCTCGCAGAGGAGGGCGAGGTAGGGAGGAGTTTTCTTGGGAGGGGATGAGGACTGTGAGGTTCACCTATGGGTACTATCTATAGGAGAGGGGGAGGTTAGAATTCGAGCAGATGGTGATGCTTAATGGTGGATGTTCCTCTGCCTTGTAATGGCCACTATGGGAGTTTTGCCAGGCGCACTGAGGAAGGCAAAGGGTCGAGGGAGGCGAGAGGGTTCCGTTCAGAGAAGTTTTGGGCGCGAGGAAGAGCAGGGGAAGTGGTACAGGCGTCCATGGCTGTAGGCTCTCTGTAGGTGTTCGTGTTCGTGAACGAAGGAAGAGAGGAGGAAGAAGATGTTACCTGGAGTTGGGCTAAGGAAAAAAATAACATGTCCTTAGTGGAAACTAGACCAGGGAAAAGAATAGAAGTGGGCTGGGTCCAATTAGGCTTAGGATAGAATTACCAATTAATCTTTTTTAAGTGTGCAAGACGTTTATCTAAAACAGCATATAAAATAAATGTTCACATAATATTTTCATTTAATTTAAGTGGGTAAAACATTTTGTTTAAACAGGAAATGAGAAAACAATGTTCACATGAACCTAAATAATATTTAAACATTTCTAAAATAGTTTTAGCCACAAATAAAATAGTTATCGTGCTCTTATTATTGAATAAGGGCTTTATAGTTTCCCCATAAATGTTTTATTTTATAAATTCTCAAGAAAAACAAATAATAATTGAGCCATATTAAACATTTCCAAATATAATTTTTGAGAAGTCATATTATCTCCCCTCATAAATTATATTAGTTTTATTGGAAATATTTAATTGGCATGAAACTCCAAATAAGATTTAATATCGAATGAACTCAAAAATTCAAAGAACTCCAAATGGAATACTCATCCCCACATTTGAGAAAGTCATTTTATTCTCACTCCGTAAGTTTGAAAGTGGTTCATAATATTTCATAGGAGTCCAAATGAAAGAAATCTAATTTGATTTTTTTAACAAGTCTCAAAAAGTTTTTTTTTGACAATCACAACAACTCACTCAATTATAACTTATTATTAACATACCAAAATTTGGAAAAAATTGGGATGTGACACACCGTGTGTTAATGCTTTGTTCCGGTTCTCTATTAAAAGGAGGCATTAATATCCCCTAGTTTCCAATAGGACCCCGCTGCCTTGGGAGGGTAGGACAAAAGATGTCATGCAAGTTCTTTCCATAAGCACGTATGACTATTTACGGAATACATGCCTACATTATATTTATGAACTGGAGCTAGTGCCGTATCGCCCTTGGTTATGACTGTTATATGATGAATATCATCCAACAAATCGTTGATCCTGTGCCTACGATTTTCCTACATATTCATCTTGCTAAAATACTACTGCTGTTGTTACTATTGTCAGTGCTACAAAACTATTACTATCACTGTTACCGTTACTGTTGCTGCTACCACTACTATCAAAGCTATCATATTACTGTGCTACTAATCACTTTGATGCAGAAGATTAATCTCCAGGTGTGACTGAATTGAAAACTCAGTTGCTAATACTTGCAAATATTCTTTGGCTCCCCTTGTGTCGAATCTATAAATTTGGGTTAAATACTCTACCCTTGAAAACTATTGCGATCCCCTATACTTGTGGGTTATCAAAGATCATTAGATATGATAAACTTGATTCCTTGTAATAGTTTTGAGATATGGAGATAGTAATATGTGAGTCACGTTGGTGAATAATGATGCTTTAGTAAGAATATTGGTGTTAAGGTTTGTGATTCCCAATGCAAGCACGAAAGTCAATAGTTATGCAATGAAGTTACATCCTACTTGTGGTGCATTATTCGGTGTTAGTTATGTTTAATGCTCGTTTGTGATTGTTTTTGTCTCTTGGTTGGTTGCTTCTCAATCTATTTGCTATCCTTCTATAGCGCCCAAGATGCAATTCTATCAAAATCACGTGATGAATTCATGATTGGGGCACAACCACATTTCGAGCACATAGCAAGGTGGATATCATTATAACATACCATTTACTGAATAAATGAGAATACCAGATAAAGGCTAAGACTGCCCACAAGCTACCACATGAATACATGAATACATCAATACATAGCAACATCATCCAGAAGAGCAGGATCTGACTATGAATGAAATCAAACAAAAAAGAAGACCGACATCCACCCTGCTAATCCCAAGCTCCCGACCCGAAACCTATCCCTTGATCGAAGAAGAAGAAGTAGAAGAACTCCAAAACAAGCAACCACCCCTCTCACATCAGGTCGTCGCATTACATGTACCTACATATGTTGTTGTAGTAATCTGTGAGTCACGAGGACTCAGCAATCCCATTACCATGGGTATCAAGACTAGCAAACCTTAATGGGTATGGAATGGATAAGTGGTGAGTTTGCAGCAATCACTAAGCATTTGTATGGTGGATAACTTACGAGTACATGAGTAAGAAGAGTAACTACGCATAATGATCGCAAACTAATAATGATCAAGAAGTGATCCTGAACTACTTACGAGTCAAACATAACCCCACCGTGTTCTCTTCCCGAACTCACTCGAAAACAGACAGTCACGGTTACGCACGCGGTTGCTATATTTTAATTCGGGTTTAGTGTCAAGTTCTCTACATCCGGATATTATAAATTTCCAAGTCACCACATAACTCCAGGCATGGCTTCCAAAAAGATTTAACCCTGCAAGGGTGTCCCAACTTATTCCATCATAAACTCTCATGATCCGTTGAGGAAAAACATCAATCTCGAGACAACCCGATCAAACTCAGGATCCCGGTGCACAAGACATTTCCACAATGGTGAAACAAAACCGGCAAGACCTCCCAACATGCCGACACCCCTATAGGAGCTGCACGTATCTTGTCTCGGGCCGCGAATGGATGAGCAGTCCATACAACTAAAACATGTCCTCGAGTTTCCTCGTGGTGCCCCTGCAAGGGCTCTAGGTTGGACCAACACTCATGAGGAGCACTGGACCAGGTTGTTGATTAATTATCCTCGGGTGGTAGCCTGTCCATATGCAAGTTCTAGTTATTATTAGGAAAATGGTAAAACCAAAGTTGGGCCTTGACGAAGGAGTTTTATTCAAAGAGAACTATCAAGGGGCCCATAAACCCTGACCATCTAAGGAATGCAAATCAAGGAACATAACACCGGTATGACGGAAACTGGGCCGCAAGAGTAGAACAAAACACTAGGTAAAATGCCGAGCCTTCCACCCTTTACCGAGTATATAGATTCATCAATTAAATAAGAGATATTGTGGTATCCGATGATATCCATGTCCAACATGGAACAACCTGCACTGCACCTGCAACTAGCAGCGCAATAAGAGGGGATAAGCAAAGTGGTAACATAGCCAAACAATGGTTTGCTGGGATGGTGGAAAAGGTTAGAGGTTATATCATGACAAATTGGGAGGCTTGACAAACAGGTGGTAGGTAGCGCGACATAGCGAAAGCATCGAGACAACTCGCAAAACAAAGATAGTAGTGATATCCAAGGTAATAATTATCTTTCATGAAATCCCGCTAGGAAGAAGACTGACCCATGAAAAAGATGAACGGGCATAGTCGAACGAATCCTCGCAATTGCAACGTAAACTGAACTATCGAGAAGAGGCACAACCAGAAAGAAGCAAACAACATGGTACACCAACAAGCATAGACATGGCGTGATGCGCAACCAAGTATGATGCATGTCCGGTTAAATGAGGCATGGCATGGCAAAGTGCAACAAACAATACTTCATATTAAGTGGAGCTCAATATGCAATGAGTTGCATATGGATCAAACACCACATTCAATCATTTAATTCGGTCACGTTTATTAACAAGACAAGATTAATTTTGGTAAACATGGCAAGAGGTGATACACAAGTAAACTAAATATTTAGGCAAATTTAAATGAGGCCAGAAACAATAAACAATAATTTTGGAAAATCCCCATATGCATATTTCAAATTTGGTACCATTATGCCCTAAACAATATTTTAGAGTCGTTAAACAAACATAGTAAGTGCACCATGTTAATCTATGCATTTTTCTACCCCATTTACATATAAATTTTATTTAATTCGGAGCTACTGTTATTTAGTTATGAAATAAACCATTTTAGCATGTCATTTATGTAAATTAATGCAAGCAACAATTTTAAACATTTTAACATGGATGAAAGTTGCATATTATGAAAGTACATGAAAATCTACTCAAGTTTCATATATGACATAGTTTATTTCGGTGCACGGTTCTTTAATTATGAGCAATGCAAAATAATGGTTGTTTTCTGTAATTATGCATGCGATGGATATTTAGCAAATTTGTCCAGGAAAAAAATGTCGATGGGCTGAAACTTGATCTGGCCCAACAATGCATCAGAGAGAGGTAGAGGCGTTGGGCTCACCATGGGCCATTGGCCCGGCTGGGGTTGGGAGCTCGGCCTTGGAGAGGCCGACTGCAGCTTATAGTTTCTAGTGGCCCAAGCGTGCTGGAGGAGCAGTCAACGTGAAGCAAAGGATTGAACGAGCTGCTCGTCTCCTGCCTTGAGCTCGAGCGCCTGGAGAAGACGAATGTGGTGGCAAGAACTCCAGCAGGTGGCGGCGCGGCTAACGGCGACGCGAGCAGCGGGAATGAGGAAGCGATGGGGGCGTCTGGATCCAGGGTAGGGAAGACCGGAGGCGTTGAACGTCCAGTAGTGGCTACTGCTTGTTGCAGGGGAAACAAAGGACAAATGCGGACTTGGCGCAAGCTCTCGGCGACGTGGCGTGATATAGGGGAGGCACACAAGGTCCCGCACAGGAGGCTTCACGGATCTTGCGGAAGATGGGGCGGATCAGGCAGAACCGAGGACGGGGTGGCGTGGAACTACTCGATCCATTGGCGAGGCAAGCTCCATCGGGCGTCTATGGAGGTTCCAGCGCGAGGTTTTCCTCGAGAAGAGAGATGGGAGAGGTGAGGCATGGTCTGCTCGAGGAAGGAGGCGGGGAAAAGAAGAAGAAAGAGAGGGAGAGGAGCGGGTCACCGGGGTGCTACTGCTCCGATGGCTCGCCATCCGGCCGGAGGCGAAAAGGAGGCGGCGGGGTCGAGAGGCTCGGGAGTAGCTCTCGATCCAGATCGAGGAGGCGACTCGGGAGGGGTGACTGCAGGTCCACTGGATGGCTGGTGGCTGTCGGATGTCCATCGGGTGGTCCCAGATGCTTGTATTGGTGGTTGGTGGATCTGGTGGTGCAAGGTGGCGGCTGCGGGCTGGCCATGAGCGGAAAACAAGGAGCAGCGGTGGGTGCTCGGGAATGGAGGGCTAGGGCTAGGTTTAGTCCAGATTTGGAATGTGGTGGGCAGCAATTTATAGTAGGTGGTAGGTAGGAGGGAGTGTGGGGGCAATCTGGACCCTCTGATTGTAATCGGATGATCCGCGACAATTAGATTAGGGTAGACCAAAAGAAACCAAAGATGCTTAGGGGATGTTTGGGGTCGATCTGGGCTCAACGGTCACAATTGCTCGGATCGGATCCGGGGGAAGTTTTTTGAACGCATGCGAGGGTATCTGAGTACTGAGCAGAGAGAGTCAAATAGCCAGATAACAAAAGAAAAATTGGTCTGAGAAAGGCAACGAAGGCAAAAAGGGATCTGACAAAAGGCCACAAAGACAAGGAGCGAAGCAGTAACTACGAACGACTACGAGTTTTTACAAAAACACCCGGATGCAATGCAAATGATGGGATGATGAATGCAACAAACAAAAATAATTAAAGTGGCTACCAAGAAAACATGGAAGGCATCTGGAGCGTCGGTCTCGGGCTATTACAACTCTTCCCCACTTACAAGAGATCTCGCCCCGAGATCTAGGGATGACAAACAAAAGAGGAAGAGAAGAGTTAATACTAAGTTGCTTCTTGACAAAGGAGTGAAACCAAAGAACCTTTAGAGGTTAAACAATTTCAGGGAAAGAATACACCGGAGATGAATGAAGTTGAAAACACTTCATTAGAAGAGAGGAACAAGGAACATTACATGAACCTTGTAGGTTGAAATACACGAAAGAAGCACTTAGCGAACTAAAAAGAATGTGAAATCACACCAGTATAACAAGAATGACGGAATTTGGACAACACTCCGGTTGAACATGGAAGGAATGGAACATGAACTTGACAAGATGGGATGATACTTGATGAGAGCAATAACGCAATGCCTTTGAAACACAAGAAAGAATGGAATGAAAAGAATAGAGAAGACAACAACATCTTCTACTGTAAATGAATTTGAAAAGGCATCCTTAGGAGAAAGGCTTGAACCAAGTTGTTGAAGAATCAACAATCAAATGATATACTCCTCGTGGACTTACGAAAACATCTCAAAATAGAGGTGAAATTCTGCCACTAACAGAAACACTTGTTTATTTGAGATGAACGAAGAGATGAAGACTTCTTTCGCCGAGAGGATAGGAGAAAACATGGATCATTTATAAGCATCACAATAGAAACATTCCTTAGGAAAGGCTTTAGGTGAAATATAACCCAAGATAACTCCAACAAAGAAATTGTTGGTTTGAAAAGATCTCGTGAACGAATTGACAATGATGGGTCTAAAATATCTCATTCCTGACAACTTGTGAATCATGAAACACGAAGGGAAATTGTCAAGAGTGACATACCACCACCTCAAAAGATAAGGTAGAAAGAATTGCATTTCTGAATGCACGATGAAGAATGCTTGATCTACTCCAACAAGGATGTTGATGAACACTTGAAGAATGAATTAAACCCTAATGAGCCACCATGAAAAAACTCTAGAAGGACTTCGGTAAAAAAAGGATGGTAGAAAGAAATAGTAGTTGAAAGAACAAGGTGAAGCCTTGCAATCATTTAGATGGAGCTTCGCAACAAAGTAACCGAGAGAACTTGGAACTCCAGAAAGAAAATATGAACAACTTAGAACCGAGAGTTCATACCATGATGAACTCTCGAAGAAGGAATTAAATCACCTCGAGGAAACAAGAATTAGAATTGTCATGCTTACCCTTCATCAACTTAAATTGATGAAAAGCAATAGGTAGGCATGCTACTTATTCTTCTTGCAAGGATTGAGGAGAGATATAGCACAAACTTGGGAAAATCTTGTATGACTCACCGGTAGGATATTTTGAAGAATGAATGAATTGATACGATAACAAAGGAAGACGAATCTTGAACAAACCACCATAAGGATTGAAAATGGATGAAGAAAAGAGAACTATCACCGGGAAGAGTTAGAAAATGAATGAAGATAGTTGGGGGAATTTAGATGCAAGAGAACAAAGAGATTATGAGCTGACTAGAGTATACTTGAACGATGCCCCAATAGAATTGGAGAATGAGAGAAGAGTCATCGATTTAAAATAATTGGAGTACAAAGTTGAAAACTTAGAGCGAAGAAATCTTATGAAATGATGGCCTCTAGATGAATCGAAATGAAAACAACTCATGAAAAGGATTTGGGACGGTCATGAAAAGAATTTCTCACAATTGGAAACAATTTGAGAGGATGGCATCCAGCTTGAAGTATTAATCTTCAAGAGAACGGACCAAGATTTTAATGAAATCTTCTTCGGTCCTCAATGCTAAGAATGACGAGGAGGAATACCACCAAATTGTTGAGACACTCCGGATAAATTAATAGATAAAAGGTTGAGCGAAAGATGAAAATAATTTGAAAGTGATCTTGGGGAAGGCATTTTACTGATGAAAATTCATTCTTACATGAACTTTTAAAAGAATATGAGAATAACTCCAGAAAAATTAGAAGAGTCAGGTAAGATCCTAGAAAAGGACCAGTGGGTTATGAACCCTCTCAAAAGAGAACACCGTTGAACAACTTTTAAGGAGAGACTGCACCGGTTGAATTAAATGGCTTGAATGAAATAACAACCTCAAAATAACTTGAACAGATTAAGAATGGAAACGTTAATCTTCTTAGATATCCTTAGCACTCCGGATATGAATAGAGAGAGGAAAATAAACAAGGGTAGCTTGGATAATAAATTCCAACATGGGAAAACATGTGAAACAAAAGGAAGATATATGATCAACGTTGAAGCATGAATTTAGACCACCAAAGAAGAAAACAAGAATGAGTGATGAACTTGTAGCTCCTGAGCATCTTCACGAGAATCACCGTCTAAGAATAGCGAAGGAAAAGAATGGAGAGACTTCTCATGAGTAAACGGATACTTGATTTGACATTTCAAGCTCCTTGAAGAAGGTGGGAGGGTGGAAAAATAAAGACAACTTGGGACGGATGGAATGGACACCGTTGAAAAAAACTTAGAATTGATCCTGCAAATGAGGAAAATGAGAGGATCATCTTGAAGAGAAGCACGCCGATTGGGAAGAAATTTCCTTGACAACGCGATTGATCAAAATGATCGGCATTCATAGAGAAATATGAGAACACCGCTTAGGAAAAGGTTTGGATCAACACTTGACTTCGAAGCAACTTGAGTACCACAAATAGAACAAAACAAAGGATTTGGCTTGCAGAGTTAGCCAGAACAAACATATGATAGAGATTTCATCCAAAATTTTCATGGTGGGCCCACACGGGCTCAATCGTACATCACCATCATGTACAAGGCAGTGCACATGACATACATAGCGTCCCCGAGCCATAGCAAAGTTACACATGGCTCATTAATACACAACGAGACTACTTTAAAACCAACCGTAGACAGGCGGACCACTAGACATCAAACCCCAATCTCATATCATGCGTCTGTTCGGAAGATATCTTAGGTAACTACTTGAATTCCCACCTGAGAACTCCCGCAGTTTTCCGGTTATGCCATCTGGTCCAACGGATACAACGAGCAAAAATAATCACACAACTCCTAGCAGAATTCTATGCTCCATATATATATCATACCTTAGGCACAGCTCAAGCTGGCAGATAATACAGCGGAATTATACGTAGTCGCTAAGTTAGGCTCCATCAACGCCACTGGGCTCATTGAGTGTAGACCACAACCCTATCGTCTCTTAATTTGTCGAGATCTGCACATGACAGGTGCAGATGAGTACGTGGAATGTACTCGCAAGTTGCAAAAGAGAGTATAACAGATTATATATGCAGGGTAATTATTGGTGGAGGGTTCCTTTGCATAAAGCCAATTTTCTACTATAATAAATTTTGTAAACTTTGTTTAAAGTAGAAATATTTTTTTAGTATAAAAGATAGGAGTGAGACACTTGGATATACACACCAGTGCTCATTCTCTAAAATAGTTTTTAAAAATACATAAGGTTGAAGTGAAACACATTCACTATGCTCATTCCTCAACTTTAACCCTTAAAAATAGACTTTTAGAAAAGAAAGGGGAGATTCTTCTTCAGTCCAAGTCTTCAGTTGCTCAAAATTGCCCGTAACCGAGGGCATGGCTAATTGATTAGGTTAAAGCTTCTTCAGAGGTCGTACATGTTCCCCACATGACACAACCAACCCCGTTTATCGTTAAACACTTGGGTGTACGACTAGGAGGAGATTGCAACGAAGCCTTCCATAACAGCCCCCTATACCTGACCAAGCCGCCCGCAACTTAGGCAATGAAAGCCCCTCTCCGATGGCGGTCCTGAGGTAAGGGTTTCCCGTTAGTACTAAGCTAAGCCAGAGCCCATAGTAGCATGTGGCTATACTGGAAGCTACATCAAACTGTACTTGTAAGATCTCATTCACCTGGATGGCAATCCCGACCAAAAACCTGTGTGCAAGACCCCAGTCGGGCGCATTCACTGCAAGACCCCGATGGGCGCAATCACTTGTAGACGCTCCCGTCAATACCATTCCGCCCAGGGAGTAGAAGTAAAATAGTATATAGTTTTGGTTTTCAAAAGTTTTCACAAAACATTGTCCCAAAAGAGGGCAAGTTTATTTGTTTAAAACTTGTTTGATTTTCAACCCACCCATTTGTGCAAGCGCGGCCAAGCATAGTAGTTAGTCCTTATGGCTCTAGCTAAAAATAATACTTTGCAAAACTTTTATAAAATATGCATAGTATTAAAATTTAAAGAAATATGCATAATATGATAATATAGGTCAAAGCATGATTAATTTGCAACTTGCCTGAGTCTTGAAGTTTATTCCCTACTTGTTATCGTCACTCCTTTACTTTACGATATATCTAATGACGAAAGAAAATACTTCAACACACAACAATTCAAATAAAGATCCAAATAAAAGATTCAAATTAACAATACAAACACATTCTAAGGATAATTATCACGTCATGGCTATGGTTGAGATAAGAAGTTTCTTTGGATGGGAATGTGGCATAGATTTTATTCTAGGGTGGGTGAAGTTGGTTCAAGGAAAGATCATGGTGTCAATATATAGAGTGATTGAGAGACAAGTTTTGATAACCAAATTTCCATAAAGAAACTATTTAAAATATTAGACTTGTGGTCAACTATGAGAATTGAAAGTCATGAGTTTATGGAATTGAAACTAATAATTTTCTAACTGCAAATTTGTGTGGTAGTAACATATGACCACAGAGATTTGTAGGGATCAATCTAAGAGATTTATCTAAGCATAAAATTTAATTGGTTAAAGATGTTAAATTATGTGTAAGGAAAGTGATTTTATGGTGTAGAGGCTAAAACATGAACTAAGCATGGTTAAAAAAATAAGGTGTGGGTCCTAACACACAGGTATGGTTCTAATGGCCAATTTTTATATAATAAGCTTTTGGGTATGAATTATAGATTAAAAGATATGGCAAAATATTCAATTTACCATTTAAATCAAAACTAAATTTTAATTTGCTCAAAAGTGAAATTTTATAATTTCATAAAAAACTACAGGTTCCAATGAATCTGGGATATCTTATTTGTCAAAATCGGACATACGGTTTGGGAGATACAAATTTCTGAGGTTTAGATATTTTACTGGAAAATGACTTACGGAATTTTAGAGGAGGCTTGCCGGAGTTGTCGCCGGAGTTGGGGAAGAAGGTCGCCGGAGTTGTGGAAGAAGGTCCCCAAAGTCAAGTAGCAGGGGGGCGGCGAAGAGCTCGACAAGGGGAGTCCGTTGGATAAGGTCACGGGCTCGGCGTTGTCCCGTAGCGGCGTGGAGCGGCTGCTGGAGCTGCCGAACTCCGATGAGCAATTGCTCGCAGAGGAGGGCGAGGTAGAGAGGGGTTTTCTTGGGAGGGGATGAGGACTGTGAGGTTCACCTATGGGTACTATTTATAGGAGAGGGGGAGGTCAGAATTCGAGCAGATGGTGATGCTTAATGGTGGCTGTTCCTCTGCCTTGTAATGGCCACTATGGGAGTTTTCCCAGGCGCACTGAGGAAGGCAAAGGGTCGAGGGAGGCGAGAGGGTTCCGTTCAGAGAAGTTTTGGGCGCGAGGAAGAGGATGGGAAGAGGTACAGGCGTCCATGGTTGTAGGCTCTCTGTAGGTGTTCGTGTTCGTGAACAAAAGAAGAGAGGAGGAAGAGGATGTTACCTGGAGTTGGGCTAAGGAAAAAAAATAACTTGGTCTTAGTGGAAACTGGACCAGGGAAAAGAATAGAAGTGGGCTTGGTCCAATTAGGCTTAGGATAGAATTACCAATTAATCTTTTTTTAAGTGTGCAAGACATTTATCTAAAACAACATATAAAATAAATGTTCACATAATATTTTCGTTTAATTTAAGTGTGTAAAACATTTTGTTTAAACAGGAAATGAGAAAACAATGTTCACATGAACCTAAACAATATTTAAACATTTCTAAAAATAGTTTTAGCCACAAATAAAATAGTTATCGTGCTCTTATTATTGAATAAGGGCTTTATAGTTTCCCCATAAATGTTTTATTTTATAAATTCTCAAGAAAAACAAATAATAATTGAGCCATATTAAACATTTCCAAATAAAATTTTGGAGAAGTCATATTATCTCCCCTCATAAATTATATTAGTTTTATTGGAAATATTTAAGTGGCATGAAACTCCAAATAAGATTTAATTTCGAATGAACTCAAAAATTCAAAGAACTCCAAATGGAATACTCATCCCCACATTTGAGAAAGTCATTTTATTCTCACTCCGTAAGTTCGAAAGTGGTTCATAATATTTCATACGATTCCAAATGAAAGAAATCTAATTTGATTTTTTAACAAGTCTCAAAAAGTTTTTTTTGACAATCACAACAACTCACTCAATTATAACTTATTATTAACATACCAAAATTTGGAAAATTTTGGGATGTGACACACCGTGTGTTAATGCTTTGTTCCGGTTCTCTATTAAAAGGAGGCATTAATATCCCCTAGTTTCCAATAGGACCCCGCTGCCTTGGGAGGGTAGGACAAAAGATGTCATGCAAGTTCTTTCCATAAGCACGTATGACTATTTACGGAATACATGCTACATTATATTTATGAACTAGAGCTAGTGCCGTATCGCCCTAGGTTATGACTGTTATATGATGAATATCATACAACAAACCGTTGATTCTGTGCCTACGATTTTCCTACATATTCATCTTGCTAAAATACTACTGTTGTTGTTACTATTGTCTCTGCTACAAAACTATTACTATCACTGTTACAGTTACTGTTGCTGCTACCACTACTATCAAAGCTATCATATTACTGTGCTACTAATCACTTTGCTGCAGATAATTAATCTCCAGGTGTGACTGAATTGACAACTCAGTTGCTAATACTTGCAAATATTCTTTGGCTCCCCTTGTGTCGAATCTATAAATTTGGGTTAAATACTCTACCCTCGAAAACAATTGCGATCCCCTATACTTGTGGGTTATCAAAGATCATTAGATATGATAAACTTGATTCCTTGTAATAGTTTTGAGATATGGAGATAGTAATATGTGAGTCACATTGGTGAATAATGATGTTTTAGTAAGAATATTGGTGTTAAGGTTTGTGATTCCCAATGCAAGCACGAAAGTCAATAGTTATGCAATGAAGTTACATCCTACTTCTGGTGCATTATTCGGTGTTAGTTATGTTTAATGCTCGTTTGTGATTGTTTTTGTCTCTTGGTTGGTTGCTTCTCAATCTATTTGCTATCCCTCTATAGCGCCCAAGATGCGATTCTATCAAAATCACGTGATGAATTCATGATTGGGGCACAACCACATTTCGAGCACATAGCAAGGTGGATATCATTATAACATACCATTTATTGAATAGATGAGAATACCAGATAAAGGCTAACATTGACCACAAGCTACAACATGAATACATGAATACATCAATACATAGCAACATCATCCAGAAGAGCAGGATCTGACTATGAATGAAATCAAACAAAAAAGAAGAGCGACATCAACCCTGCTAATCCCAAGCTCCCGACCCGGAACCTATCCCTTGATCGAAGAAGAAGAAGTAGAAGAACTCCAAAACAAGCAAGCATCCCTCTCACGTCAGATCGTCGCATTACATGTACCTACATCTTTTGTTGTAGTAATCTATGAGTCACGTGGACTTAGCAATCCCATTACCATGGGTATCAAGACTAGCAAACCTTATTGGGTATGGAATGGATAAGTGGTGAGTTTGCTGCAATCACTAAGCATTTGTATGGTGGATAACTTACGAGTACATGAGTAAGAAGAGTAACTACGCATAACGATCACAAACTAATAACGATCAAGAAGTGATCCTGAACTACTTACGAGTCAAACATAACCCCACCGTGTTCTCTTCCCGAACTCAGTCGAAAAGAGACAGTCATGGTTACGCACGCGGTTGCTATATTTTAATTCGGGTTTAGTGTCAAGTTCTCTACATCCGGATATTAAAAATTTCCAAGTCACCACATAACTGCAGTCACGGCTTCCGAAAAGATTTAACCCTGCAGGGGTGTCCCAACTTATGCCATCATAAACTCCCCGGGTCCAATCCATACAATCAGGAGGCACCAAGACAACATTCCCGCCACATCGATATCGCAACGATTCCAACAATACCAACGTGATCCTAAAACAAATTCAAAGGGGGAGGTAGTAGAATCAAAACACCTACATGACAAATCCTCACCAGAGCAACGAAGCAGATAAGGAGTAAAAAGAATTCCTACTCTTCGACATATAGGTAGACTCAAAATACTTTTTTCTAGACTTGACAATGGCAACGGTTCGATCAATCAAGGGGGCTCCTGCGGTCGGTAAGGCTCTGACACCAACTTGTAGCGCCCAAGATGTGATTCTATCCCAATCACGTGATGAATTCATGATTGGAGCAAAACCGCATTTCGAGCGCATAGCAAGGTGGATATCATTACAACATACCATGTACTAAATACATGAGAATACCATATAAAGGCTTACACTCGCCACAAGCTACAACATGAATACATGAATACATCAATACATAGCAATCATCATACAGAAGAGCAGGATCCGACTACGGATGAAATCAATCGAAAAAGAAGAATGGCATCCACCCTGCAAATCCTAGGCTCCCGACCCGAAACCTATCCCTTGATCAAAGAAGAAGAAGCAGAAGAACTCCAATACAAGCAAGCACCGCTCTCATGTCAGATCATCGCATTACATGTACCTACAACTGTCGTTGTAGTAATCTGTGAGCCACGAGGACTCAGCAATCCCATTACCATGGGTATCAAGACTAGCAAACCTTAATGGGTATGGAATGGATAAGTAGTGAGTTTGCAGCAAGCACTAAGCATTTGTATGGTGGTTAACTTACGAGTACAAGAATAAGAAGAGTAATCACACATAACGATCACAAACCAGAAATGATCAAGAAGTGATTCGTAACTAGTTAAAAGTCAAACATAACCCCACCATGTTCTCTTCCCGAACTCACTCGAAAAGAGACAGTCGTAGTAACGCACGTGATTGCTGTATTTTAATTCAAGTTTAGTGTCAAGTTCTCTACAACCGGATACTGTAAATTTCCAAGTCACCACATAACCGCGGGCATGGATTCCAAAAAGATTTAACCCTGCAGGAGTGTTGCAACTTAGTCCAACATAAACTCTCACGATCCACTGAGGAAAAACCTCAATCTCAAGACAACCCGGTCAAGCTTGGAATCCTAGTGCACAAGACATTTCGACAATGGTAAAACAAAACCAGCAAGACCTGGTGACATGCCGACACCCCGATAGAAGCCGCACGTATCTCGTCTCAGGACACGATCGGATGAGCTGTCCATACAACTAAAACATGTCCTCGAGTTTCCTCGTGGTGGCACTGCAAGGGGCTCTAGGTTGGACCAACACTCATGAGGAGCACCGACCTGGGTTGTTGAGTAATTATCCTCGGGTGCTATCCGGTTCTTATGCAAATTTTAGTTGTTATTAGGCAAATGGTAAAATCAAAGTTGGGCCTTGATGAAAGAGTTTTATTCAAAGCGAACTATCGAGGGGGGCACATAAACCCCGGCCGTGTAAGGAACACAAATCAATGAACATAACACTATTTTGATGAAAACGAGGGCAGAAAGAGTGGGACAAAACACCAAACAAAAGGCCAAGCCTTCCACCCTTTACCAAGTATATAGATGCATTAATTAAATAATAGATATTGTGATATCCCATGATATCCATGTCCCAACATGGAACAACCTGCATTTCACCTGCAACTAGCAACGCTATAAGAGTGGGCTGAGCAAAGCAGTAACATAGCCAAACAACGGTTTGCTGGGATGGTGGAAAAGGTTAGAGGTTATATCATGGCAAATTGGGAGGCTTGACAAACAAGTGGTTGGTAGTTCGACATAGCGAAAGCATCGAGACAACTCGCAAATCAAAGATAGTAGTGATATCCAAGGTAATAATCATCTTGCCTGATATCCCGCTAGGAAGAAGACCAAATTCATGAAGAAGACAAACGGGCGTAGTCGAACGAATCCTCACAATCGGAATGTAACCTGAACTATCAAGAAGAAGCACAACCGAAAAGAAGCAAACAACATGGTAAACCAACAAGCATAAACATGGCATGATGCGCAACCAAGTATGATGCATGTCTAGTTTAATGAGGCATGGCATGACGAAGTGCAACAAACAAGCATTCATATTAACTGGAGCTCAATATGCAATGAGTTGCATATCGATGAAACACCACATTTAATTACTTAGTTCGCTCTCGTTTATGAACAAGACAAGATTAAATGTTGGTAAACATGGCAAGAGGTGAAGCACAAGTAAAATAACTATTTAGGCTAGTTTAAATGAGGTCGGAAACAATAAACAACAATTCCGAAAAATCCCCATATACATATTTCGAATTTGGTACCATTCTCCCCTTAACAATATTTTAGAATCATTAAACATGAAAAGTAAGTGCACCATGCTAATCTACGTATTTTTGTACCTCATTTACATATAAAGTTTATTTAATTCGGAGCTATGGTTATTTAGTTATGAAATAAACCATTTAGCATGTTATTTATGTAAATTGATGCAAATAACAATTTAAAACATTTTAACATGGATGAAAGTTGCATATTGTGAAAGTACATGAAAATCTACTCAAGTTTCATATATGATATAGTTTATTTTGATGCACGGTTCTTTAATTATGAGCAATGCAAAATAATGGCAGTTTTTCTGTAATTATGCATGCAATGGATATTTAGCAAGTTCGTCTAGGAAAAAAACGTCCACGGGATGAAACTTTATCTGGCCCAATAGTGTATCAGAGAGAGGAAGATGCGCTTGGCTCACAATAGGCCATTGGCCCGGCTAGGGTTGGGAGCTCGGCCTTGGAGAGGCCGACTGCAGCTTGCAGTCACTAGTGGCCCAGGCACGCTGGAGGAGCAGTCAATGCGAGGCAAAGGATCGAACGAGCTTCTCGTCTCCTGGTTTGAGCTTGAGTGCCTGGAGAAGACGAACATGGCAGCAGGAAATCCGGTAGGCGGCAACGCGGCTAACGGCAACGCGAGCGGCGGTAATGAGGAAGCGATGGGGGCGTGTGGATCTGGGGCGGGGAAGACCGGAGGCGCTGAAGGGCCGGTACTGGCTACTACTCATTGCAGGGGAAGCAGAGGACAAATGCGGACTTGGCATGAGCTCTTGGTGATGTGGCGTGATACATGGGAGGCACACGAGGTCCTGTACAGGCGGCTTCATGGATCTTGCCGAAGATGGGGCAGATCGGGCAGAACCGAGGTCGGGGAGGCGTGGAACTACTCGATCCGATGGCGAGGCAAGCTACGTCCGGCGTTTATGGAGGTTCCAGTGCAAGAGTTTCCTGGAGAGAGATATGGGATAGGTGAGGCATCATCTGCTCAAGGAAGCAGGTAGGGAAAAGAAGAAGACAGAGAGGGAGAGGAGCGGATCACCGGGGTGCTGCTGCTCCGGTAGCTCGCCATCCGGCCGGACGCGAAAAGGAGGCGGAAGGGTCGAGACAGGAGGAGCTCTCGATCCAAGATCGAGGAAGCGGCTCAGGAGGCGTGGCTGTGGGTCACCCGGATTGCTAGTGGCCGTCGGATCTCCATCCGGTGGTCCCAGATGCTTGGATTGGTGGTTGGTGGATCTGGTGGTGCGAGGTGGCGGTTGCGGGCTGGACATGAGCGGAAAACAAGGAGCGGCGGGGGATGCTCGGGAATGGATGGCTAGGGCTAGGCTTAGTCCAGATTTTGAATGTGGTGGGCAGCTATTTATAGTAGGTGGTAGGTAGGAGGGAGTGTGGGGCAATTTGGACCCTCCGATTGTAATCGGATGGTCCGCAACAATTGGATTAGGGTAGACCAAAAGAAATGAAGATGCTTAGGGGGTATTCGGGGTTGGTCCGGACTCTGTTGGGGAATGTAGTATTTCAAAAAAAATCCTATGATCACGCAAGATCTATCTAGGAGATGCATAGCAACGAGAGGGGAGAGTGTGTCCATGTACTCTCCTAGACCAAAAGCGGAAGCGTTTAGTAACGCGGTTAATGTAGTCGAACGTCTTCGCGATTCAACCGATCCTAGCACCAAACGTACGACACCTCCGTGTTCAGCACACCGTCAGTAGGATGACATCCCTCGAGCTCTTGATCCATTTGAGGACGAGGGAGAGTTCTGTCAGCATGACGGCGTGGCGACGGTGATGATGAAGTTATCGGCGCAGGGCTTCGCCTAAGCACTACGACGATATGACCAAGGTGTGTAACTGCGGAGGGGGCATCGCACACGGATAAGAGATTATCTGTTGTGCTATTGGGATGCCCCCTCCCACGTATATAAAGGAGGGAGGGAGAGAGGCCGGCCACCTAGGGGCGTGCCAAGAGTATGGAGTCCTACTAGGACTTCCAAGTCCTAGTAGGAATCCCTTTCCTTTTTGGAGTAGGAGAGAAGGAAAGAGGAAAAGAGAGAGGGAGTAGGAAAAGGCAAGGGGGGCGTCGCCCCCTTCCCATAGTCCAATTCATACCCATGGTGGGGGCGCCACCTCCCCTTGGTCTGCCTCCTCTTTTTCCTGTATGGCCCAATAAGGCCCATTACTTCTCCCGATGAATTCCCGTAACTCCACGGTACTCCAAAAAACACCCGAATCACTCGGAACCTTTCCGATGTGCGAATATGGCCTTCCAATATATGAATCTTTACCTCTCAACCATTTAGAGACTCCTCGTCATGTCCATGATCTCATCCGGGACTCCGAGAAAACTTCAGTCATCAAATCACATAACTCATAATACAAATCGTCATCGAACATTAAGCGTGCGGACCCTACGGTTTTGAGAACTATGTAGACATAACCGAGACATATATCCGGTCAATAACCAATAGCGGAACCTGGATGCTCATATTGGCTCCTACATATTCTACGATGATCTTTATCGGTTAAACCGCATAACAACATACATTGTTCCATTTGTCATCGGTATGTTACTCGCCCGAGATTCGATCGTCGGTATCCTCATACCTAGTTCAATCTTGTTACCGGCAAGTCTCTTTACTCGTTTTGTAATGCATCATCCGGCAACTAACTCATTACTCACATTTCTTGCAAGGCTTATAGTGATGTGCATTAGCGAGAGGGCCCGGAGATACCTCTCTGATACACAGAGTGACAAATCCTAATATCGATCTATGCCAACCCAACACACACCTTTGGGGACACCTATAGATAATCTTTATAATCACCTAGTTACGTTGTGACGTTTGATAGCACACAAGGTGTTCCTCCAGTATTCGGGAGTTACATAATCTCATAGTCAGAGGAACATGTATAAGTCATGAAGAAAACAATAGCAATAAAACTAAACGATCATAATGCTAAACTAACGGATGGGTCTTGTCCATCACATCATTCTCTAATGATGTTATACCGTTTTCCAAATGACAACACATGTCTATGGTAAGGAAACTTAACAATCTTTGATTAGCAAGCTAGTCTAGTAGAGGCATACTAGGGACACTTTGTTTTGTCTATGTATTCACACATGTATCAAGTTTCCGGTTAATACAATTCTAGCATGGATAATAAACATTTATCATGATATAAGGAAATAAAATAATAACTTTATTATTGCCTCTAGGGCATATTTCCTTCAGTCTCCCACTTGCACTAGAGTCAATAATCTAGTTCACATCGCCATGTGATTTAACACCAATAGTTCACATCTTTATGTGACCAACACTCAAAGGGTTTACTAGAGTCAATAATCTAGTTCACATCGCTATGTGATTAACACCCAAGAGTAATAAGGTGTGATCATGTTTTACTTGTGAGAGAAATTTAGTCAACGGGTCTGCCACATTCAAAGCCGTATGTATTTTGCAAATTTTCTATCTCTACAATGCTCTGCACGGAGCTACTCTGGCTAATTGCTCCTACTTTAAATGTATCTAGATCGAGACACAGAGTCATCCAGATCGGTGTCAAAACTTGCATCACGTAACTCTTTACGACGAACTCTTTATGACCTCCATAACCAAGAAATATTTCTTTAGTCCTCTAAGGATAATTTTGACCGCTATCTAGTGATCTACTCCTGGATCACTATTGTACCCCTTTGCCAAATACATGGCGAGGTACATGATAGGTCTGGTATACAGCATGGCATACTTTATAGAACCTATTGCCGAGGCATAGGGAATGACTTTCATTCTCTCTCTATCTTCTGCCGTGGTCGGGTTTTGAGTCTTACTCAACTTCATAGCTTACAATTCAGGCAAGAACTCCTTCTTTGACTGATCCATTTTTGAATTCCTTCAAAATCTTATCATGGTATGTACTCATTGAAAAACTATCAAGCGTCTTGATCTATCTCTATAGACACTACTAGGGAAAAGCCTAGCAGTAGCGTGGGTTTTGGGTGTATCAGTAGCACGGGCGCCCGCGCTACTGATACGACGCCACAGCTAACTTGTAGCAGTAGCGCGTGTTGACACGCGCTACTGCTATACATGGTTAGCTGTAGCGTGCGTTGCAGTACAAAGCTACTGCTAATTATCTGTAGCGGGTCTTATACCCCGCGCTACTACTATTACTTTCAAAAGTAAAAAAAATATATCGATCCCGTGCGTGTTGTCAATGGCAACAGTTGTTCGATCCAGTGATGGTTGGGGTCACCGAAGGCATGAACAAGCAGCGGTAGACCAGATTCGACGGTGGTTGTTGGAGGAGGGCCTGTTTCCATGGAAGAGCAAGGCAACGGCGTGGGGCTCCTCTTCCCGACCATGCCATATATGGTCGTCCATGGCGACTACCTGCACGGGCATGGACATGGGATTGTGAGTCAAACTAGAGGGAGAGAGAGAGAGAAAAAAAAAGAAAACTGAGGGAGAGAGGAAGGAGATGGAGGGAGTAGCGGGGCTGGTCACCGGTGGTTAGGTCTCCGGCATGGTGGCGTGAGGCGGCGGCCTCCTAGACGCCGGTGGAAGACCGGCGAGCTCCTAGACGCCAGTGGTGTGAGGCGGCACCCTCTTTTGGTGCCATGGAGGAGGAGGGGCGCATGGGCAAGAGGTCAATGTGAGAACGTATGGAGAGAGAGAGAGGAGGGAGTGACGAAAGAGAGGAGGGATTTGGGGGAGGGGGAGGACGGGTGGGGAAAAGGTGGTGGGTGCGGATTAGCAGTAGCGCGGTACGTAAAACGCGCTACTGCTAAGAAAGTAGCAGCGGCGCGCTTTCGGTACAAGCGCTACTGCTAACCGGGACCAAAAGTGTGCCCAATTTGAAAATTAGCAGCATCGACCTCAGAAAAACTGCGCTACTGCTACGGCTATAGCAGTAGCGCGGCTCGCGGCACCGCGATGCTACTAAATGGAGTTGGGTGGGCACTGTCGGTCGATATTTGTAGCAGCGCAGGTTACGCCGAGCGCACTACTGCTAAGCACTTGTCAGTAGCGGGTTTTCCACACCCGCGCTACTGCTAATTAGCAGTAGCGCTCCTTTTTGAGCCGCGTTGCTGCTAAGATTCTGTGTATAGGGTTTTCCCTAGTAGTGAGATCTTGATGCCCAATATGTAAGTAGCTTCACCAAGGTCTTTCTTTTGAAAAACCCCTTTCAAAAACTCCTTTATGCTTTCCATAAAATTCTACATCATTTCCAATCAACAATATGTCATTCACATATACTTATCAGAAAGGTCGTAGTGCTCCCACTCACTTTCTTGTAAATACAGGCTTCACCGCAAATCTTTATAAAACTATATGCTTTGATCAACTCATCAAAGCTTATATTCCAACTCCGAGATGCTTGCACCAGTCCATAGATGGATCGCTGGAGCTTGCACACTTTGTTAACATCTCTAGGATTGACAAAACCTTCTGGTTGCATCATATACAACTCTTCTTTAAGAAATCTATTAAGGAATGTAGTTTTTCCATCCATTTGCCATATTTCATAAAATGTGGCAATTGCTAACATGATTCAGACAGACTAAAGCATCGCTACGAGTGAGAAAATCTCATCATAGTCAACACCTCGAACTTTTCGAAAACTGTTTTTCGACAATTCAAGTTTTGTAGATAGTAAGACTACTATTAGTGTCTGTCTTCCTCTTGGAGATCCATTTAATCTCAATGGTTTGCCGATCGTCGGGAAAGTCAACCAAAGTCCACATTTTGATCTTCATACATGGATCCTGAGGGAGTCCTGGATTAGGGGGTATCCGGACAGCCGGACTATAACCTTTGGCCGGACTGTTGGACTATGAAGATACAAGATTGAAGACTTCGTCCCGTGTCCGGATGGGACTCTCCTTGGCGTGGAAGGCAAGCTTGGCAATACTGATATATAGATCTCCTTCTTTGTAACCGACCTTGTGTAACCCTAACCCTCTTCGGTGCCTATATAAACCGGAGGGTTTTAGTCCGTAGGACAACATACAATCATACCATAGGCTAGCTTCTAGGGTTTAGCCTCTCTGATCTCGTGGTAGATCAACTCTTGTAATACTCATATCATCAAGAATAAATCAAGCAGGACGTAGGGTTTTACCTCCATCAAGAGGGCCCGAACCTGGGTAAAACATCGTGTCCCCTGCCTCCTGTTACCATCCGCCTAGACGCACAGTTCGGGACCCCATCTACCCGAGATCCGCCGGTTTTGACACTGACATTGGTGCTTTCATTGAGAGTTCCTCTGTGTCGTCGCCGTTAGGCTTGATGGCTCCTTCTATCATCGATAGCGATGCAGTCCAGGGTGAGACTTTTCTCCCTGGACAGATCTTACTGCGGGCCAACTCGCTTGGCCATCTGGAGCAGATCGAAAGCTACGCCCTTGGCCATCAGGTCGGGTTTGGAAGCTTAAATTACACAGCTGATATCCGCGGAGACTTGATCTTCAACGGATTCGAGCCCTTGCCTTGTGCGCCACGCGGTCACGATGAGTACGATTTAGCTCTACCATCGGACCGTATTCAGGAGATCGCACCAGCAGCCGCTCCGAGCCTCAATTCGGAGCTAGTTGCGCCATCCATGGACGGGTGTATAGACCCCGTAACGGAGGCCGTATCCTCAGCGGCGATCGAGCCGAATATCAACCTTACCCTTCACAAGAGCTGTGTTGTCAAACTGCCGGATCCTTCTCCGGCCACGGACTCTGAACCGCCTGCGCCCGTGCCTATCAAATCCGACTGGGCGCCAATCATGGAGTTCACCTCCGCGGATATCTTTCATCACTCGCCCTTTCGGCGACATACTGAATTCATTAAAGTCTCTCTCCTTGTCAGGAGAGTCCTGGCCGAACTATGTCCGGCAGGATTGGGATGCGGATGACGAAGAAATTCACCACCCACCCACCACCCACTTAGTAGCCACTGTCGATGACTTAACCGACATGCTCGACTTCGACTCCGAAGACATCGACGGTATGGACGACGATGCAGGAGACGAACAGGAATCACTTCCCACAGGGCACTGGACGCCCACTTCATCACATGACGTATACATGGTGGACACACGAAAAGAAAACGACGACGAGGAACGAAAGGACACAACGAAGGGTTGTCCACTCGAGAAGCAGTCAAAACGGCGGCGTAAGCGCCGCTCCAAATCCCACCTCGGCAGAAACAATGATTATATAGACTCAGCATTAGAGCAGGGTGAACCATCGCCGGACCACGGCAACATGGAGAATCAAACCAAACAACCCGACTCTGTTAGAGATAATAGTCCTGACGACATCACACAGGACAGACACCTGGAGCAACAGAATGCCCGTCAAAGGCTTGTTTCCACCGCGAGGAGTCTAGAAAAGCAGAAGCAAAGGCTCAAAGCTGCGCAAGACACACTCAGAATCAGATGGAGTAAAGTACTCAACACAACAGCGAAGTACGGCGGTAATCGCCCCACCAAGAGCTACCCGAAGCGGAAGTTGCTACCTGAATTCGATGAGGAGGCCTTAGATCCCCCGCAACCAAAAATTAAAACGGCCATCTGGCCGGATAGACGACCTCACGGCCAACACAGAGCGGCAAACAACGCCGCACATAAGCCAATACGCGATCCATGCGAGGGCTCGCATCAAAAGCACGACGCAACCAGATCCATCTATGGACCACGCAAGCGCGCTCCAGCATACAATGCAACACAACAAACATCCGAACAACATGGTACACCTAGATACAGGGGTGCCGCACACCCCCTATGTTTCACCGACGAGGTGCTGGACCATGAATTTCTAGAGGGATTCAAACCGTAAACATAGAGGCATACGACGGAACAACAGACCCTGGGGTCTGGATTGAGGACTATATCCTCCACACCATTAAGTATTTACCCCTCAAACTCAAAGGGCCAGCTCGGCACTATCTTAAAAGTCTCCCCGAAAGCTCCATTGGAAGCTGGGAAGAGCTCGAAGACCCTTTTCGGGCAAATTTTCAAGGGACTTATGTCCGACCTCTGGATGCGGATGATTTAAGTCATATAACTCAACAGCCCGGAGAGTCAGCTCGAAAGCTTTGGAACATGTTTCTTACTAAAAAGAACCAAATAGTCGACTGTCCGGACGCCGAAGCCTTGGCAGCTTTTAAACACAGCGTCCGAGACGAATGGCTTGCCAGACACCTCGGCCAAGAAAAGCCGAGAACAATGGCAGCATTAAAAAGCCTCATGACCCGCTTTTGCGCGGGCGAGGATAGCTGGCTAGCCCGATGCAGCACCAGCGACCCAAGTACATCCGAAGTTAGAGATGGAAACGGGAAATCACGATGCAGCAAAAATAATAAGCACCAGAATAAAGAAGACAACCCGAAGAGCACGACGGTAAACGCCGGATTCAGAAGCTCTCGGCCAGGTTAGCAAAAGCCGCCCTCTAAAGGCGCCAGAGATGAACTGTCCAGCCTAAACAAAATTCTGGACCAAATATGTCAGATCCATAGTACCCCCGATAAACCTGCAAATCATACCCACAGAGAATGTTGGGTCTTCAAGCAGTCCGGCAAGCTCAACTCTGAACATAAGGGGAAGGATATACCAAGCAAAGACGAGGATGAGCCTCGCAAACAAAGCACTGGGGAACAGAAGAAATTTCCACCAGAAGTCAAAAAAGTAAACGTGTTACACGTGATAAAGGGGAGAAACAAAGCGGCACTCCTAGATAAATATGCCCAAGGGCCTATCACCGAGTTCTGCCACTGGCCGTCTCAGCCGATCACCTTCGACCATCAGGATTACTTGGCAAGTATCCGGCGCACAGGATGGGCTGCCTTGGTATTAGGTCCAATAATTGACGGATACCACTTCACACGAGTCCTGATGGACGGTGGCAGCAGTCTAAACCTGATCTATCAGGACACAGTCCGCAAAATGGGGATAGACCCAATGAAAATTTGCCACAGCAATACTACCTTTAAAGGAGCAACGCTAGGCCCAGGGGCTCATAGCACGAGCTCCCTACTACTAGAGGTTATATTCGGCTTCCACGATAACTTCCGTAGCGAAAATTTAACCTTCCACATTGCTCTGTTCCAAAGTGGCTATTAAGCACTACTCGGACGCGAAGCTTTCGCTTGCTTCAACGCAATACCACATTACGCTTCCCTCACGCTTAAGATGCCCGGTCCACATGGCATCATTACAGTAAGTGGAAACATTGAGCGATCCTTGCGCGCCGAAGAGAGTGCGACTGCCTCGGCAGCCGCACTCTAAAACGGCCTCACCAACTAAAGCATTTGATAGGTCGTCAAGACCATGAACACGGTCAGACGAGTCCGGCGCAGCTATAGGTAATCCATACAGTTTGATGGCCACACCCCTATTACAAATACAAGGGGCTCAACGCGCGCAGACAAGTGGCAATTTTTACTCATCTTAAATTGTGCATGGTTCTTTAAACCTACCTTTTTGCATGACAACTTTTCACCTAAGTTCCTCTCTTTTACAGATGACCATCGTGCTACACCCGTCCAGGATACGGCACAACGGAGACACAAGCGCAGGCGTGCAGCAAGGACCCGTTCCAATGATTCTTTTTAGATTAAGACCCTGCGTAAACCTTTCTTACTGTCTCTTGTTGATACACATCCCTCGGGTTCTCAGTACTATTGAGAAGGATGCTGACGTCTTGGCATGTGGCCACGTTAGAATAATGCATGTACCGGACACCAGGGGCTTCTTACAAAGGGCACTGTTTAGGCCCGGTTTATACCATAAAGACCGAATACCTTAGGGAGTGTTCGGCGTCGCGAGTTTGGCCTTATATGCATCAGCTCCGAATCATGTCTTTGGTCAAATGTTGGGTTTTCCCGGCTCCTGTGTTTTGTTGCCTTACGTTCCGCTCTATCGGCTAAGGCGGCACCAGGAGAACTACTCGATTGTGCCCCAGTTCATCCGGACGAGCACCTCAGTAGAGAAAGCCGAAAACTGACTGTCATGATATAGCGTGAGACTGGTCAACCACTCGATGACCTATCGGAATGTTAGAATTCCTCCGCCTTAACAAAGGGCCGTTTCCCGGCCAGGCATGTACGCACCCCGAATTCGGGAGAGTGCGGAGCCACCAGGGGCTATATAGTAGCCCCACCATCAAACTCCTATGGCTAAGTGAAAGTGCTAAAGCATTATAGTCCGGTTGCCTCGTTCGCTGCGCTATCACCTCCTCAATAGGACCAAGACGTTGGATTAAGTGTGAACACACGTCTTCTGCGAACACCTCCGCATTATATGCGTGGGGGTTGAAGCCGACGACTGCAATCTTTCAGGTTATATACATATATACATAAACAGCCGCACAGGAGGCATCATATTACTTTCAGGAAAAAGTATAAATACAACCTTAATAAATTTCATAAACATTGTTTTGGGAATACATGTCACTCAAACATAACATTCTTCGAGCACCGGGCCTCTATCGAACGAGCGCCCTAAAGAACTTCTTCAAAATAGTGCTCGGCTGCCACTCGACCTATGGCCGAACCCTGCGCCGCGACAGTGGTGGCAGCCATCTCCGCCCAGTATATGTTGACACGGGCAAGGGCCATCCGCGAGCCTTCTATGCACGCCGACCTCTTCATCGCATTAATGCACGACACCGCACCAAGGAACTGCCGCACCAAGCTAAAATAGCTGTTCGGCTTTGGCCTTTCCGGCCACAGATGATCCACGACAGACCTCATGGCGAGTCCAGATAATATATTGAGTTCGGCCCATTCGACAAGCTGATCAGTCAATGGAAGCGGACGCTCTGGAATGTTAAATTGCGACCAGAACAGCTTGTCCACTTCATGATCTATTGGATCTCAGAAGTATTCAGCCGCATCGACAGCGCTCGCTGCTAAGTCCATATATGCGTCGGCCGAACTCCATAGCCGATCCATAGGGGCATACCGTGGATCGCCGAACTTCCTCCGTAGCATAAAGGGCTTCCCAGCCACAATGTCCCCAGCTTCACGCAGTTCCTCCTTCTTCGCTCTCATTGCAGAGCGGGTGTCTTTGGTCGCCATTGTGGCCTTTTGAAGGTCCGTCGCCTACGCTCGGTTTTCTTCTTCAAGGAGCTGGCAACGATCGGCAGTGTCTTTTAACTTTACAGCCATCTTGGCCATTTTCTCTTTGCTCTCGCAATGCACGGCCTTCTCGGCTCTCAACTCTTCGGCCGCCTTCAAAGCAGCCGCATTACTAATCCTTGCTTGTTCTTTGGCTCGGGCAAGTTCCGCCCGAAGGGTCTCCACGGTGGCAGCTCCATCTGCAGTCACAACATATTAAAGATATTGGCATCACATTGCTCCTCCTATGTGACATTCACCAGAAAACATTACTTACCCTGTGCCTCATCAAGCCGCTTGTTAACAAGCTCGATGTCGGCATCTGCCGCATCCAGTTGCCGCTTTAGTTCGGCAAACTCATTAGTCCGGCTAGCCATCGGAGTTTCCACGACCTGCACATAAATGTGGTATGGTTATAACCTAGGACTACGATCCTCTATTTGCCGCCGTTCTCAGCGACAACCAGAGTCTCAGGGGCTACTATCTACACAGGGCACACCTAAAAATGTGCGGTACTATCACAAATGTATATCATTTCACGCACCTCAAAACCCATCAGTAGACTCATAAAGGCTTCATGCAACCCGCTTTCGGCGGACGAAATCCTTTCAATCACCGTACCCATCAATGTATGGTGTTCTTTTAAGATAATTTCTCGCTCTAGCAGATCCCTCAGTGCGTCCGACCGCATACCATACGGTGCCGAATTCTTTTGGTTGCTCCCTTCAAGAGCCGGACACTAGGGACTTCGGGCGACCATAGGATTATCTTCTGGCCTCACCTGATCCGGCGAGGCCCTCCATGACGACACTTCAAGGTCGCCTGCTTTGTGAGTGGGGGAGTCCGGGGAAGGCGTTTCGCTCTCCATCATCTTCGGAAGAAGATCCCCCAAAGACGAGCTCTGCTGAGAAGGGCTAAGAACCGAACTGCAAGATAAATGCTTCGGTTATTTTCCTCAGAGGTAAGGTAGTATATCCTCACTATTAAAGTACCTTTTGAGTACTTACAGCTCGTTAGAGGGCTGATCCCCGCGCAGACTTTGTGCGGCAAGAGCACCCTCCAAGGTAGGACCCTCTGGTGGAGATTTCTTCTCCTGTTTGGAAACCTTGGTTTCCGGATCTTCAGAAGTAGTCCTCTTCCTTCCCCGGGGTGAGAGAATGTCAGGTTCCTCCCCTTGGTTATCCTCCCTCATGGAGGCACTCGTTTCCTCGGTTGGAATTGGTAGCGATGGAGGCCCACTTTCGCCCTCATCATTCCCCCCTTTATCTTCCTTTGAGGGCTCCGGGCAAGGTGCTAGCTCGAGCATCTTTTCCAGTACCGGATTATTCAAAACCTCAGGAAGGGGGGCCGAACACCGAATCATCTTCGCCTTTGTTAGCCAGTCCTGGTCAAAGAGCGATTTCTCAGAATGATGTCATGATAAATGTAAGACGGTGTGTTCGGCTAGAGGATTACTTACCTGGTCGGCGGTGCGGTTGCTGCTCAGGCCCACGTCCTCGGTAGTATCCGGACACTCTATTTGGGGTCCGAGGAATGATTTATACATCTCCTCGTGCGTCAGGCCGAGGAAATTCTGAATAGTGTGTGGTCCTTCTGGGTTGAACTCCCACATGCGGAGGGGCCGGCGTTTGCAACGCTGGACTCGACGAACCAGCATGACTTGCACCACCATAACCAGACTGAAATCTCCTTCGAAGAGATCTTGAATGCGGCTCTGCAGTATAGGCACGTCCTTGGCTGGACCCCAGCTCAGCCCTCTGCTAATCCATGACATCAGTTGTGGTGGAGGGCCCGAGCGGAAAGCAGGGGCAGCCACCCACTTGGCACTTCTGAGAGCTGTGATGTAAAACCAATCCTGTTGCCATAATCCGGACACCTCTGGAAAGGAACCCTTTGGCCATGGAGCTCGAGCGATCTTGCTTATTAATGCGCCTCCGCACGCTACATGCCGCCCCTCGACCATCTTCGGCTTCACGTCAAAGGTCTTGAGCCACAGGCTGAAGTGAGGGGTAATGCGGAGGAAGGCCTCACATACGACAATAAATGCCGAGATGTGGAGAAGGGAGTCCGGGGTTAGATCGTGGAAATCTAGCCCGTAATAGAACATAAAACCCCTAACAAAGGGATCCAGAGTGAGGCCTAGACCTCGGAGGAAGTGGGAGATGAACACAACGTTCTCGTTGGGTTCGGGAGTAGGGACGACCTGCCCTCGGGCAGGCAGCCGATGCGAAACCTCGGTGGTCAGGTATCTGGCCTCGCTCAACTTCTTGATATCCTCTTCCGTAATGGAGGAGGGCATCCACCAGCCTTGAAGGCTAGATCCGGACATGATTGAAGGTCCGAAGCACCTGACCTGGGCTTTGGGTGTTAGAACTCGAGGCGGGGGAATGATTTGATTGAGCACGGGAGGGAAAAAGTAAAAGCCTTGTCCCTTTATAAAGAGGGTGAATATCAAGCGTCCTCCTAGTGGCCGTTTGGGACTTGCCTAAAATCTAGGAGTCCTAGGCACGGTTAGGTTACCCACCACCGTATTGATGAGAATCCCGTAATTAGGGGAACACGATCTCTGCTTTGACAAGACGTGTCAAGAAACCGCCTCGCGTTATGTGTGGAGCTGGTTGAAGAAAAACGGTTCGAATAATCACCGAGTCATGGCCTAATGTCATGTTGCCAAAGCGTGTCAGCAGATTAAGATTTGTGGAAATATTATTCTCTCTACGGTGGTATGTGGAATTTATTTTGCAAGGTCGGACACTATCCTGGTATTCAAACTCTTCTGTGATGTGTTCGGAGGAGGAACCCGCCTTGCAATGCCGAAGACAACAGTGCGCGCCGGACTCATCGTCATTGAAGCCTGGTTCAGGGGCTACTGAGGGAGTCCTGGATTAGGGGCTATCCGGACAGCCGGACTATAACCTTTGGCTGGACTGTTGGACTATGAAAATACAAGATTGACTTCGTCCCGTGTCCGGATGGGACTCTCCTTGGCGTGGAAGGCAAGCTTGGCAATACAGATATATAGATCTCCTTCTTTGTAACCGACCTTGTGTAACCCTAACCCTCTCCGGTGTCTATATAAACCGGAGGGTTTTAGTCCGTAGGACAACATACAATCATACCATAGGCTAGCTTCTAGGGTTTAGCCTCTCTGATCTCGTGGTAGATCAACTCTTGTAATACTCATATCATCAAGAATAAATCAAGCAGGACGTAGGGTTTTACCTCCATCAAGAGGGCCTGAACCTGGGTAAAACATCGTGTCCCCTTCTTACTGTGACCATCCGCCTAGACGCACAGTTCGGGACCCCCTACCCGAGATCCGCTGGTTTTGACACCGACAGATCCCATCTCAGATTTTATGGCCTCAAGCCATTTTGCGTAATCTGGGCTCATCATCGCTTCCTCGTAGTTCGCAGGTTCGTCATGGTCTAGTAATATGACTTCCAAAACATGATTACCATACCACTCTGGTGCGGAACGTGCTTTGGTTGACCTACGAGGTTCAGTACTAACTTGATCTGAAGTTTCATGATCATTATCATTAGCTTCCTCTCTAGTTGGTGTGGGAATCATTGGAACTAATTTCTATGATGAACTACCTTCCAATTCAGGAGAAGGTATAATTACCTCATCAAGTTCTACTTTCCTCCCACTCACTTCTTTCGAGAGAAACTCCTTCTCTAGAAAGGATCCATTCTTAGCAACAAAGATATTGACTTCGGATCTGTGATAGAAGGTGTAGCCAATAGTTTCTTTTGGATATTCTATGAAGACACACTTATCCGATTTGGGTTCGAGCTTATCAAGCTGAAGCTTTTTCACATAAGCATTGCAACCCCAAACTTCAAGAAACAACAACTTAGGTTTCTTGCCAAACCTTAGTTCATATGTTGTCATCTCAACGGATTTAGATGGTGCCCTATTTAATGTGAATGCAACTGTCTCTAATGCATAACCCCAAAATGGTAGTGGTAACTTGGTAAGAGACATCATAGATTGCACCATATCTAATAAAGTACTGTCATGATGTTCGGACACACCATTACAATATGGTGTTCTAGGTGGCGTGAGTTGTGAAACTATTCCACATTGTTTTAAATGAAGGCCAAACTCGTAACTCAAATATTCGCCTCTGCGATCAGATCATAGAAAGTTTATTTTCTTGGTACGATGATTTTCCACTTCACTCTGAAATTCTTTGAACTTTTCAAATGTTTCAGACTTATGTTTCATTAAGTAGATATACCCATATCTACTCAAATTATCTATGAAGGTTAGAAAATAATGATACCTTCCGCGAGCCTCAACACTCAACGCACCGCATACATCGGTAAGTATTATTTCCAACAAGTCAGTTGCTCGCTCCAATGTTTGAGAGAACGGGGTCTTAGCCATCTTGCCCATGAGGCACGGTGCACAAGCATCAAGTGATTCCAAAAGCCCATCAGCATGGAGTTTCTTCATGCGCTTTACACCAATATGACCTAAACGATAGTGCCACAAATAAGTTGCACTATCATTATTAACTTTGCATCTTATGGTTTCAATATTATGAATACGCGTATCACTACTGTCGGATTCCGGGCTCCGCAAAACCCTTAAGATTCGAACACAGGGGCGTGATGAAGATCTCTCCCACTACACGTCTACCTAGCGCCTCGCTCTTCTCCTGGTGGTGGGAATGGAATGCAAGCAAGCAAAAAGTAGAGCACACAAGAGTTTACCCAGGTTCGGGCCACCTTGCGATGTAAAACCCTACGTCCTGCTTTAGTGGATTGGCCTCGCGAGGGCTCTAGTATGAACAAGTACAGTGGTCTCCTGAGCTCAGGAGGTGAGCTCGAGAGGGGTGAGGAAGCGGATGTTCTTGCTCCTTTGCTATCTAAGTCCCAATGGGTTGGTTCCTCCCGATGCTAGGAACCCTAGCTACTTATATAGACGGCCAGGGCCCTCTTCCCTCGAAATGTTTAGGCGGGAAGGGAATCCCACAACGGCCATTTGAGCGGGAACACAAGGACGCTACTATCCTGACAAAAGGTTGTCTTCGCCTGCAAAGAGGGCAGGTGGTGACGCGATGGTGGGCTCGGCGATGACATCCTTACAGCCGTCCTTGCGGTCTTCGGTCTTGTTGCACCAAAGGGGAAACCTTTGTCTCACCCCTCGGGAACCTGTGCCTGCGCGGTCTTCTTTGCACCGATATGGAAACTGTGTCCGCTAGCGCGCTAGCGCCCGCTGGCATGGTTCATCATGGCTTGCGTCACTGCCTCCTCCTGAGGCAGCCCTTGCTTTGAGATCTCCGCCCTCCCGAAGCAGCCTAGTTGAGGCCACTCTTGGGAGAGGTCTTGGTTGCCCCTCTGGAGTAGCCTAGGTGAGGCCGCTCCCTGAGGAGGTCTTGGTCGTTCTCCTCGCTAGGGATGCCCCCCTTGCGAGGGTCTTGAGCAGCTGGTCAATCAGCTGGGCCCTACCGGGCCGTACCAGGAACGTGACGTGGGCCGCAGACAGGCAAGTCTGGGTGCCCTAGTTCCCAGTACGCCGACAGTAGCTCCCGGGCCCAAGGCGCGCATGGAGTTGGCTTCTGGGTGAAGCCTGGCCGAGGACGAAGCGCCGCGGGCCCCAAAGTCTGCGGGCCAGGCTGGCGCGTGACAGTTGGATGGGACGTGACGACTCCACTCCCCATGAAGCCTTGGTAACCGTGTGACTTGACAACTCCTTGGCGCGGGCGATAGAACCGGCGTGCCCGCACGCGAGTGGCTGGCGATTTGCATTCTCAGTTTATAAATGGGGGACGAAACGCCACCCCCGCTCATTTGGCTGTTCCAGGCCAAAACCCCAGTTCCTCTTCCTCTGGCGAGGGTTTTTCAATGGCGCCGATTCGTAGGTTCTCCGCCGCAGAGAAGGGGAAGGACCCGGTGGTGGAGCCCGAGCAGCTCCCGCCGAAGAAGAGGCGCCGCGATTCGCCGAGGGCGCCTCGGAGCCCGGCGAATGCTCGCACGTGGTGCATGCGGGCGCCACCAGGGCTTCCGCCTCATACGGCCGCCCCGACGACGGTCGTGCGCGGCGTGGGCGACGACAACGGGGGCGGCACAGGTAACCGCCCGGCGAGGCGAGTGACGCCATGCCTCTCGCCGCTGCCCCATGCTGAGGACGACGTCCGTGAGTTCATCGTGTGGACAGGAGCTCCCCCGCACACTTGGATCCTCCTCCCCGCGTTTCTGAGGGAGGTGCTTCCAGCCCGCGGACGAGTGACGATGCAGCTTCGGCATGATGGATGTCATATCCCCCATTTGTACGCTGACGTGGAGGTGACTTTCTCCGGCCAGGTCTACATGACCTGGGTTTGGAGCATGGTGCACCGCGCATGCGCCCCTGCCGGGAGGCATGTTCTTCACTTCAGGCTGGATGGGCTGGCTTCGCTGACCTTCAAAGTCTTCGGGGAGGATGGCCGGCGACGAGCGTGCAGCGAAGAGGAGGGGCTTGCCGACGACCATTTCCGGTGCTACCTGGGCGCCGAGGCCTAGGGCGAAGTGTTCGCCGTTGGCTCCGCCCCGACTCCCCTAGTAGCAGCTCCGCTTCTCCCGCGATGGCCTCGAGCTCTGACGAGAGCTACGAGCCGCCGAGCTGCAGCCCCCGCCGCGGGAGGGATGCGGCGTCCTCCGACCGTAGTCGCCGCTGAAGGAGCTCGGGCGTCATTCCTCCGGAGGCGGTTTTCTTTTGCTTGGTCCCTGCGAGGCAACCATGAATGGCCCCCCGAGGGTGTGTAAATGTTTGCAACTTTCTTTTGCTGTCGAACAAGCGTCGTAAACCCGGGTTCCTCATGAGATCCTTTGTTAGAGCAAGACCTTCCTTCTCTTCCGTCCCTGCGGTAGCTTAGTTCCCCACGCCTGCGAGACCCAGTCCCTAGGCAAGCTTTAGTCGTCGCTGCCTCGGCTGCACGGGCGCGGGAGACCACGGAAGCCCATGCAGCGTCCTCCCAGAAGCGTCGTCAGGAGGCGGAAGACGAACTTAAGACCCTTCGTGAGGAGAGCACGAAGCACGCCCTGGAGCTTGAGAGGTTGGAGAAGGAGCTCCAGGGCGAGAAGGCCGAGACATCACGGTTGCAGGAGGAGCGGCTTGCCGACCGCGCGAGCCTAGAGAAGCTGAAGACAGAGGCCGAGGAAGCCAAGGCGTCCCAAGCCAAGCGCGAGGGCGAGCTGAAGGCCAGGGAGGACGCCCTCGCAGCCTCGGAGAAGACGGCGACGGTGGGCCGTGAGGCCCTCGCCGCCTTCGAGCTCGAGGCCCGCAGGCTGTTGTAGATCGCCTACGGGGAGGGGTTCTAAGAGCCACTGGCCACCCCGGAGGATGGCGCCACCGGGCTCCTAGCTGCGCTCGTGAAGGCCCTGGGCGACATGGCATCTGCAATCGGTCAGTTAGCTGATGCCGAGGGCCGATCGCTTTTTACCTCTGCCTTGGCGCAGGCGTGCGGCCATCTCTTCCTTCGTGACCCCAGCTTCGACCTAGCCACGCTATCCCAACCGCTGGCCGTGAGCCTGGGGGGCGCGGCTGCTGAGTGTGTGGCGGAGAACGTCAAAGAGCTCGTGGAGGCGTTCCTTCTGGCTGCTGTTGATGCGTCTGAAGAGGCAGAAGCTGATGCCAGCGCGTCCGGCGATGCCTGACCTGTTCCTGCTGAGGAGAATGTGAGTGCCTCGGGGAGGCGTGAGACTTGTTTGAGTTTGATGAACTTGAGCTTATTGTAATAGCTAGGCTTTGAATTCTGTGATTTCCGTGCTTGCTTCCATTCATGTTTGCTTAAGTGCTCTGTGTCGGCAGGGCCCAGCCCCGCGCATACCTCGATCGCCATTGAGCCCTCCGGGTCACCAGGAAAGGCTCAAGGAGTGAGGGGCTACGTGACTAGTGAGGCCCATGGGTCGCGATGCCCAAGGGTCCCCCTTAACGCTCAAGCGACCCATTTGCGTTCTGCGCCGGCAAGTGTCGATGTCAAAACCGGCAGATCTCGGGTAGGGGGATCCCAAGCTGTGCGTCTAAGGCGGATGGTAACAGGAGGCAGGGGACACGATGTTTTACCCAGGTTCGGGCCCTCTTGATGGAGGTAAAACCCTACGTCTTGCTTGATTTATTCTTGATGATATGAGTATTACAAGAGTTGATCTACCACGAGATCGGAGAGGCTAAACCCTAGAAGCTAGCCTATGGTATGATTGTATGTTGTATATGTCCTGTATCGACTAGCCTGGCCTCAGTTTATATAATGCACCAAAGGCCTAGGATAACAAGAGTCCTAGACGAATACGCCGGTGGGGAGGAGTCCTTGTCTTGATCACCAAGTCTTGTGGAATCTTCCATGTATGCGACAGGTGTCCGAACTGGCCCATGAGTATACGGCCATGGGGGTCCTCGGCCCAATCTAACAGATCGGGAGATGACGTGTTGAGTACCCCCTAGTCCAGGACACCGTCAGTAGCCCCCTGAACCGGTCTTCAAGTTAGGGACGCTCCTCGATTCTTCTGAACTGTTCTTCATCTTCGGTTGTCGGTCTTGAAAACTGGTTCAACAAATCTTCTCATCTTCGATCTTGAGGATCGCCGAAATGCATTCGACGAGTTTATATGTTGGGTATCGGAGGAGCCCCTTTAAGTTTCCGCCCTTTATCAATGCCTTGTTATTTTTATGCCACACCTCGGGTTTGAAGTTCTTCCCGGGAGGCAGTGTCCTCTTGCGTCCGAGCTCCAACGGTGGACTGCATTCGAGGTATCTTTTGTAGACGAGCACCAACGCCGGACCGCTTCCGAGCTCCAATGTCGGAATGTATCCGAGCTCCAACGCCGGACTGTATATGAGCTCCAACGCCGGACTATGTCCAAGCTCCAACGCCGGACTGTCATAAATCACCTTGGTTCAAAAAAGTTGAAGGAGTTTAGCCGAGCTTAATGCCGTAAATGCCCTCTATGGAGCCAACCACTAGCGCCTGAGCTTTATGCCGGACTGCTTCCGAGGTGGTTCACCACCCCGACTGTGGGCCGATTTTTTGTCAATATTTTTGATTGGTGCAATTTATTCTCTGCCGAGATATATAGCCAGTAGCCCTCAAGGTGTGTATCGGTCTAAAACCTGAGATGCACCTGAAGGATGACGTAAGACCGCTGATCCCAGTAGCCGCTGAGACTCAGGTTGATTTGCAAAATCGGCCTGAGGATCAAGTCCTAACTCGGCAGAATACTTCGGGACACAAAAAGCGGCGTGCTCAGTCCTCGAGACTCACTTTGGGTGCGGCCGACCAACCTGAGGATCAAAATCTCGTCGGAAACTGTATTGCACTTAGAATTTTCTGCATTGAACATGCAATGCAGTAGCCCCCGAGACACTGGTCGGGTGGCAACACCAGATCAGGGGATCGATGTGCACCTTTAATATTTGTAAATAATAAGCCCGAAGCCCAGTAGCCCCCGAGCCCTAATGCGGGCACGGGTGGCCGTATTAAGGATCGATATCCATAGTAAAATCACAAATTATGTGTAATGACTCTATGTATCCAAGTACTTTACGTCATTAATGCTCGGATCTGCATTGTATAAAACTTTGTTGACCGACCATCGGCTTCCACCTCCTCGGCCAGTAGCCGAGGAGTGTTTGTCCTACTTTATAAAGCCTTTATGAGGGCAAAGATTTATGACAAACAAGACAATCTGGCCATACGGTTTTTTAAACAAAGGTACACAGAGAGATATGTTATATTACTGTTTAACATAAGAAATGTCTTCCAAAGAAAATAGTCCCACTATCGGTTCCTTTCTTTGGGTTGTCATGCTAAGCAAGAACATGAAACCTCAGCTCTAATGTAAGAGCAAAATATCAAGGATTTAGTTTGTGAGGCCAGTTAATAGCCCCCGTAGTGTTCGGCGACAGTCGAGGTCAAGCCGTAAACACTTCGGCCATTGTTATGAATGACCCGTCATTTAGCACAGTCATCGGATCGCTGACCAGTTTACACTTATTGTGACAGTCAGTTTTCGGCTTGCTCCACTGAGGTGCTTAACCATGTGAGCTGGAAGCACAATCGCAGTGGTTCTCCCTTTGCACACCTAGCCGAACAAAGCGGAACGTAGGAGGCAAGCACAGGAGCCGGGCAACCCAACTATTGACCGAAGACACAATTCGAAACCGATGCATATATAGCAATATCCAAGAATATTTTTGCCGAATCTCTAAAGGTGTCCGGCGTTGCACTGCAAGACTTGTGCTGAAAACACACAAATAATGTAAAAGTGCCAAAAGCTTGGAAAACCAAAAAATGTCAGTAAAAACATGACGTCCGGACAAGATCAAGTGTTCGATGCCAATCCAAAAATTGGTTTTAGAAAAAAAGAGTGCTTCTGTCGTGCTTTAACATGACACATCCTATCTCAAGACTCCAAGTAGGTCAACCTACGACTTCAACTTCCTATCCCGAAGGTGGAGTACTTCTCATTAGGCCAGTTTAGCGAACTAAACTCTAGCGGCTTTGAGAGAGAAATTAGGCTCCTCGGCTAGTGACCACACACTCGTGTCGAAAAAAGGAGTGATGAATAATAATAGTAATAAAAAATTTGCAACAATTAAGAAGAAGAACACTTATTATAAAACGGCTCATATAAATTTAAGAGCCCCCAAGTGACTTGGGTAAAAGAATTTTATGTATAATGATTGTATGTACCAAAGTACTAATATCATATCTTTGTTCACCCGAACTTTAAACGCATCTTAATCGACCGTCGGCTTCTCCCTCTTTGGTCAAGGACCAAAAAGTGTTATGTACTCCACCTATCGAGAATATCGACAGTGTTTCCGATAACCAGACAACCGGGCCATAAGGCTGTAACAGACAAAGCGCGCTCAGAGAACTTATGCTATACTAGTCGAATGCCCATGCGTTGCCACGGGCTCTTAAAATATTTTGTAAGTGTTATACAAAGACAGTGCATGTTAAATTTTACACATATAGACAATATAACACGGACACAATTAATTAATAATTGAAGTCCACTTCACTTGCAATGTCCACGAACTTGGTTTTCTTGGGGGCAGACATGATTATTTCGATGATCGTAATATCTCTAGGGATACAAACATAGTCTGTCGACATGATACAAAAATGACCAAATTAGTAAACAAAATGAGCCAAATTAGTTGAATACAAAAGGAAATATGACAAAGGAAAGATCAATAATAATATTGAAAAATACCTTGTACGATAACATTGAAATTGGCATCCTTTTTTTTGGTTTGTTATGGGATATCACCGCTTTCACATCATTATGTTGTAAAAACTCATGAATTTTTGGCCCTTTTCAACGGCGTCGCTTCGGAACTTTTATCGATGGATTCTTTTTGTGCATCTCCAAAATCCGTATCTATGTCTCCTATATTCCGAAAAAACACCTTTTTGTATTATCATGTATCACTTTCTATCTCTGATGAAATATAAATGAAATTTTCAACTGCATCATATAAATAAAAATATATAATGTATAATAAAAATAAAAGTGAAACTAACACAACTGTTTTATTTTCTAAAAAATAAAACCTTTTTCATATTATTAAAAAAAGATGTTGCATTTCTCTTGGGGAAAACAACCAACAATAATGTTCATATATAAATAAGTAGTCATCTAAACTTTCTTAAATCATTTTAAATTATTTATATACGTTGTGGAAAATTGTCCAACAAAAGATAAAAACATGCAAGCAAACCAACATAAACCGAGTATATTCGGTTTCTTCTCTCAATATTTTTGTGATACTCTCAATATATCTAATAAGTATAAAAATATTTATTTGTATGAACCATGTTTAATATATAATTATATACATACTTTAAATTTTTTGTGAGGTATATATATACTTTAATTATCTATATTTTTTCGTAGAGCAAACGTTGCCGATCCAAGGCCCAAATTAGCTATCCAGCACGGCCCTACCAGCCCCCAATCTAACACCTAAAAAAGGAATTCTCAGAAAACAAAATCAAACGGAACGCTACCTTATCCCCTAGTACTCTCTCGGTCTCTCCTCTCCTCTCCACTCACTCAACCTCTCTCGCTCCCGGTCTCCCCTCCCTCCCCCGGCGCATCCGCCGCGCGCGTCGATGAGCTCCTGCCGCAACCACGCGACTCCGACCATCGACCACCGCATTTGTTGCATGCATCGGCAGTTGCCGCGCGACGAAGATCGCTGCTGGTCCCGCAGCAGCCTCGGACGCTCAAGTAAGAGGAGCGGCCCCAATGGTGGCGGCCTCGAGCACCGGGATAAGTGCAGGCTGGGGATGCAGGAGAGGTGCAGCGCGGGGCTCGGGGCTCCGACGAGCTGGGTGCGGCGCGACGAACGACGACGGACGCAGGGACGCGTTGATCCGGGCACTGGTGCTCAAACCGGTCCCGTTCCGGCCAGATCCGCGGCGGTGCTCATCTCCGGCGAGGTGGCCGGTGACTCGCGGGCCGACGGCAGCGCAAGACCACGGGAGGAGCTCATCTCATGGGGCTGGGGCGCGAGGTCCTATTGGCTTCGGTTGCCGGTGGCTTACGTAGGGGTGGCGGGGGTCCAGCATCATGGAGGCTCTTCAAGGGCGAGGAAGCAGACGGCGACGACAACTTTGAGGCCGGCGGGGGCACCGTCTCCGCGTTCGATGGTCGTGGTGAACGCCGTGGGCTCCAACACGGCCGCCATTGGCTCTATCCCCTACAGGTAATTCCCCCTTAATTTTACCCCTTGAAATTGACATGATTATCCCAGGGAGAGGCACAGCCTTTTTCTTTTTGAGATTCAGAGTAGTAAAGCTACTCAGTTGAAACCACAAATTCAGAGATCATAAGCAGGCGGAGGCAGTCCGGTAGGTCCGCAATCCTCTCCTGGTCTTACGAATTCCTGGCCAACGCTGCAAGCCCATCAGCAAGGGCATTGCACAATCTCTCCACGCTACTGATACTATGATCCGAGAAGTTTGTTAGTGCTTGCTTGATGTCTCTTAGCAGTCCATAGCACGGGGAGAGGGACTGCTTCCCTGTCATCAGTTCCTTAATCCGAATTTGGCAGTCAAGTTCCAAAATCACGGGGCCCTGTAGATCCTTGAGAGCATGCAACCCAATGAGGGCTGCTTTTGCTTTGGCCTCCTCAACACCTGCGACAGCACCTGCAGAATATTCAGAATACCTCGCAAGAACTGCACAACATTAAGATAGAAATAACAACATGCCCTCTGCTGTCCCTTGCGACGGCACTTGCAGAATATTCACCCTTTTGCTCCAAGTACGAGGCTACATAATTTAGTTTGATTGATCCCAAGGCCGGCCCTGTCCAATGCAAGTGCTGCGTGGTGGGGCAGCGGGGCTGCTGTACCACAATTGCACCCACACCTTTTCCTGCTTCATGATCGCCACTCATTGCCGCTGATTTAAAATTTTCAGAATACCTCGCAAGAAATGCACGGATTCCATAATCGATTCTTTGCCCACACTGCGAATGCAGTCCTCACGTAGGCACAACCTTTTTTTGTGGTATTCATACATATCAGTTTGTATATACTTTGCGGATTGCTTGGCAATTTTTGTATCTATTCATGTGAATTATCTATATATTTTTCAGTCCAACAATTCAGTGCGCTCTTAGCGCTTTGGTGTCTTTGGTTTAATCGCAAAGTGTGTACACTTGGTATCGGTTCTGTCAAAATGAATACAACAATAACTTGGTTGGAAAAGGAACTACAACATAGCAGTGGGCACTCAGGGAATATCAATGCACAAAAGGACACCATTGTTAACACAAAACAAAGTTCTTCTTGTACCTCAACAAAAATGCAACCGATCCTCTAGATTTCAATAGAAGGACTCTGAATTTATGTCACTCTGAAAGTCACATCTCTCCATCTCCATAAACAAATCATATCACAGGAACATACATCTAGTATGAAACTTCAGACAGGGAAATAGATTGAATTAAATTCCAATCCGGGTGGCAGCCACCTCTGAGATATCCACCCTTACAAACGACCAATCCTCTGATTTTTGTTGTTGCAAACTGCACTAAAGAGCTTTTTGAATCGCATGGTCGATCAAAAGGCCCTGGAAAAATATGCCAAACAATATCGATAGATTGATGTGCAGACGTGAACATATTTAAAGGGCGGGGAAGACGAACCAGCAGTAGTCTTCTCTGTGATCATTTGCGTAGCCACCTTCTTAACCTTATCTTCTGTGAGCATCCCAACAATGTTCATGTTCCACCTGTTAATGTGAGACACCCAAAGGAATTTTTTTATCAGTATGTTAAATTGACTTAAATTGAACATAGCTTAGTCCAAGATGTGGTCAGTAATCTCCGTCTAGACCTCTCTGAGCCGATCCTTGTTAATGCCTTCACCCGTCTCAATGTTCCTCTGCCTCGACATATCCTGAACAGCTTGTCAGCAAACTCCTTGGAGTTCTCCATGCCTTGGATCTGAGAAGCATGCCCAATAGAAAATTTAACAATTAAATGGCACTGCAAAAGTAATTAGAAAGTATAACACATTGGCACAATTACTCTATCATGAAACCTGTAAAAACTTAGTTACTGGACGGGCATACAAACTGAAAATCCTACTGTTTTATATAATCTTCACATTCCATTCATCAAGCAGATAGTAGCAATCATTCTAATAAATTGAATCAAAACTTGGAGACTCCCAATTACGAAAAGCACAAGCGTTGAACAAATTGAAAGTTAAGTTGGCTGAGATGGTTGTGCCCTCCAATTGCAGTCTGATGGATCGTGGGTTCTATTACCCTTGTTCGCGACATATTTTTCTCAATCCCCACCTTTGTTTTCCGCCATCAATCATTAAAAAATTAGGAGTGCGGGCAATCAAGGGATTTGGCGGGAGTGTGGGCGATCACTGGATTAGTGGGGACATAAGCAAACAAGGAATAAAAAGGCAGTTCGAGCGGACGTACAACCAACATAGGATTTAGATCCGATGGCAAAGGATCCGTTCGGATCTATTGCAAAATTCCTGTGTTTAGATTTTTTGCGTTTTTGTATAAAAACATTTTATATATTAATATTAAACATATATAAACAAGAGTGGAACAACGAACTGTTTTTTTCCACCCACACAGCCTTGCCCCCTCCTAAAAAAAGTCTTATCCCCTAAAAAAGCATGCTTATCCTCGATGCACAGGACATCGACTAGTTTCTCTCACTCTCTCCCCCTCACAGCCACTCCAGTCGATGGCGCCCCTCCCATCGACCGGCGCAGATTCTCTAACTTGCTTATAGCAAGTCAGAGGCAGCCTTGAGGCAGCTGGATGCCGTTTCTTTTCCATCGTGTGTCCCCTGCTCTGTTTCATGTTTCCTTCCCTCACACAACACAGTTCAGCCAGGCCAGCCCACATAAGCGACAAGGGAGGCCCATTCGGGAGCAAACAGCCCAGCTGCAGCGACAAGTGCATCTATGGACAGTTAACTGAATGTAAACAGCAGAATAGAACAGAACATATTCAGACTGGATAGAAACCTGTAAAAATACTCCGTTTTCAACCAGAATTCAACCAAAATCAACCAGAATACAAACAGTAGTCATGATACAAATAACCATAATAACCTCCAACAAAATATAGTACTAGAGCTGCAGGTTCTACACAAAAGAACACCATTTTGCAGTGTTTTTCACAAATTTCTTCAAGCTGAACATATTCAGGCCAAAAGAAGAAGATGGACTATCTTCTTCTTGTCATGAAATAGGAACCTAAAGAAGATCTCCAAAATCCATATCATCAATTCCATTAGAACCCTGGAAAGAAAGAGGATCAAAATGAAACGTTGGAATAGAATAGTAGTTTAGAGAAGATACAACAACATTTAAAGTACCATTAGCAAGTCTGTGTAGCTCCTGAATGCATTGCTGGCATTATTAGCATTTTCAGTTGTTGCTTGAGTTTCTCCACCAACTTGATTCTCTTTCTCTTGCTGCTGCAAAAAGAAACCCAACAAATTTATATATGATGTAGTAATAAATAAGTACACTAAATTGCAAGAATTTTCAGCAACATACGCTAGATTCCTTTGGGTCTTTCTTTTTGTACTTGCGTGTCTTCTCGATCCAAGGTTTATGTCTCTTTGAACTTTTCGGTTGAACCTCTTTTTTCTTGAGGCGTGCAGAACTAAGCAAACCCTCATCTTGTTGAACACTAGGCTGCACATTAGAGGATTCACTCAAAATACTTCTAGATATCCTCAGTTTTTTCCGTACTTGCTTGGCAAGGATGTCCAATGCATTGTCCACCAACAAGATACATTCCGGATCGCTTGCGGCTTCACTTGCAAAATCATGAAATTTGTGAGAAACAAACTTGTACCGCAACATAGCATCCAATTTTGGATCTTCAATTATATCCCTTCCTTTGGTATCTTGTATAGTTCCAGATTTTGCTTCTCGGGTCCATCTCTTTAAAGGATAATGGTTTGGCAATAACTTGATATTCATCAAGTCAAGAACTTTTAAAGCATGCGCACACAATACTCCGGTCCTTTTAAACTGAAAACAGCTACAAGAAGCCGTTTGCTCCAAAGGATCACCGACAACTATGCGCTCTAGTTCGGAACTCAAATCACCATTAGCCCTCACAATTGTAACAGCATATGTATTATCTCCATCCAATGCTCTACTACATGCAGCCATGGATCTTCTATATTCAGATTTGAATGCTTCAAATATGGTCGGTCTGTAAGCTTCGCTTGTTTGCAACAACATAGGAGTCTCCATCCCTATTCTAGGAAGTTTTTTAGTAGCTTCAAATTCTGCATCTAGCTCCTTGTTTCTTTTTCCTTGCACAGCCCTTTCAAAATGTTTTAAGAAGCGAATGATGTCAAAATCTGATTTGAGATGTTTTTTCAAATCACTATTGAAACTCTCACTTAATTGTGTGCTTCTCATTCCCAATGTGAAAACATCCCTCATGTAACATTCAGTCCACTTTTCTTTTAACTTGTAGATGCTATCTAGCCATGAGGCCTTCTTCTTATCCACCTTATTTCTCATGATGTCAAATGCCTCTTCAAAGGCTGCCTTGTCCTCAATATTATACATACAAGCGCTGAAATCTAAGAGGATATGAGGTTCTTCATCTTCCTCTTTTTTTGATTCTTCAACTTTGCTATTGCACAAGTGCTTGACGGCATTTTGCATGATGTGGTAGGTGCACAAGCCATGCCATGCTTGGGTGAAAACATCCCCAACAGCCAATCCCATTGCCGTGTCTTGATCGGTAAATATAGCTCTAGGTTGCTTTCGGTTGTGTGCCTCTACAAAAGCCTCAAATAACCATTTGAAAGAGCCACGTGTTTCATCAAACAAAAGAGCAGCACCAAAAATAACGGTCTCTCTAAAATGATTGAATCCGATGAAAACACCAAAAGGCCTATATTCTTTGTTTGTGCCAAAAGTAGTGTCAAAGGCGATAACATCTCCAAAGTGTTCATAATCAATGCACATCTTTGCATCAGCCCAGAATATAGTACTTATTTGTTCTTCGGAATCCAATTGTAAAGTATACTGGAAAGACGGATTCTCAGCCTGCTTTTGTTGAAAATACTTCAACATGCTTCCCGCCTGACCATATGCTAACTCTCTTTGGCGCCTGCTCTGCAAGTGATTTTTGTGATCACGAGGCGTGTAGCTGAGATTCATTGGCCCCCCAACAAGGCGACTAGCCAAGTCATGTGCATGCCTTGGCCTAATTCCAGAGTCATCGACAGCCTCAATTTCAACGGCTTGCAATTCTGAAATCCTCCGTTGTGATGACATCAAATGGAAAGTTTGTGGTAAGTAGACACCATGATTGTGAGCAAGCGCTACCTCCACCACTTCATAATGTCCTGCCACTCGATCTAATGAAAGACACATATGGACATCACAATCTGTTCTTGTTTCAGCTCTAGGGTTCTTTGTGAGATGATCCCTCTTGTCTTGTACTCGACAACCCTCCTTTGCACACACATATCTACATGAAGTTACCACTCCATCAATTTTACTTTTCCAGCTTGACCTTTTTCTGACCTCAAAACCTGCCCGGCCTCCGTAGTTAACCCAAATGACCATGCCTCAGCCAAGTCTGTGAATTTCTGACCAACTTGAGGTAAGGACGTACGAATCACATTCTCCCTGCACCAAAATAAATATGTAGGTAATTCCAGTGTAAGCCTAACTTGCTATAGATCTAGATGTCAGCAAAGGAATTCCAGTGTAAGCCTAACTTACTTGTTGGTTTCTGCCATTATCTCTTAATTTGAAGACATGAACTCGATAATTACTGCAGGAATCATGAACAAATACAAGTAAGAAAATTTCCAATTTGTGAAGAAAATACAAGACAAAGAGGGGAGATTTATGGTTGCTACCTGTAATCTGGAAGGAGGAGGAACGATGGCTGGAATCGATCGCCAGAAGTTTTCCTCGATCGGCCAGCTGATTTCCTTGGAGTTGCCGCAGCGATCGCCTAAAGCTGAGACAGCGCGCGACAGAGCAGCGCAGCACACGTTTCCCCGCCAAAATCCTCTCGTGTTCCCGCCTGAAGTTTTGTTTTCCCTCCACTGTGTTGAAGTAGGCCTTTAGGTGGGCTATGAAATCTGGGCTGGGCTGCTTATTTTAGGCTGAGTGAGGGATCGAAAGAAGCAGCCGACCGATCGAGAACGAGCGGCATCTGGCGTGCGCTGGGCTGCCTCTGACTTGCTATAAGCAAGTTAGAGAATCTGCGCCGCCCATCGACGGCGTCGCCCGACCCTTCCTCTCCCCGCCAGGGCGTTGCCCTGCCATCTCTCCTCCACGCCACAGCTCCGCCCGCACGATCCTCTCCCCACGACGGCGTTGCCGGCCTCCTTCTCTCCCCGTCAACATCTCGCGCCGCCGTGTCGACGCCAATCCCGCGCGCCCGCCGGTCTGGCATCCTGGGCAGCCAGAACCAGATGGTAGTTGCAGAAGGGCTCACGGCTCTCCGTACATGCCGGCCACGTGGCTGTACCATCTGGATGTGGGTGGGAAGACCACGGCGCCCTTGTCGTCGAGCCCTGTCTTCTACCCCACTCAAACTGCGCTGAGCACAGTCGCGCTGCTGCCTCGTCGATCTCCATGACAGGCCACCCCAGGCCGATAGGTAATGCACTAATGTAGCCAATTAATCGCTGAATTTCCAAAGTGTAGAATACTTCTTTTCATACCTTCATATTTTTGGAGAATACAATGTTGTTCTGAAGTACCACCAGGCTAGTTCAGAAAACTGGTATCAGTTATTTGCGCAATGTATTCACATATGCCTCTTCTACTGTACAATGTTCTTTTTTCTTGTGAGCTATTGATCGCAATGTTTGACTAAAATGGATTCAATGATATACATAAGCATATGAATGCAGACATACAGATGCATTATCCGGAAAAAGAAAGATTCAGAAGTATTAGAGATGCCATCAGTTGAAGCTAGACATAAGTACCTGAAATACATTGGAGCCATGCTCTTCATGATACAATAGACAGCTATGTATCATCTTCCAGACACAACTAAAATTTATTTGCTAAACAAGCAGGGCATTACTCAACTGAGCTGATGAAGTAAGAGGAATCCAGAGGTGTGGGATTTGCACTGTGTATCATTTTAAGCATGGTTGGCCGCATCGTTGGCTCCTCTTGAAAGCACATGTACTACTTGCACCAAGAGGTAATTTCCAGTTAAATTCTCTCCCTTACCTTAGTTAATAGTCTGGGTTAAAACCGTAGTTCCTGTTATTAGCTAGATTTTTGTGTGCTAACACCATTGTGTTTAAGAACATGTTGTGATGTTCGTTCTAATTTGTATATAATTTTTGTATTTCTGCAGCAAGAATTTAACAGTAGAAAAGCCGTATCAACTATATGTATGCCCCAATGCGATCAACAACAAAAAATTATGCTCGCAATTACCTAGCGCGGGCACTGTGTCATTTGGGAAGGATGCTCAAGATTAGGAATGTCACCAAGAGGGGCTCGGCTAGAGTTATCACCAAGAGGGGATCAGCACAGATTTGTCGCCTCCATATCTTCAAGCGTCATGGTCTGTCGGCGCTTGTAACGAAATAAAATAAACCATTATTATTTCTGTGAACTATACACATTAAATATATACTGGGACAAAATCCAACTTTGAAGCATGCGATCAGGTTAGGCGAGATAATCTACATCTGCACTATTAGATTAGTACATTGTCATATTTTGCTTCAATGAAAAACACAGCATCAGTGATACAACTTTGTTTCACTAATTGATCAGTACATATGTTTTTCAACCATTAGGTTTTTAACCAGGTATATTTGTCTTGAATGGAAGGACAAACACAAAGAACCATTACATCAAGAAGCTATCAGGCTTGAGGGTCTCACATATTTTCACGACGCTTTCTGAAGTGTAAGTTACTAAGTTGAAATCCGTTCTCTCAGCACTATTTTTATCATGTATGATATTTTTATTCTTTCTTTCCCAGAACTTATCTCTTTCCTTGTGTTGGAAATGATATTTTATATGGTTACTTGACAGTATGAGCCACAGCTATTTCCTAGTCTGATTTCTCCTGGGTGTACTCTGCTTTCTGGTGTCTGATTTGGTGACAAGAATATTGTGTCAACGGTCAGCGCCTGGATTGTAAATTGGACTTGAAAGCAAATAGCTCTCTAGGCACGTAATGCAGATTATAACCCCAAGGTAAAATCATTATCCTAATGCATTCTTCATGATGTTGGCTTTTCCCCCTCACTGGGCCTGTGATGCTATATTTCCAAAAACATCTAAATTTTATCACTTTGGTAGCATCCACATGGCTTTGTGAATCCTGCTGTGTAGATGGTGGATAGCCTGGTAAAAGAGTAGAGACTTTGTACATGGGTTCTTTTGTGTATGTACCCTTCTGAATTTGTGCTCATTCGCTGAGAAATTAGAGAACAACAGCTTACTAAACAGTTTTTGATCGAATGGTGACTTGAGACTCTCTACCTGACTACCTTTTAGGCTTTAGCATGACGGTAAAGGTTATTCAAACATGTAAATGGTCAACTAATAATATGAAGTCAAAGTGCATGAGGTCACGGGTTCAAGTCCTGGAAACAACCTCTTACAGAAATGTAGGGAAAGGCTGCGTACAATAGACCCAAAGTGGTCAGACCCTTCCCCAGACCCTGCGCAAGCGGGAGCTACATGCACTGGGGCTGCCCCTTTTTTAATAATATGAAGGTTTTTTTTTGCGGGTAATATATGAAAGGTTATACCGTAGAAAAGTCATTATACCTGGAAGTTGACAATCAAGCAATAACCTTAGGGAATCTACAACTAAAGCATGCATGACATCCACCTAAACAAAATTTAGACATGTACATTGCACTTAACCAATTGCTGCAGGTAAAATGTGATGTGAAGACGTGACTGCAAAGTTAATGTGTATGACCGCAAGAAACAAGACCGTAATGTATATAACAATAATAATAAAATAAATATGAATAGCTTACTCACCCCCATCAATGCATCCACAGACGAAAAGAAATATGAATAGCTTACTCACCCCCATCGCTGTTGGGTCGATTTATTTTAATTTAATTTTTGGGCTCATTGTTTCCTGCATCCCACCGTAATTCTGTTTAGACGTATATATGCATGCACGCAGCACCAAGCATTTGCATCCATATGTTTCAGATGATGATTGTGCACAGGCATACCTCGTTGGGATAAATCTGCCCGTGGTACGCCACAGCAGCTGGAGGTTGGTCCGGCTCGTAGAGCCATCCGCTTGTGCAGGTAGCAGTCATACGTCCGCCGCTGCACAACCTCATTAGCGTTTTTTTACTATCTATCATTTTTCAAAGTCGGCAAACATCTTATACTGCTAGTAGGAGTATTTGACTGACTCACTCCGGCAGGAAAGGAGTGACATCAAACTGAAGAGAACCAAGTTGTGTCCAGAACAATAAATACGTCCAGAGAAATCTAGATTTGATGAGATTAGATGAGATGTGCACCGGGGGGTAGGAAGCTCACCACGCCCACGTGAGGGGGCAGGGTAGGAGGAAGTAGAACCATGAGGGAGGGAGGGAGGGCTCGTGTGTTTAGTTGTCCAACTGCTGCTGCAGCTGCAGGTTGTGCGTCCAGATCCGGGGCAGTCATCCTGCACACAAAAGAAAAGAAACCAAGGAAGGAATCACGAGCGGGGGGAGATGATGAATCTAAGGAAGAACGTCCGCAGGTACACACTCAACATAGCCGTCACTGGAGATCTGCGGTCGCCGGCGCCGTCCTTGAAGGTTGAGGCGTCGTCCGGGGTGGGGTTTGGGGCGTCTCCGTCCGTCCATGGCTGCTACCGACCCGCGTCGGACCTCCATGGCCGACCTCCCTCGAGGACGGACGCGGATTAGGTCGACGAGAGCGCGCTGATGCCGCCGTGGATCTGGGCGCTCCCTCTACCTTCCCTTCCCTTGCCTTCCCTTCCCTTCCCTTCCCTTCCCTTGGGAGAGGAATAGAAGGTTGGGGGCGGCGGCGCAGGGGGGCGAGGAGATCGCCGGCGGCGGGGTTGGATTGGGGTGCGGCGGCGGCTGCGACTGGAGACGGGTGACGAGGTAGGGCTAGCGAGGGATTGGTTCTGTCGCGATGGAAAAACCAGCGGAGGGGAGGTGGTGGATGGAACCAAAATAACCTACGAAGGTTAACCTATGAAAAAACCCAGACAAAAGTGGTGGGACGAAAATTGACCGGCGGAGACTACCAACTGCTTCATTAGGAGTAGAGATTACAAGCGAAGTGTAAGAAGCATCTTCGAAGAAAATAGTACCCCCACCGATACCTTTCTTCGGTGCTCATTATTACTATGAGACTTGTGCAATAGATTTTTTGTACTCATGAGTTCCGTTGTGTGCCGACCATGATTGAAAACAATAAGAGCGGTAGCTTTCGGATTCACCTAGTCTGAGGTCAGAGCTCGGAGGACCCGGTCGTGACAATCGCAGAGGTGCTCCCTTTGCTCCCTAGCCGAACAATCGGGAACGTAGGGGTAAGCACAGGAGCTAGGCAACCCAGCTTGCAAATCGCTTAAGTCAATATGGTGCATATTGTGGTGTAATACACGAACAAAGAACGAAGCCGTACAAGTATAATCATATGCAAGAGGAAAAACTTCATAAAGGAAGCCCCCAAATAAACGGGGTATTTGAATTTGTGCGTCACAAACAAAGTTTGGACAAGGAAATTTTTTACAAGCAACTTTTTTCCAAAAAAGTATAATGCTTGGTCTAATCGAAAACAAGTTAAAAAATTAAAACTTTGAGCATGAAGGCAACTTAGCTGGTTAATGTGTTCGGTATTGATGACACGGTCCGAGCTTGATGCGGGGCAAGGTTCCATCCCCCAAGCCGGTCCTGAGGTGGCGGAGCATAGGGCTCGGCACTTCGAAGTGCTGACATAGCATGGTCAATGCAGGCCGGCAGAGTGATGCCGAAGTCCCTGGCATGGGGTAATGAAGTGTTGAGGAAGCCCCCCGTCCAGCCGAGGTGACGTGGTATGTCAGTACGCCGAGTTGACGATACTGCCCAACCCGGATCATTTTCCTGTGCACAAAAAATAGTGCAAAACCGGATATAATAGTAATGATAATAAAAAAATGTTGCATAATAAACAATTTATGCAAAGTGAGTAATAAAAGAAATATGGCCTGGCGCCGAAGTCAATGTCGATGCAGGGCGTTGGCATGATGCGGTAAAGATGTTGAAAGCCTGAATTCACAGGTCGGTTCGAGTTTCGGATGCGGCGTTCGCCGGACTATGTACGGAAGCTGACCGGACCACCACGCGGCTGTCGTTAGTGCGGACATCATTCGATAGACCTGTGTACAGGAACAAACCAGAGTAATACTTTCTTGGGAAAAATAAACTCCAACAAGCAAAAATTACTAGGATTAATAGCACCTAGTTTATTTGTTGTAGCAATCCGAAGAAAGGTGACTCCCAAAATTGGGACTGGATCCGCACACCCATTGCCCAATGGGCGATAAAGCGACGGCATGGCGATGCTGGCATAGGTTGGCTTGCGGAGGCAAAGCCCTCGGTCCAGCTAATGTGATGAAGCTGGTCGGCTAGTGAGCTGAAGTCTCCGGAGTAGGTTGATGAAGAGATGGCGAAGCCCCCGGTCCAGCCGAGATGTTGAAGCCTCGATGTTAGCCGATGAGTCGAAGTAGGTCGGCATGATGGACATCGGCTTGAAGAAGCAGTAGTGCGGCCTTGCCGATGCAGGTCGTGACGTGGTCGATGCTGGCTTGATGAAGTGACCGTGCGGCGATGCCGGTATGCTCGCTCCATGTAATCCGTGGGGCGACGATGTTAGTGATGATTTATCCTTCGCGATGCCGGACTCTTGTTCGGCTTGTCGAGATGATGATCCGAAGAAGTTGAGCTCGGCTCAACAAAGTGACGACGTGTCTAGCGCAGGTCGGCAGTCTTGGAGCAATATTGACGGACTGGTTTGACACCAGCATGATGATGAACATGACCTCACGGAGGATTTAAAATTTATGGGCACGTGTTTAAAAACAACTCACAATACCCTAGAAGATAATTCCTCTAAAAAGGTTGTCCAATATCACGTTCATAAAGAAACATGAATTCGGGCCGGTCCGTATTCGCGCAGAAAACGGATCCAAAAATTGGTCCACTCATCGGAAGGTTCCCGAAGTTTGAACCGTCGGATCGAGCTGAAATTTGGAGGGGTGGTAGATATGGGAATTCTGCAGTAGATGAACGGTTGGATGTTCCAAAGGACCTCCGAGCTGGGCTCTAGAGACCACGCCCTAAATTTGTCCAGATTCCCTTCCAAATTTGATAGGGCTCCGGTATATTGTAGATTGTCGGAGATTCCTCCATCGGAACACGACGAACTTTTGCATGGCTGTTGTAGACGTAATTACGCATTATTCCACCGAAGCAATCGTTAAACCGACGCTCGAGGAGGTAGTGACGGCGAATACAAGTTTGCTGTCCATAAAAACAGCACGGCTGCCCGAGGGCGATGTTGACGTTAAGCCCTCGAACTCCATGGATGACTCCTCTATGATCATGATAGAGATCAGAGTTGATGTTGAAGGAGGCCCCCGTCCGAACATGACAATCAGAGATGGATCACGGTCCTCGGTCGAGCCAAGGTGACCAGTCGAGCCGGCGACGAAGATGCTGGCGTCGCAGTTGACCTGCGGGCGAGCCATTGATCTTGCCGATCACACAGCGGAACTCTCAATGAAGGCACCATTGTCGGTGTCAAAACTGGCAGATTTCGGGTAGGGGGTCCCAAGTTGTGCGTCTAAGGCGGATGGTAACAGGAGGCAGGGGACACAATGTTTTACCCAGGTTCGGGCCCTCTTGATGGAGGTAAAACCCTACGTCCTGCTTGATTTATTCCTGATGATATGAGTATTACAAGAGTTGATCTACCACGAGATCGGAGAGGCTAAACCCTAGAAGCTAGCCTATGGTATGATTGTATGTTGTATATGTCCTCTATCGACTAGCCTGGCCTCGGTTTATATAATGCACCAAAGGCCTAGGATAACAAGAGTCCTAGCCGAATACGCCGGTGGGGAGGAGTCCTTGTCTTGATCATCAAGTCTTGTGGAATCTTTCATGTATGCGGCAGCTGTCCGAACTGGCCCATGAGTATACGGCCATGGAGGGCCCTCAGCCCAATCTAACATATCGGGAGATGACGTGTTGAGTACCCCCTAGTCCAGGAGACCGTCAGAAGGGCCCAACCCCGCGCATACCTCGGCCGCCGTTGAGCACCGGGCCCAAGGATTGAGGGGCTACATGACTAGTGAGGCCCCTGGGTCGCGATGCCCAGGGGTCCCCCTTGACGTACGAACTGCTCTCATGAGGGAGAACGAGCACCATACCTTGCTAACGAGCCTTCGCCTAGGATGGGGGCGCGAGAAAGCCAGACGTCTGGGCACCTGGTAGGGTGGCGTCTGCCAGGCGTGACCTGAGCATAGCCCCCGTGCCTAGCCCCCCTCGCGATACCCTTTCAAGGAGAAGCTGTGAGCGTCGTGAGATGAAAAGCTCCCTGAGGTTGGTGCGACCGCTGGGGGCTGCCCTCAGTTGTTTATAACTAGCGCGGAGCATAGAGCTACCACACTTGCGCGGAGTGTGGGCATAACCGCTCCTCGGTCGTATCGGCTAGCGCGGAGCTTGGTGCTTCCAATGGTTCATGGGCACAACCGCTCCTCGGTCTTGCCAGCATGGAGCTAAGCACTTCCACTGGATCGTGGGAGGGGAGCCTCCCACCGGGAGAGACTCCCGGGCGTGTACAGCCCGTTCGGACACGTGGCTTGCACAGCGGGACAACCAGGGTGTATATGGGCCCTCCTCAGGATGAGCTGAACGACTCTGTGAAAGCACAAGTGTCCCTAGGTGATTTTGGTAATTAATGACAGCATATCTCTTGTTGGACTAACACTTTTACCTAGTATGTTTCAGATGAGTTCAACAATGAAGTGGCATGGACTAGAGGATGTGGAACCCCTTCAAAATGCTAAGGACAAAGGATTAGCCCAAGCTTCAAGCTCAAGACTCTACATTTTATATCTTAGTGATCCAAGATCACATTGAGTCTATAGAAAAGCCAATACTATTAAAAAGGGATGAGATGTTGCTTAATGGCTTGCTTGCTCAAAGTGCTTAGTGATATGCTCCAAAGCCCTCATCATTTTCTCACTTCCAAATATGTCCTAAACCAAAAGTCAAACTCAGCCCCACCGATTCTTTCTATCCGGAGCCACCGAGTTCAGTTGAAATAGCCACTGCCAGAAACCCTAATCAGTTCGCTCTCACCGATGGGATCTCGGTCTCACCGAGATGGGCTTGCAAACTCTCTGTTACCTGTTGCAATATTTTCAGTCCCACCGAGATATGCAATCGGCCCCACCGAGTTTGCTTGGCCAACTCTCTGTTTCGCTTATTACCCAAATCAGTCCACCGAGTCCGAGTAATTGGTCAAATCGAGTTTTGGTTTTACCCTAACCCTAGCACATCGGTTCCACCGAGTTGATCTAGTCGGTCCCACCGAAAATCCTAACGGTCACTAGGTTTGCTAAATTGGTCCGACCGAGTTTTTCACTTCGGTCTCACCGAGATTGGTAAATTGTGTGTAATGGTTAATTTTTGTGTGGAGGCTATATATACCCCTCCACCCACTCTTCATTCGAAGAGAGAGCCATCAGAACGTACCTACACTTTCAATACACATTTTCTGAGAGAGAACCACCTACTCATGTGTTGAGGCCAAGATATTCCATTCCTACCATATGAATCTTGATCTCTAGCCTTTCCCAAGTTGCTTTCCACTCAAATCTTCTTTCCACCAAATCCATATCCTGTGAGAGAGAGTTGAGTGTTGGGGAGACTATCATTTGAAGCACAAGAGCAAGGAGTTCATAATCAACACACCATTTGTTACTTCTTGGAGAATGGTGTCTCCTAGATTGGCTAGGTGTCACTTGGGAGCCTCCGACAACGATTGTGGAGTTGAACCAAGGAGTTTGTAAGGGCAAGAAGATCGCTTACTTTGTGAAGATCTACCGCTAGTGAGGCAAGTCCTTCGTGGGTGATGTCCATGATGGGATAGACAAGGTTCCTTCTTCGTGGACCCTTCGTGGGTGGAGCCCTCCATGACCACGCGCAACCGTTACCCTCCATGGGTTGAAGTCTCCATCAACGTGGATGTACGATAGCACCACCTATCGGAACCACGACAAAAACATTTGTGTCTGCAATTGCGGTTGTATTCTCCAAACCCTTCCCTTTACATTCTTGCAAGTTGCATGCTTTACTTTCCGCTGCTCACATACTCTTTGCATGCTTGCTTGATATGTATTGTGTTTGTTAAACTAGTGCCTAAACTCTACTTCAACTTAAAAAAATTAAAAACTGCAATTTTTGGCACTTAGTGTCTAATCACCCCCCTCTAGACACCTCTTCTCGATCCTTTCAATTGGTATCAGAGTTTTGGTCTCCATTGCCTTGGTTTAAACACCATTGGAGGAAGATGGATGAGTCTACTTTGGGGAGTCTTAGGCGTACAATGCCTATTCTTGATGGAGAATATTTTCATGAGTGGAAAAATGAAATGCTTCAGATTTTCAATGAATATCACTTGAACAAGTATATTGCTAGCCCTTGTGCACCTCATGTTGATCCCATGCATCCTACCCTTGATGAATCAATTGGCATGATTCACAATCTTAGAACTGTTAATCTTATCACTAGAGGCTTGCCTAGAAACTTGATTGGATGTTTGCCGACTCTTAAGTGTGCCTACATCATATGGAAATTTCTTGAGGAACTCTTTCCTAATTATTCCTTGAAAGATCTAGATGAAATCCTCCATAAGTGTATTTCCTTGATTAAGATGAGTTCCAATGATCCCAAATTTGGCGACTGCTTAATTGAGCTTACTAATCTTACGAGTGCCAAAGGAGATGTTGGAGTTATTAGCAATATCATTTCTAGAGCTATTAGAATTCATAAGGATAACTATAGAAATGATCATTTATCTAATGAATTGCCCTATCTAGGAATTGATCAATCACAAGATGATGTTGAACATGAATACTCGGATGAGGATGATGACGATAGTGACTATGATCTTGATGATGCGATGAGACACTTTGGTCTTATGGAAAATCTTCGCGGCTACATGGCTGGAGGAAAGGAATGGGTCCTTGATAGTGGATGTACTGATCATATGACCAGAGATAAAGACATGTTCCGTGAGCTTGCTGAAAATGACGGCCCTCGAAAGTATGTCATTTTTGGTGATAATTCAAAAAGTATGTCATTTTTGGTGATAATTCAAAGGGTAAGGTGGTTGGCCTTGGTAAGGTGGCCATCTCACATGATAGCTCCATACAAAATTTCATGCTCGTTGAATCTCTTGGCTACAACTTACTTTCAGTATCTAGACTTGCTAATTTCGGTTTCAATGCCCTATTTACTGAAGTAGACTGCCAAGTGTTTCGTAGAGATAATCATAAAATGGTCTTTATCGGTATACGTTGAGGAGATCATTACATTGTTGATTTCACTAAAAAGGCTCAACCTAAAACTTAATTGCTAAATCTTCTAAAGGCTGGTTGTGGCATAGAAGGCTAGGCCATGTGGGCATGCGAAACCTTGACAAACTCATTAAAGGAAATCATATCCTTGGCGTTAACGATGTCATATTTGACAAGGATAGACATTATAGTGCTTGTCAAGCATGGAAACAAGTTGGAGGAAGTCATCGCGCTAAGAACATCATGACCACAAGAAGACCACTCGAGCTACTTCACATGGATCTCTTTGGTCGAAATGCCTACAAGAGTCTCGGTGGTAACTTATTTGGTCTGATCATAGTTGATTATTTTTCAAGATTTACGTGGGTGTTCTTTCTTGATGACAAATCGCAGGTCCAAAAAATCTTCAAAAACTTTACTAGGAAGGCCCAAAATCAATTTGACGTGAAGATCAAGAAGGTTCGAAGCGACAACGGAGCGGAGTTCAAGAACGGAAATGTGGACACCTTTCTTGACGAAGAAGGGATCGCACATGAGTTCTCGGCTACGTACACACCTCAACAAAATGGAGTTGTTGAGAGGAAGAACCGAACTCTTATCGAGATGGCAAGAACGATTCTTGATGAGTACAAGACGCCAAAACACTTTTGGGCGGAAGCGGTAGAGATAGCTTGTCATGCAACAAATCGCTTGTATCTTCACAAGCTACTCGGCAAAACGGCATACGGGCTCCTCACCGGTAACAAACCCCAAGTTGGGTACTTTCGAGTATTCGGCTCAAAGTGCTACATTCTTGATAAGCATCATCGTTCTAAATTTGCTCCTAAGTCTCATGAAGGTTTCCTACTTGGTTATGGCTTAAACTCTCATACATACCGTGTCTACAACAATTTCACCCGAAAGGTTAAAGAAACGGTAGATGTGAAGTTTGATGAATCTAACGGCTCGCAAGTAGAGCAATTGCCAATTGGTGTAGGAGACAAAGATCCCTCGAAAGCAATCTAAGACTTTTCTATTGGCAAGATTCGTCCAATGGCGGTGAGGGAGAGTACCTCGTCCGTCCAAGTGGAAGCTTCTACCGCACGACAAGGTGAACCAAGAATTGATACGGAAGCATCCACGAGTGGGACACACCAAGAAGAAGAAAACAAGGAAGTGCACCAAGACGAACGTCAACAACCTCCTTCTCCACCACGACAAGAGAACGACAATGCCAACAATGAAGAAGGCCAAGAAGAAGAACAAGATGAAGAAGATGTTCAACAAAGACCCAAGTAAAAGCTTTCACGAGTTCGAGCAAGAATTGCTAAAGATCATCCCGTGGAGCAAATCTACAATGATATCCAAACCGGGATAATCACTCGCTCAAAAACTCGTTTAGCTAACTTTTGTGAACACTATTCATTCATCTCTCGTATTGAACCTATGAAGGTTGAAGAAGTATTGGAAGATCTGGATTGGATAAACGCTATGCATGAAAAGCTACACAACTTTGAGAGAAATCAAGTGTGGACATTGGTTGAAAAGCATGACAACAACCACAATATCATCGGTACCAAATGGGTGTTTCGCAACAAGCAAGATGAAGATGGACAAGTGGTTCCCAACAAAGTGCGTCTCGTCGCCCAAGGCTACACACAAGTCGAAGGTATGGACTATGGTGAGACATATGCTCCCGTTGCTAGACTTGAGTCCATTCGCATCTTACTTGCCTATGCTAATCACCATAATATCACCTTGTACCAAATAGACATTAAAAGTGCTTTTCTAAATGGTGAAATTGAAGAGGAAGTTTATGTTAAGCAACCTCCCGGCTTTGTCAACCCTAAGAAACCTAATCATGTTTACAAACTTTACAAAGCCCTTTATGGTCTTAAACAAGCTCCTAGAGCATGGTATAAATGCTTGACCAAGTTCCTTATTGAAACAGGCTTTGAAATTGAAAAAAATAGATTTTACTCTTTTTACTAAAAGGGTTAATGGAGAACTATTTGTATGCCAAATTTATGTTGATGATATTATATTTGGATCAACTAACCCTCATTTTAGTGAAAAGTTTGGGAAGTTAACGTCGGAGAAGTTTGAGATGTCTATGATGAGTGAACTCAAATTCTTTCTTGGTTTGCAAATCAAGCAAACTAAGGAAGGCACCTTTGTCTCTCAAACGAAGTACACCAAGGACTTATTCAAGAAGTTCAGTATGCAAGAATGCAAAGGTGTGACTACACCCATGCCTATTAGTGGACATCTTGATTTGATCAAAGATGGTGAACCGGTTGATCAAAAAGTTTATCGCTCTATGATTGGTTCATTATTATATCTATGTGCTTCACGTCCCGATATCATGTTAAGTGTGTGCATGTGTGCACGATATCAAGCTGCTCCTAAGGAATGTTATCTTAAGGCCGTGAAAAGGATAGTGAGATACTTAATACATACACCAAATTTTGGCATTTGGTATCCAAAGAGAACTTCCTTTGATCTTGTTGGCTACTCCGACTCGGACTATGCCGGTGACAAGGTTGATAGGAAGTTCACTTCGGGTACTTGTCAATTCCTTGGTAGATCTCTTGTGTCTTGGTCTCCCAAGAAACAAAACTCGGTATCCTTATCCACCGCTGAAGCGGAATACATAGCTGCGGGTTCATGTTGTGCTCAATTACTCTGGATGACCCAAACAGTCGGTGTCAAAACCGGCGGATCTCGGGTAGGGGGTCCCGAACTATGCGTCTAGGCCGGATGGTAACAGGAGGCAAGGGACACGAAGTTTTACCCAGGTTCGGGCCCTCTTGATCGAGGTAAAACCCTACGTCATGCTTGATTAATATTGATGATATGGGTGTTACAAGAGTAGATCTACCATGAGATCAGAGAGGCTAAACCCTAGAAGCTAGCCTATGGTATGATTGTATGTTGTGATTGTTGTCCTACGGACTAAAACTCTTCGGTTTATATAGACACCGGAGAGGGTTGGGGTTACACAAGGTCGGTTACAAAGGAGGAGATATCCATATACGTATTGCCTAGCTTGCCTTCCACGCCAAGTAGAGTCCCATCCGGACACGAGACGAAGTCTTCAATCTTGTATCTTCATAGTCTAATAGTCCGGCCAATGGAGATAGTTCGACTGTCCGGAGACCCCCTAATCCAGGACTCCCACAGTAGCCCCTGAACCAGGCTTCAATGATGACGAGTCCGACGCGCAGTACTGTCTTTAGCATTGCAAGGCAGGTTCCTTCTCTAAATACATCACAGAAGAAGTCGAATACGAGGATAGTGTTCGACCCTGCAAAATAAATTCCACATTCCACCGCAAAGAGAATAACGCCTTTGCAGATCTAATTTGCTGGCTTGTTTTGGTAGAATGATGTTACGTCATGGCCCGGTGATTATTCGAACCGTTTCTTTTAACCAGCTCCACACATAACGCGAGGCGGTTTCGTGACACGTCTTGCCGAAGCGGAGATCGTGTTCCCCCAATTACGGGATTCTCATTAATACGATCATGGGTAACCCAACCGTGTCTAGGACTCCTAGATTATAGGCAAGTCCTAAACGGCTACGGAGAGGACGCTTGATATTCACCCTCTTTATAAAGGGACGGGGTTTTTGCATTTTCTCTCTCGTGCTTAATCGAACCCTTCCTCTGCCTCGAGTTCTAACACCTAAAGCCCAGGTTAGGTGCTCCGGGTATTCAATCATGTCCGGATTCAGCCCTCAAGGCCGATGGATGCCCTCCTCCGTGACAGAAGAGGACATTAAGAAGTTGAGGGAGGCCAGATACCTGACCGCCAAGGTTTCTCATCGGCTGCCTACTCGAGGGCAGGTCGTCCCTACTCCCGAACCCAACGAGAACGTTGTGTTCATATCCCACTTCCTCCGAGGTCTAGGCCTCACTCTGGATCCTTTCGTCAGGGGCTTGATGTTCTATTACGGGCTAGATTTCCACGATCTAGCTCCGGACTCCTTTCTCCACATCACGACATTTATTGTCGTGTGTGAGGCCTTCCTCCGTGTGACCCCTCACTTTGGCCTGTGGCTCAAGACCTTTGAAGTACAACCGAAGATGATCAAGGGGCAACATGCAGCGTGCGGAGGTGCATCAATAGGCAAGATGGCAGGAGCTCCATGGCCGAAAGGTTCCTTTCCAGAGGTGTCCGAATTATGGCAATGGGAGTGGTTTTACGTCACGGCTCCTAGAAGTGCCAAGTGGGCGGCTGCCCCCGCGTTCCGCCCGGGCCCCCCACCACAACTGATGTCATGGATTAGCAGGGGTCTGAGCTGGGGTCCAGCCAAGGACGTGCCTATACTGCAAAGCCGCATCCGAGATCTCTTTGAGGAAGATTTTAATTTGGTTGCGGTAATACAAGTTATGCTGGTTCGTCAAGTCTAGCCTTGCAAACGCCGGCCCCTGCGCTTGTGGGAGTTCAACCCAGAGGGACCACGAGCCATTCAAAGTTTCCTCTGCCTGACGCACGAGGAGATGTACAAGTCATTCTTCGGACCTCAAGTGGAATGTCCGGATATCACCGAGGACGTGGGCCTGAGCAGTAACCGCGCTGCCGAACAAGTAAGAAATCCTCTAGCCAAACACACTGTCTTTTATTCGAAGTTATTTCTGAGAGTTTGCTTTTTGACCAGGACTGGCTAACAAAGGCGAAGATGATTCGGTGTTTGGCCCCCCTCCCCGAGGGTTTGGAAAATCCAGTATTGGAGAAGATGCTCGAGGTCACACCTTGCCCGGAGCCCTTGAAGGAAGATACCGAGGGAGACAATACGGGCGGACGCGGGCCCCCATCGCTATCCGCTCCAACCGAGGGAACGAGCGTCTCCATGAAGGAGGACGATCGGGGGAGGAAAAGGACTGCTTCCGAGGATCCAGAAGCCGAAGCCTCCAAACGTGAGGAGAGGTCTCCCACTGAGGGTCCTGCCTTGGGGGGTGCCTTTGCCGCACAGAGTCCACGGGGGGATCAGCCCTCCAACGAGTGGTAAGTGATCCAAAATATTTTAATAGTAAGGGTATGCTATCTTTTTCCTCTGAGAAAATAACCACCGCATCTATCTTGCAGTTCGGGCCTCAGCCCCTCTCAAATGAGCTCGTCTTCAGGGGATCTTCTTCCAGAGATGATGGAGAGCGAAACGCCTCCCCCGGACTCCTCCGCTCCAGAAGCGGGCGACCCCAAAGTGTCGTTGCGGAGGGCCTCTCCGGATCCGGTGAGGCTAGAAGATAATCCCGTAGACCCCCAAAGTCCCTAGTGTCCGGCTCCTGAAGAGAGCATACAAAAGAGTCCGACACCGTCTGGTGTGCTGTCGGACGTTCTGAGGGAGTTGGTGGGGCGAGCGGCCATCTCAGAAGAGCACCGTACGCTGATGGGTACGGTGATGGAGAGAATCTCGTCCGCTGAAAGCGAATTACATGAAGCCTTTATGAGTCTATTGACAGGCTTTGAGGTATGTGAGATAATATGTGATAGTATTGCACATGTTAGGTGTGCCCTGTGTAGATAGTAGCCCCTGGAGACTCTGGTTGTCGTCGAGAACGGCGGCGAACAGAGGATCATATTCCCAGGCAATAACCAAACTGCCTCTATGTGCAGGTGGTGGAAGCTTCGGTGGCTAGCCGGACTAGGGAGTTTGCCCAATTAAAACGGCAACTGGATGCGGCAGACGCCGACATCGAGCTTGTTAACAAGAGGCTTGACGAGGCACATGGTAAGTGTTATTATCCGGTGAACGCCACATAGTAAGAGCAGCATAATGCCAGTATCTTTAATATGTTGTGACTGCAGATGGAGCTGCCTTCGTGGAAGCCTTGCAGGCGGAACTTGCCCGAGCCAAGGGACAAGCGAGGATTAGTAATGCGGCTGCTTTGAAGGCAGCCGAAGAGTTGAAAGCCGAGAAGGCCGTACATTGCGAGAGCCTGGAGAAGATGGCCAAGATGGTCGTAGAATTAAAAGAGACTGCTGACCGTTGCTGGTTCCTCGAAAAAGAAAACCGAGCGAAGGCAACGGACCTTGAGAAGGCCGCGGTGGCGGACAAAGACACCCGTTCTGCTATGAGAGTGAAGAAGGAGGAGCTGCGGGAAGCCGGGGATATTGCGGCTGGGAAACCCTTCATGTTACAGAGGAAGTTCGAAGATCCTCGGTATGCCCCTCTGGATCGGCTGTGGAGTTCGGCAGATGCATATATGGATTTGCTGGCGAGCGCTGCCGATGCGGCCAAGTACTTCCAAGGTCAGACAGATCGTGAAGTGGACAAGCTGTTCTGGACGCAATTCCACGTTCCAGAGCGTCCGCTTTCATTGACTGACCAGCTAGCCGAATGGGTCAAACTGAATAGGTTGTCCGGACTCGCCATGAGGTCTGTTGTGGATCAGCTATGGTCGGAAAGACCAAAGCCGAACAGCTATTTCAGGTTAGTGCAGCAGTTTCTTGATGTGGTGCCGTGCATTAATGCGATGAAGAGGTCGGCGTGCATAGAAGGCTCGCGGATGGCATTTGCCCGTGTTAAAGCATACTGGGCGGAGATGGACGCTATCACTGTTGCGGCGCAGGGATCGGCCATAGGCCGGGTGGCTGCCGAGCAATATTTCGAGGAGGTTCTCGAGGGTTCTCATTTGATAGAGGCCTAGTGCTCGAAAAATATTATGTTTGAGTGATATGTATTTTCATTGTAAGCACAATGATTTTATGAATTGTTTATAAGGTTATTTTTATACTTTTGCCTGAAAGTAGTATGATGCCTCATGTGCGGCCGTTTATGTATACCTGTGTATAACCTGAAAGATTGCAGCCGTCGGCGTCAACTCCCACGCATAAAATGCGGGGGTGTTCGCAAAAAACGCATGTTCACACTTAACCCAACGTCTTGGTCCTATTAAGGAGGTGATAGCGTAGCGAGCGAGGCAACCAGACTATAATGCTTTAACACTTTCACTTAGCCATAGGAGTTTGACAGTGGGGCTACTAGATAGCCCCTGGTGGCTCCGCACTCTCCCGATCGCGGGGTGTGTACATGCCTGGCCGGGAAACGGCCCTTCGTTAAGGCGGAGGAATTTTAACATTCCGATAGATCACCGAGTGGTTGACCAGTCTCACGCTATATCATGACAGTCAGTTTTCGACTTTCTCTAGTGAGGTGCTCGTCCGGATGAACCAGGGCACAATCGCAGTAGTTCTCCTGGTGCTACCTTAGCCGGTAAAGCGGAACATAAGACACCAAAACACAGGAGCCGGGCAAACCAAACATATTACCAAAGACAATGATTCGGAGCTGATGCATATAAGGCCAAACTCGCGATGCCGAACACTCCCTAAGGTATTCGGCCTTTATGGTATAAACCGGGTCTAAATAGTGCCCTTCATAAGAAGCCCTTTGTGTCCAGGTACGTGCATTGTTCTGACGTGGCCACATGCCAAGACGCTAGCATCCTTCTCAACTGTGCTGAGAATTCGGTGGATATGTATCAACAAGAGACAGTAAAAAAGGTTTACGCAGGGTCTTAATCTAAAAAGAATCCTTGGAGTGGGTCCCTGCTGCACGTCTGCGCCTGTGTCTCCGTTGTGCCGTATCCTGGACGGGTGTAGCACGATGATTATCTGTAAAAGAGAGGAGCTTAGGTGAAAAAGCTGTCGTGCAAAAAGATAGTTTTTTAAAGAAAGCATGTATAATTCAAGGTAAGTAAGAATTGCCGCTTGTCTGTGCACGTTGAGCCCCTTGTATTTGTAATAGGGGTGTGATCATTAATCCGGTAAAAATTGCATATGGATGCACCGGACTCGTCTAACCGTGTCCGAGGTCGTGACGACCTGCTAAATGCTTTAGTTGGTGAGGCCGTTTTTAGTGTGCGGCTGCCAGGGCAGCCGCACGCTCTTCGTCGCGCAGAGATCGCTTAATACTTTCGTTCACTGTAATGATGCCACATGGACCGGGCATCTTGAGTGTGAGGGAAGCGTAGTGTGGTATTGCGTTAAAGCGAGCGAAAGCTTCGCGTCCGAGTAGTGCTTGATAGCCGCTTTGAAACAGAGCGATGTGGAAGGTTAAATGTTTGCTACGGAAGTTATCGGGGAAGCCGAATATAACTTTTAGTAGCAGGGATCCCGTGCAACGAGTCCCTGGGCCTGGCGTTACTCCTTTAAAGGTAATATTGCTATGGCAAATTTTTGTTGGGTCTATCCCCATTTCGCGGATTGTATTCTGGTATATCAGGTTTAGACTGCTGCCACCGTCCATCAGGACTTGTGTGAAGTGGTATCCGTCAATTATTGGGTCTAATACCAGGGCAGCCAATCCTGCACGCCGGACACTTGCTGAGTAATCACGATGGTCGAAAGTGATCGGTTGAGACGACCAGTGGCAGGACTCCGCGGTGATAGGCCTTCTGGCATATTTTTCTGGGAGTGCCGTTTTGTTTCTGCCATTGATCACGTGTAACACGTTTACTGTTTTGACTTCTGGTGGAAATTTCTTTTGTTTCCCAGTGTCTTCCTTGAGAGGCTCATCCTCATCTTCGCTTGGTGTATCCTCCTCTTTGTGTACGACATTGAGCTTGCCGGACTGCTTGAAGACCCAACATTCTCTGTGGGTATGATTGGCTGGTTTGCCAGGGGTGCTATGGACCTCACATATTTGGTCCAGAATTTTGTTTAGGCTGGACAGTTCGTCTCTGGCGCCTTTAGGGGGCGGCTTTTGCTGACCTGGCCGAGAGCTTTTGAATCCGGCGTTTACGGCCGTGCTCTATGTTGGCCATGAGGTCGTCTATCCGGCCAGGTGGCTGTTTTGATTTTTGGTTGTGAGGGATCTGAGGCCTCCTCATCGAATTCAGGTAGCAACTTCCACTTTGGGTAGCTCTTGGTGGGGCGATTGTCGCCGTACTTCGTTGCTGTGTTGAGTACTTTACTCCATCTGATTTGGAGTGTGTCCTGCGCAGCCTTGAGCCTTTGCTGCTGCTTTTTCAGACTCCTCGCGGTGGTAACAAGCCTTTGATGGGCATTCTGCTGCTCCGGATGCCTGTTCGGCGTTGTGTCGTCCGGACTATTATCTTTGACAGAATTGGTTTGTTCGGTTTGATTCTCCGTATTGCCGTGGTCTGGCAGTGGTTCGCCCTGCTCCAACACTGGGTCTGTGTTATCATTATTTCTGGCGAGGCGTGATTTGGGGCGGCGCTTGTGCCGCCGCTTTGACTGCTTCTTAGGACTCCCACACAGACTCTTAAAGATTATGGGATATATGCGAAACATGTTCCATTGCTTTGTGACAATGAAAGTGCTATCAAGATTGCTCACAATCCCGTGCAACACTCTCGAACTAAGCATATCGAAGTTTGTCATCATTTTATTCGAGATCATGTTGCTAAGGGTGACATAAACCTTAAGCATGTTCGCACCGATAAGTAATTAGTGGATATATTCATGAAACCACTTGATGAGAAAATGTTTTGCAGGTTAAGAGGTGAATTGAACATCATTGACGCTTTAAACTTGGAGTAGGAACTCCATTGGATACATGCAAGACTTGAGCTCATGACTAATCACTTAATATTTTGATGATTATCTTATGTCTTGAAAATTTGCATTTTGCATGTTATCTAACCCTTGTAGTTATTTGAATGAATCTAATGCTATGAGATTACAATTCACTCACATCTTGAGCAATCTCTACATCATCAAGTCTCTACACAATGGTGATTGATGACAAGGAAACACGAAACCTTTCAAACATATCCTTTGACAAATTCTATGTTGAGTTTCATGATTGTCATGTTGGATACACAAGTGCTCTTCCTTGAGAAAACTAACCCATGTAGGTAGATGAACTCAATCCAAAGGGTGCTCCCAACTCTTGATGGGCTAAATCAACCTTGAGCAACCCACACAAGTTCAACTACATGATCAAGATCAACACCGCCACCCAAGGTATATTATTCCATCTTAGAGTAGCTTTACTCCAAGTCATGAGTCAAAGCAACTCGACAAGATGTGAATATATCAAGATACTTCAACGAAAAATGATAACCCCATTTTGAGCTTAAACGATGAGTACGACCTATGATCAAGTGATCTCACTTGACTCCTAAGTCAATGTACTCTAACATAGGTGACTTTGTCACCGCCCAATTCTAGATGAAGTTCTCTTGTGTTCTTTTCTGTGTTCTTGCACTTGTCTCATGCATGTTTGTTTCCCCTTTCAAACTTCATCTAGACCTTTTAGTTTCTTTTCTTTGTTCTTTGTTCTGCATTTTTCTGCATCCAATTCACTGCAAATCTTTGTGAGATCTTATTTGTCTAGTGAGCTGAGGTGACAAGTGTTTTTCTATGATGAACTCGGTTCCACCGGTTTCATGTTTCCGGTCTAACCGAAGATTTTCGGAGCAACTGAAGCATACAACTCAGTGACACCGATTTCACTATAGGAAAAACATTTTGCCATTTATTCCTGCTTTATTCTTGATCCAGCTCCACTCAATGAATCCTGTCCTCTGCAAGCATCACATTTACCTTAATGCTTTGTACTGTGATTCAAGGACCGAACCCATTCACAACAAATTCCAGAAGACCCTTCTTGAAAATTGATGTCAAAGGGGGAGAGATAGATCACATCAAAGCTTAATCATATCTCTAGGGGGAGAGATCTCTAGGGGAGGGAATACTCTAGGAAAGAGTAATCTTCAAGGATCCCAGATGTTTGATGTTCAAGAGGAGAGATGCCACATGTCTTCTTGGGGGAAAGACATGTTCATATGTGCTTATTTGCATTAGCTCTATTCATTTGTTTCTTTGAGCTCTGTTTTTCTGTTCCCTATCTTCTCCCAGTATGCCATGCTAGATTCAGGGGGAGCAAGACATCCAAGGGAAAGAAAATTCTTAAATTCATTGCATATCCTTCTCTGTGGGGACATGTCAATACCTATCGTGGTACTCTGTACTCACTCTACATGTCATCCCAGTCTTGGTACTCTTGTGGTTTCTTTTGTTTGCTCTAGCTAGTAGGTGCATCTGTGTTATCTAACCTTGTTTACGCGGGTTCATCACATCCTAGCCAAGTCAAGACCACAAGGTAAGTATATGCATCATTGTCATGTGTATGACAAATTCTTGCTGATGTGCATACTGTTTGCAAGAAGGACTCATGGGCATGAAGGTACATTTCTCATGTTTTTATCACTTGCTCTGATGCATATAGCCAAGATACATGTAACACATTGCTACTCTGTCATGGTTATGCTTTCACATGCTTCTATATACCATATTCACATGATTGCATACATGTAGGGGGAGACTATGCTTGTTACATGTCTTTCCAAAACTTTACTTGCTATTCTCTATATCTTTATCTAAAGCTTTGATGTATGTTGCCATCAATTACCAAAAAGGGGGAGATTGAAAGCACAAGTGCTCCCTAGGTGATTTTGGTAATTAATGACAACATATCTCTTGTTGGACCAACACTTTTACCTAGTATGTTTCAGATGAGTTCAACAATGAAGTGGTATGGACTAGAGGATGTGGAACCCCTTCAAAATGCTAAGGACAAAGGATTGGCCCAAGCTCCAAGCTCAAGACTCTACATTTTATATCTTTGTGATCCAAGATCACATTGAGTCTATAGGAAAGCCAATACTATTAAGAAGGGATGAGGTGTTGCTTAATGGCTTGCTTGCTCAAAGTGCTTAGTGATATGCTCCAAAGACCTCAACCACTTTCTCACTTCCAAATATGTCCTAAACCAAAAGTCAAACTCGGCCCCACCGATTCTTTCTATCCGGAGCCACCGAGTTTAGTTGAAATAGCCACTGCCAGAAACACTAATCAGTCCGGTCTCACCGATGGGATCTCGGTCTCACCGAGATGGGCTTGCAAACTCTCTGTTACCTGTTGCAGTATTTTTGGTCCCACAGATATGCAATCGGCCCCACCGAGTTTGCTTGGCCAACTCTCTTTTCCGCTTATTACCCAAATTGGTCCCACCGAGTCTGAGTAATCGGCCAAACCGAGTTTTGGTTTTACCCTAACCCTAGCACATCGGTTCCACCGAGTTGATCTAGTCGGTCCCACCGAAAACCCTAACGGTCCCTAGGTATGCTAAGTCGGTCCGACCGAGTTTTTCACTTTGGTCTCACCGAGATTGGTAAATTGTGTGTAACGGTTAGTTTTTGTGTGGAGGCTATATATACCCCTCCACCCACTCTTCATTCGAAGAGAGAGCCATCAGAACATACCTACATTTCCAATACACATTTTCTGAGAGAGAACCACCTAATCATGTGTTGAGGCCAAGATATTCCATTCCTACCATATGAATATTGATCTCTAGCCTTCCCCAAGTTGCTTTCCACTCAAATCTTCTTTCCACTAAATCCATATCCTGTGAGAGAGAGTTGAGTGTTGGGGAGACTATCATTTGAAGCACACGAGCAAGGAGTTCATGATCAACACACCATTTGTTACTTCTTGGAGAGTGGTGTCTCCTAGATTGGCTAGGTGTCACTTGGGAGCCTCCGATAAAGATTGTGGAGTTGAACCAATGAGTTTGTAAGGGCAAGGAGATCACCTACTTCGTGAAGATCTACCGCTAGTGAGGCAAGTCCTTCGTGGGCGATGACCATGATGGGATAGACAAGGTTGCTTCTTCGTGGACCCTTCATGGGTGGAGCCCTCCGTGGACTCGCGCAACCGTTACCCTCTGTGGGTTGAAGTCTCCATCAACGTGGATGTACGATAGCATCACCTATCGGAAACACGACAAAAACATCTGTGTCTCCAATTGCATTTGAATTCTCCAAACCCTTTCCTTTACATTCTTGCAAGTTGCATGCTTTACTTTCCGCTGCTCACATACTCTTTGCATGCTTGCTTGATATGTATTGTGTTTGTTAAACTAGTGCCTAAACTCCACTTCAACTTAAAGAAATTAAAAATTGCAACTTTTGGCACTTAGTCTCTAATCACCCCCTCTAGACACCTCTTCTCGATCCTTTCACTCCGAGGAAGTTCTCGCGAGGTTACGCATCACTCACGAGACCCTACCCTGAGGCGGGTTGCGCCTAAGTCTTCTTCTGCAAAATGTGAAAAGAGATGGGTTGCCTAGACCTGCGCCGAATGCATCTCCAGAGGGCATTGCATGAGAAGGCCGCGACACCAACGACCCCAGGAGGTGACATAAGAGGGACCGACCCGTAAGACAGAGCTCAGCCGCTGGATTTATCGACGCTGCAGGGACGGACCCAAGCACACACGCCGCGCCTAGTCTTCTCATGCTATAGTCCAAAAGATAAACAACCGATGTGCAGTTCCTGCGGGAGCGAGGCACCTGCCACGGGCCCCTACTTACCCACCAACTATTAGCCCATGCGAGGACAAGGCACCAAGGACCACGGGAGGCGACGTCACGGGAATGGCTCGCGAGAGAGAGCTCAGCCCTTGGGTTTAGCGGCGCTGCAGGGACGGACCCGAGCACAGACTCCGTGCCAGTCCTTAATCATGGGGCGGTCACGGGTGGGCTCACAAGGGCTCATGACCTTAGTGGCCGTGAGGGTGCCAACCATATAGATAATGTGAAAGGAAGCAACCAGTTCTGATTCATGCGCAAAAAGAGACAGCTGTGGGGGTAAGCCCCTAGCAGCTCGAGGATGATGTAGCCTGAGGGGCGCCCTCGACAGAATACCTGAGACATCACCTGGTACTTGCCGCTGAAGAGGAGTTGGGGTAGCTGGAGACGCGAGCCATGCAGGTTGCTCCTGAGGAGAGCCGAGCTCCCAAGGCCCAGGGGCTCCGGAGGCCCTCAGCTGTCGCGGGGGTCCTGGTCCTGCTCCATCAGGACCGCCTGCCGTTGAGCCTTCTGAGCCCCCACGGCCTATTGTAGGAAGTGCTGGTACGTGGCGGCCGCGTTGCGGAGGCCTGAGGGGAAGGCCCTCCTCCAGCCGACCGCCATCTGCTGGAAGAGGCCCTGGGCGTCCCAGCGTCCTCCGCCATGGCCTCCTCCGCGGCCGTTGTGTCACACCCTGATTTTCATGCCACAACACTTAAGCTAACAATCATGATAAAATGTGGTTTGAAAAAAACTTTTGAGTGTTTTGGACCTTGCCTTGATTGGATTTTTGTCTGTTGTTTGCAAGTCCTCTAAAAATCAAATAAATCCTCCAACTCCTATACTTCATCTCCTTGGTCCAAACTCTTGAACCAATGATCATGCCATGTGTATAGAGCAATATAGTATTTCTTACAAAAATAATTTGGCCAAAAAGTATTTTCAAAAATTAGTTTTCCAAAAACCCCTGAATTAAGATTTGTACTGCAAGTACTTAATTCAGGGCAGTAAAAATCTTTCCAAAAATATATTTGAATCCTATTAGATATAGGACTCCCATAAACCACAAAAATATAATTTTAAAAGTTATTTTACTATTTTATTTAAAAGCTTTTTCTTAATGCCAGAAATGGTCTTTAATAGGGAAAAATTATTTTATTGTTTCAAAAATATTTGAGAAAATTTAGGGAAACTCAATGGACATATATTGTCCATATATAAGAGTTTCAACACATGGTCATGTTCAAAATATTGGTCAAATCCCTCAAAAACCATTTCTACCCATTTCAAGGATTTGAAATATTTCTACAGGAAATATTCCCCAACAATTCCAAGAAAATTCTAGCATGTCACATATGACATGTTTGATGATCTTGCCAAGTATGATGTCATGGAGAATAGTATAACCCCATGAAATCTCCTCAAAACCATTTTTGTCCATTTTGAAGTTTGAGCAACTTTACATTGCCAAACATGTCCAAATGTTCTCAAACCTTGTGAACATGCTTAAATGGTCTAATTATGCATCTAGACCAAATGGCACAAGTTGGAGAGAATGTTATCTTGCTCAAAGTACCCCAAAACCCTTCCTGTTCAGAACCAAATTTGAACAACTCTACATTGGCAACTTTCTTCTTTTGATCTCAACTTTTATGGACATGTTCATAACCTCAAATGATGACACTACACCAAGTGGTGCATCAAGAAAAATAGATTTGCATGACTAAATCTTGGTAAAGCCATTTCTGTTGATTTCTAGGGTTTACCAAAGTTACGTTGGCTACTTTGCCCAAATGAGCTCAAACTTGGTGGAACATCCTACTTCTATTTGCCATTCCATCCTGTTAATTCTCATGGCAAGTGGAATTAATTTTCTTGCCCAAACCAACAACAAACACCTTTTGCCATTTTCCAAAATCATCATTTTGACCTCTTCCACTAATCTCCTTGAGCTCAAATTTTTACCACATCTCCTCCTAGTCTTCTCCTATCTCCAGTAACTCTTCCCTAGCCTCAGCTCAATTATTTTGGGGGTGAAACCCATCTCTTTCTCTCTCTGTTTACCCATGGCAACTCCTCTCTCTCTCATTTCTATATGCAGCCCCCCACCTAGCTCCTGACCACTCTAGAGCATCCAAGGAAGCTCCAGGACACAAGTGGACATGCCCCTGACCTTTTAAAATGGCCATGCCGGCCATATGCATGCTCTGGAGCACGCTACAGTGCGCCCTTGCACTGTAGCTGCCCTCTGCCCGATGCCTCCGACCACCTTGGCCCTCCCCCGCACGCCTGTCGACGCGCCTCGACGTCCGCAGCACGCTACACCCCTGTCCCCCTCCTCCTTCTCCCTCCTCGTGCCCCTGCTCGCACGCGCGCCGGCCGCCTGAGTACACCAGTGAGCAAGCTCACACGCGCGGTGCCCCTGGCCCCCCTGCTCTCTCTCTCTTCTCTCCCCTAGCTCTGGACCGAATCCAGGAACGCCCCAGACACACCGCGACGAGCTCCTGTGACCCGTGGTGGCGGCAATGAGCTCGCCGGCGCACGAGTCCTCCGTGGACCGTCGCCCGCCTATTTAAAGGCCTCCCCGAGCCCTCCTCTCCTCACCACTCGCCCTCTCTCCCTCCCAGAGACCCACGGGACGAAGCCAAACCTCTCCTCGAGCCCTCCATCCACCTCCAAGGCCGGAGCCGAGCCGCCGGCCTCCACCTAAATTCAGCCGAGCCCGAGCTCTTCTCCCTCTCCTCTCTCCACCAGCAGGCTCCCCTGAGCAAGGCGGAGCTCCCACGCTCTTTCCCTCGTCCGAGGACGCACCGTAGCGCCGTGCCCAATCTCGCCCGACGCCACCGTCCGCCGGCATCCAAGCCGCCGTCGCTTCGACCATCCCCGATAGCTGTGGCATACACGAATGGATGCGGCGCTCGACGCCGAGCTCATCCATAGCCAGAGCGTCGCCAGAGGTGCTCCGTAGCGCCGACAGTCGCCGTCGGGGCTCTCTGCTCCCTCGGCCAGGCAAGCGCGCGGGAGGAAGAGGAAGACGAAGGCCCTGCAGGCGGGCCCCGCTCGTCAGTGGCCCAGCCACCGGGCCATGCTGGCAAGTGGAGGCGGGTTCGCCCCCTCTCGCGTCCCCGCGGTGAAGGCGCACTTCGCGTGGGCGCCTTCGACGTCCCTCGGTCACCCCGTGCGGCCATTCGGCTGGGCCGGCCCACGGCCTATCTGCTGCCCCGTGTGCAGGATAAGGTTAAAACCTTATTTCCTTTTTCTTTTTCCAGTCAGCTTCAAAAATCCATAAACAATTCAAATTAACTCCAAATTTGATGATTCAAATTTCTAGTAGTTCCTAAAATCATGCCCTATCACATGGTGCTTTTTGCACATTTTTCTAGCACATTTCCCTTCACACATATTAAATAAATCCTATTTTCTTATTTCGGTGCTGAACTTTAGAAAATCACAGAGAGCCCATTTTTGATCCAAATTCCATGATTCAAAATCCTAGATGTCTATAAGTTCAAATCTTAGTTTTTGAACATTTTTACTAATACTTTCTGTATCACCTCAAATAATGGTCTATTTCTTCATATTTGTCAACTTTGCAAATTCATAGGAAAATCATTTCAACTCAAATCCAGTGAAACCAATTCCTAGATGCTTCTAAAATCATCCTTTGTTAAATGGGTGCCTTTGCTCATTTTTCAAAAATATATTTCTGTACACTTCTTGCAAATCCATAAACCCCTTGATTCCATCATATCCAAATGTTTAGAAATATCCACTGACCCAATTCCAATGGAACCACTCTGGTTAATTTTCGTATAACCAGAGATGTCCTAGAAAAGTCAACTTCATATTTTTTGAGCACATTTATTCTTGCCTTGTTGTGTTGCTTATTGTGTTTGTTTCCGACGTTAGTTGCCAAAGTAGACGGAGTACTTGGAGAAGGACCAGAAGATCTCAAGACTTTGATGAACCAGGCAAGCAGCCCTTTGACCATGATGAACCATTTTACATCATGATGGCATTTTCGTTGCTTCCCTGAGTGCATGATATATTTTGAATGGCAACCTTGCTAGGCTTGCCTCCGTTGCATACTCCATTGATACTTGCATTGTTCATGACTCTACCCTTGCTTAGAGTTGTGTTGGTGGGTTGTAGAACTATGCTATAGTAAATGGCTACGCAAAGTGGGTCAGGGTTATGCATGGAAAGAAACAAGTGTGGTTTGACATACTTGCAAATAGCCCAGTGGGTGCCACTAATGCCCCTGGGAGATGATGATGAACTAGGTCACTACTTGGTGGAGAAGTAGTGTACCGAGGCTCGATAAAAGTGTTGTTTACAGAGACGGATTAGATTTAAGATTTGTCGACTGTCCCAACCTTACACGCGCAACCACTCTACCCTTATATGGGAAAGTGCATTATTGATTACCTAGGCCGATACTAGCTTGCAGCCCACATTACTAGTGACGGGAGAGTTGTTGGTGCGCTCTCTCGGGACGGGGTCGTGCCAGGTAGGGCGGCCATGACTGTTTTCACAGGGCACCGGATACACCGTTGTGTCCCCTCTCGGATGTTACGATCTCGAGTGAGTCTCGTATGATGTATATCGAGAGGATACGGAACAACGAGTGGACTCCTTGTTAGTGTCGTCTAGGGAAAGATAGTGATCGGGTGCTTACCCCGGGTACTTGAGGTACCGCGGGTCGTGGATGACACGGAAGTTCCCCGGATCTTGTGGGTAAAGTGTGCAACCTCTGCAGAGTGTAAAACTATTCGAATAGCCGTGTCCACGGTCAAGGAAAGTTGGGTGGTGCTGCTTAGACTACGTCCATATGTTTCTGACAAACAACACGGTTTGGTTGATGTGATTCATGAGGAAGTCACGATGAGCTTGAGTATGAGTTGTTCACAACTCTATCCCGATGTTGATGTCTGTAACCTCCTGATACTTGTTGCAGACGCATTCATATCCTTGATAAATGTTGATCATACTTGCATGATAAAAACTAGTTTTCCGCAAAAATGCCAAATTAGCAGTAGTGCCTTGCATAATTATTCTGTTATCACCCTTGGGTTGCTTGCGAGTACATTCAAAGTACTCATTGGCTTGCCACTGGTTATTTTATTGGCCAGGCATGAAAGAACAGGATAGGATGAAGAATACTTTGGTGACGGACATGCGAGCTAGGACGCTTCCCAATCAGAATGCCTGTAGGGTTAAGGCAGATGGCATGGGTCCAAGTTATCGACGAAGATTTCCGCTGCAATGTTATACTCAAGACTTGACCATAATGGTCCTACTTGTGTAATACGGTATGTATGGATGTAAGACTCTTGTTATTCAGCTTCTGTGTGTTCAGTGAGCATTGATCTCTGGGATCACTGTACACATGCATTCGGTGATCACGACTTATGAGTCGGGGTCCCCACACGTAGCCACGGTTGTTGCGCTCAGGGCGCTACCCGACGCGCCCACCACGCATCGCCCTGAGCTCTTGGCAGTCGTTGGTGTTATGGCTATGGACATCATGGAAGACGCAGTACGGACGGTTGTCTCTTGGAGGGTCGTTGTAGCCGCAGCCGCGCTTCACTTCTGGCTCCACGGCCAGCACAGCTGGTCCCTTGCGCTTTGCTTCCTTGGGCTTGGTCTTCTTGTCGTCGGCCTCTGCCTCAGGCAGTTCCAGGAGGGAGAGGCGGCCTTCCTCTGCCCTGGCACACTTCGCCGCGAGATTGAACATCTCGAGGGCCGTGCATAGGTCCTTGTGGATGGCAAGCTCCTCATTCATCCTGACGTCGCGGACACCATCGGAGAACGCCGAGATGATGGCCTCGTCGGAGACCTTGGGGATCTTGAGGCGCACGGTGTTGAAGCGTTGGATGTACTTCTGCAGGGTCTCCCCAGGCTGCTGCTTCACACGGCGCAGGTCTGTGGCCGCTGGAGCTCGGTCACGGGTACCTTGGAAGTTGGCGATGAAGCGCTCATGAAGCTCCTCCCAAGAAGAGATGGATCCTGGAGGAAGGTTCAGGAGCCAGGAGCGCGCACCGTCCTTGAGGGCCATGGGGAACCAGTTCGGTATGACCTGCTCGGTGCCGTTCGCCGCCTCGATGCTGAGCTCGTAGAGCTGGAGGAACTTCGCCGGGTCGGCGGTGCCGTCGTAACGCGAAGGCAGGTCCGGCTTGAACTTGCCGGGCCAGACGAGGCACCGTAGCTCAGGAGCTAGGGCGCGGCATCCAACCACGCTCATGATTGCTGGCGCCCCCTGTGCCTGCAGTGCTGGATCTTGGGGTGCGGGCGCCACCACCTCCTGTGGGGCGCGGTTCTGGTGCTGCTGAGCGGGGAGCACGCCGCTTCTGCCTGGGGGCGCGGGACCACCTGGCAGCTCTCCTCGTCGCGCGCGGGGGCCCTGCAGGGCTGTTCGCGCCATGGAGCCTCGCGCTTGAGCCCCTGGCCGGCGCTGCGCGGTGGAGGTGGGGGCGGAGAGCCGTGGTCCTTGTTCCCCGCCATGGGCGACAGAGGGCGAGAGAAATAGGTCGGTGCGGGTGCCTCCCCGATGGCGTTGACGAGCTCGGTGATGCGGTGGAGCCACTCGTCGTAGATGTCGTCCGCCGGACAGTAGCGTAGGAGCTCCCGCACCATCAGTAGCGCAGGCTGCTGGTAGACCGGCCGGCGGCGGACCAACGAGGACGACGCCGCGGTCGGCGAAGGTGACGGGGTCACCGTGCGGCCTTCGCGCCGCACGGACAGCGGCAACGACGAGTCCTGTTGCTTGTGAATGGCTGGGTCCGTGGCCGCGTTGGCGACCGGCGAGTTGGGGCGGAGTGGTGCGCCGTTACCCGCGGGCGCCGCCTGAGCGACGTTGGCGGCGCGACGGGCGGCGCATGCTCGGCGAGTGTCCACCATGGCGGTGAACCAAGGTCGACGGAGAAGAGCGGAGCGAGGTCGTCGGAGAAGCGAGATTTCGACACGCCCCCTACCTGGCGCGCCAAATGTCGGATTCCGGGCTTCGCAAAACCCTTAAGATTCGAACACAGGGGCGTGACAAAGATCTCTACCACTACACATCTACCTAGCGCCTCGCTCTTCTCCTGGTGGTGGGAATGGAATGCAAGCAAGCAAAGAAGTAGAGCACACAAGAGTTTACCCAGGTTCGGGCCACCTTGCAGTGTAAAACCCTACGTCCTGCTTTAGTGGATTGGCCTCGCGAGGGCTCGAGTATGAACAAGTACAGTGGTCTCCTGAGCTCCGGAGGCGAGCTTGAGAGGGGTGAGGAAGCGGATGTTCTTGCTCCTTTGCTATCTAAGTCCCAATGGGTTGGTTCCTCCCTATGCTAGGAACCCTAGCTACTTATATAGACGGCCATGGCCCTCTTCCCCCCAAATGTTTAGGCGGGAAGGGAATCCCACAACGGCCATTCGAGCGGGAACACAAGGACGCTCCTATCTTGACAAAAGGTGGTCTTCGCCTGCAAAGAGGGCAGGCGGTGACGCGATGGTGGGTTCGGCGATGACATCCTTCTTGCCATCCTTGCGGTCTTCGGTCTTGTTGCACCAAAGGGGAAACCTTTGTCTCGCCCCTCGGGAACCTGCGCCTGCACGGTCTCCTTTGCACCGATATGGAAACTGCGCCCGCTGGCGTGCGCTGGCGCCCGCTGGCACGGTTCATCATGGCTTGCATCACTGCCTCCTCCTGAGGCAGCCCTTGCCTTGAGATCTCCGCCCTCCCGAAGCAGCCTAGCTGAGGCCACTCTTGGTAGAGGTCTTGGTTGCCCCTCTGGAGCAGCCTAGGTGAGGCCGCTCCCTGAGGAGGTCTTGGTCGTTCTCCTTGCTAGGGCTGGCCCCCTTGCGAGGGTCTTGAGCAGCTGGTCGATCAGCTGGGCCCTACCAGGCCATACCAGGTACGCGACGTGGGCCGTAGACAGGCAAGTCTGGGTACCCTGGTTCCCAGTACGCTGACAACTACGATCGAGATTCAATAAACCATTCACCTTGGGTGTATGACCACAGAAGGTTTTATTCATGTAAACAGAATAACAATTATTCTTTGACTTAAATGAATAACCGTATTGCAATAAACATGATCCAGTCATATTATGCTCAACACAAACACCAAATAACATTTATTTAAGGTTCAACACTAATCCCGAAGGTAAAGGGAGTGTGCGATGGTGATCTTATGAACCTTGGAATCACTTCCAACACACATTGTCACCTCACCCTCAACTAGTCTCTGTTCATTTTGTAACTCCTGTTTCAAGTTACTAATCATCGCAACTGAACCAGTATCAAATACCCAGGGGCTACTATGAACACTAGTAAAGTACACATCAATAACATGTATATCATATATACTTTTGTTCACTTTGCCATCCTTCTTATCCGCCAAGTATTTGAGGCAGTTCCGCTTCTAGTGACCATTTCCTTTGCAGTAGAAGCACTAAGTTTAAGGCTTGGGTCTAGCTTTGGGCTTCTTCATGTGAGTGGCAACTTGCTTGCCATTCTTCTTGGAGTTCCCTTTATTTCCCATGCCCTTTTACTAGAAACTAGTGGTCTTTTCAACCATGAACACTTGATGCTTTTCTTGATTTCTACCTTCGCCGATTTCAGCATCGCAAAGAGCTCGGGGAATCGTTTTCGTCATCCCTTGCATATTATAGTTCATCACAAAGTTCCAGTAACTTGGTGATAGTGACTAGAGAACTCTGTCATTCACTATATTATCTGGAAGATTAACTCCCACTTGATTCAAGAGATTGTAGTACTCAGACATTCTGAGCACATGCTCACTGATTGAGCTATTCTCCTCCGTCTTTGTAGGCAAAATGCTTGTCAGAGGTCTCATACCTATCAACTCGGCCATGAGTCTGAAATACCAATTTCAGCTCTTAGAACATCTTATATTCTCCTTGTCCTTCAAAACGTTTTTGAAGTCCCGGTTCTAAGCCGTAAAGCATGGCACACTAAACTATCAAGTAGTCATCATACCGAGCTTTGCCAAACGTTCATAATGTCTGCATCTGCTCCTGCAATAGGTCCGTCACCTAGCGGTGCATCAAGGGCATAACTCTTCTATGCAGCAATGAGGATACCCCTCAGATCACGGACACAGTCCGCATCATTGCTACTATCATCTTTCAACTTATTTTTCTCTAGGAACATATCAAAAATAAATGGGGAGCTATAACGCGAGCTATTGATCTACAACATAATTTGCAAATACTATCAGGACTAAGTTCATGATAAATTAAAGTTCAATTAATCATATTACTTAAGAACTCCCACTTAGATAGACATCCCTCTAGTCATCTAAATGATCACATGACCCATATCAACTAAACCATGTCCGGTCATCACGTGAGATGGAGTAGTTTTCAATGGTGAACATCACTATGTTGATCATATCTACTATATGATTTATGTTCGACCTTTCGGTATCAGTGTTCTAAGGCCATATCTGCATATGCTAGGCTCGTCACGTTTAACCCGAGTATTATGCACGTGCAAAACTGGCTTGCACTCGTTGTATGTGAACGTAGAGCTTATCACACCCGATCATCATGTGGTGTCTCGGCACGACGAACTGTAGCAACGGTGCATACTCAGGGAGAACACTTGTACCTTGAAATTTAGTGAGGGATCATCTTATAATGCTACCGCCATACTAAGCAAAATAAGATGCATAAAGGATAAACATCACATGCAATCAAAATAAGTGATATGATATGGCCATCATCATCTTGTGCCTTTGATCTCCATCTACAAAGCACCATCATGATCACCATCATCACCGGCTTGACACCTTGATCTCCATCGTAGCATCGTTGTCGTCTCACCAACTATTGCTTCTACGACTATCGCTGCCGCTTAGTGATAAAGTAAAGCAATTACATGGTGATTGCAATTCATACAATAAAGAGACAACCATAAGGCTCCTGCCAATTGCCGATAACTTTTACAAAACATGATCATCTCATACAACAATTTATATATCATCATGTCTTGACCATATCACATCACAACATGCCCTGCAAAAACAAGTTAGACGTCCTCTACTTTGTTATTGCAAGTTTTACGTGGCTGCTACGGGCTTCTAGCAAGAACCGTTCTTACCTACGCATTAAAACCACAACGATTTTTCATCAAGTGTGTTGTTTTAACCTTCAACAAGGACCGGGCGTAGTCAAACTCGATTCAACTAAAGTTCGAGAAACAGACAACCGCCAACCACCTATGTGCAAAGCACGTCGGTAGAACCAGTCTCATGAACACGGTCATGTAATGTCAGTACGGGCCACTTCATCCAACAATACCGCCGAATCAAAGTAAGACGTTGCTGGTAAGCAGTATGACTATTATCACCCACAACTATTTGTGTTCTACTCGTGCATATAACATCTACGCATAGACCTGGCTCTGATACCACTGTTGGGGAACACAATATTTCAAAAAAATTCCTACGATCACGCAAGATCTATCTAGGAGATGCGTAGCAATGAGAGGGGAGAGTGTGTCCACGTACCCTCATAGACCGAAAGCGGAAGCGTTTAGTAACACGGTTGATGTAGTCGAGCGTCTTCGCGATTCAACGATCCTAGCACCGAACGTATGGCACCTCCGTTTTCAGCACATGTTCACCGCGATGACGTCCCTCGAGCTCTTGATCCATTTGAGGATGAGGGAGAGTTCCGTCAGCACGATGGCGTCGGGACGGTGATGATGAAGTTACCCGCGCATGGCTTCCCCTAAGCACTGTGACGATATGACCGAGGTATGTAACTGCGGAGGGGGCCACCGCACACGGCAAAAAGAATATCTGTTGTGCTATTGGGGTGCCCCCCTCCCATGTATATAAAGGATGGAGGGAGAGAGGCTGGCCCCCTTTGGGCGCGCCAAGAGTATGGAGTCCTACTAGGACTTCCAGGTCCTAGTAGGAATCCCTTTCCTTTTCGGAGTAGGAGAGAAGGAAAGAGGAAAAGAGAGAGGGAGTAGGAAAAGACAAGGGGGCGCTGTTCCCTTCCCCTAGTCCAATCCGGACGCATGGGGGGGCGCCACCTCCCCTTGGCCTGCCTCCTCTTTTCCCGTATGGCCCATTACTTCTCACGGTGAATTCCCGTAACTCCCCGGTACTCCAAAAAACACCCGAATCACTCGAAACCTTTCTGATGTGTGAATATAGCCTTCCAATATATGAATCTTTACCTCTCAACCATTTAGAGACTCCTCGTCATGTCTGTGATCTCATCCAGGACTCCGAGCAAACTTCAGTCATCAAATCACATAACTCATAATACAAATCGTCATCGAACGTTAAGCATGCGGACCCTACGGATTCGAGAACTATGTAGACATGACCGAGACATATCTCCGGTCAATAACCAATAGCGGAACCTGGATGCTCATATTGGCTCCTACATATTCTACGAAGATGTTTATCGGTCAAACTTCATAACAACATACGTTGTTCCCTTTGTCATCGGGATGTTACTTGCCCGAGATTCGATCGTCGGTATCCTCATACCTAGTTCAATCTAATTACTAGCAAGTCACTTTACTCATTCCGTAATGTATCATCATGTAACTAACTCATTAGTCACATTTCTTGCAAGGCTTGCAGTGATGTGCATAACCGAGAGGGCCAGAGATACCTCTCTGATACACGGAGTGACAAATCCTAATCTCGATCTATGCCAACCCAACAAACACCTTCAGAGACACATGTAGAGCATCTTTATAATCACCCAGTTATGTTGTGACACTTGATAGCACACAAGGTGTTCCACCGGTATTCGGGAGTTGCATAATCTCATAGTCAGAGGAACATGTATAAGTCATGAAGAAAGCAATAACAATAAAACTCAACGATCATAATGCTAAGCTAACGAATGGGTCTTGTCCATCACATCATTCTCTAATGATGTGATCCCATTTATCAAATGACAACACATGTCTATGCTTAGGAAACTTAACCATCTTTGATCAGCGAGCTAGTATAGTAGAGGCATACTAGGGACACTTTGTTTTGTCTATGTATTCACACATGAAACAAGTTTGCAGTTAATACAATTCTAGCATGAATAATAAACATTTATCATGATATAAGGAAATAAATTAATAATTTTATTATTGCCTCTAGGGCATATTTCCTTCAGACTCAATGGTCACAACCGCTTAGTTCGGATCTAGGGGAAGTTTTTTGGACGTGCACGAGGGGGTTTGAGTACTGAGCAGAGAGAGTCAAATGTTCAGACAACAAAAGAACGGTTGGTCTGAGAAAGGTTGACATAGGCAAAAGGGATTTGACAAAAGGACACGGAGACAAGAAGTAAAGCAGTAACTACGAACGGCTATGAGTTTTTGAAAGTGCAACTATCCCTAGGTGGTTTTGGTAATTCATAACAACATATAGCTCATTGAGCTAATGCTATTCCAAGATGATTATTTCAGGAAAGCTCAATGTTTGGCATGGCATGGATGTGAAAGTGGAACCCTCAAAATGCTAAGGACAAAGGATTGGCTCAAGCTCAAAAGCTCAAGACTCTTCATTTTATATTTTAGTGATCCAAGATCACATTGAGTCCATAGGAAAAGCCAATACTATCAAGGAGGGATGAGGTGTTGCTTAATGAGCCTCTTGCTTCATGTGCTTAGTGATATGCTCCAAAACCCTCAACTACTTTCCCATATCCACATATTGTTGGGGAACGTTGCAGAAAACAAAAATTTTCCTACGGTTTCACCAAGATTCATCTATGAGTTCATGTAGCAATGAGTGATTAGATGCATCTACGTACCTTGTAGATCGCGAGCGGAAGCGTTCAAAGAACGGGGATGAGGGAGTCGTACACGACGTGATTCAAATCACCGGAGATCCTAGCACCGAACGGACGGCACCTCCGCGTTCAACACACGTACGGAACAACCACATCTCCTTCTTTCTTGATCCAGCAAGGGGGAAGGAGAGGTTGAGGGAGATGGCACCAGCAGCAGCACGACGGCGTGGTGTTGATGGAGCTGCAGTACTCCGGCAAGGCTTTGCCAAGCACTATGGAGGAGAAGGAGGTGTTGGAGAGGGAGAAGGAGGCAACCAAAGGCATGGATCAAAAAGCCCTCCTTCCCCCACTATATATAGGAGGGCCAAGGGGGGGAGGGCGCCGGTCCTAGGAGATCCAATCTCCTAGGGGGGGCGGCGGCCAAGGGAGGTTTCCCTCCCCCCCAAGGCACCTAGGAGGTGCCTTCCACTAGTGGGACTCTTCCCTTTTGTGAACCCTAGGCGCATGGGCCTCTTGGGGCTGGTGCCCTTGGCCCATGTAGGCCAAGGCGCACCCCCTACAGCCCATGTGGCCCCCGGGGCAGGTGGACCCACCCGGTGGACCCCCGGGACCCTTCCGGTGGTCCCGGTACAATACCGATGACCCCGAAACTTGTCCCGATGGCCGAAACAGGACTTCCCATATATAAATCTTTACCTCCGGACCATTCCGAAACTCCTCGTGACGTCCGGGATCTCATCCGGGACTCCGAACAACATTCGGGTTACTGCATATACATATCCCTACAACCCTAGCGTCACCGAACCTTAAGTGTGTAGACCCTACGGGTTCGGGAGATATGTAGACATGACCGAGATGACTCTCCGGTCAATAACCAACAACAGGATCTGGATACCCATTTTGGCTCCCACATACTCCACGATGATCTCATCGGATGAACCACGATGTCAAGGATTCAAGCAACCCCGTATACAATTCCCTTTGTCAATCAGTATGTTACTTGCCCGAGATTCGATCGTCGGTATCCCAATACCTCGTTCAATCTCGTTACCGGCAAGTCACTTTACTCATACCGTAATGCATGATCCCGTGACCAGACACTTGGTCACTTTGAGCTCATTATGATGATGCATTACCGAGTGGGCCCAGTGATACCTCTCCGTCATACGGAGTGACAAATCCCAGTCTTGATCCGTGTCAACCCAACAGACAGTTTCGGAGATACCCGCAGTCTACCTTTATAGTCACCCAGTTACGTTGTGACGTTTGGTACACCCAAAGCACTCCTACGGTATCCGGGAGTTACACGATCTCATGGTCTAAGGAAAGGATACTTGACATGGGAAAAACTCTAGCAAACGAACTACACGATCTTATGCTATGTTTAGGACTGGGTCTTGTCCATCACATCATTCTCCTAATGATGTGATCTCGTTATCAATGACATCCAATGTCCATAGTCAGGAAACCATGACTATCTATTGATCAACGAGCTAGTCAACTAGAGGCTTACTAGGGACATGATGGTGTCTGTTATTCACACATGTATTACGATTTCCGGATAACACAATTATAGCATGAATAAAGACAATTATCATGAACAAGGAAATATAATAATAGTGCTTTTATTATTGCCTCTAGGGCATATTTCCAACACATATGACCTAAACCCTAAGCCAAACTCGGTCCTACCGATTCTTCCTATCCGGTGCCACCGAGTTTCACTTGTCATTAGCCACTGTCAAACCCTAGCAATTCGGTTCTACCGATAAGGATCTCGGTCTCACCGAGATGGGATTGCAAACTCTCTGTTTCCCTTTCGTAACTTTTCGGTCTCACCGAAAGAGCGAATCGGTCCCACCGAGATTGCAATGTAAACTCAGTGTTTCCCCTTTGTAACTTTTCGGTCTCACCGAGTTCCACTCGGTCTCATCGAAAGAGCAAATTGGTCCCACCGAGTTTGCCTGACCAACTCTCTGGTTAGCTAATTACCAAATTCGGTCTCACCGAGCTTGTGTAATCGGTCTCACCGAGATTACGTTATGCCTAAACCCTAACCATATCGGTCCTACCGAGTTGCATGTCAGTCCCATCGAAAATCTCTAACGGTCACTAGGTTTACATTTTCGGTCCGACCGAGTTTATTGATTCGGTCCCACCGAGATTGGAAAACTGTGTAACGGTTGGATTTTGTGTGGAGGCTATATATACCCCTCCACCTCCTCTTCATTCGTAGAGAGAGCAATCAGAACACATACACCATTCCAACTCATATGTTCTGAGAGAGAACCACCTACTCATGTGTTGAGACCAAGACATTCCATTCCTACCATATGAATCTTGATCTCTAGCCTTCCCAAGTTGCTTTCCACTCAAATCTTCTTTCCACCAAATCCAAATCCTATGAGAGAGAGTTGAGTGTTGGGGAGACTATCATTTGAAGCACAAGAGCAAGGAGTTCATTACCTACACACCATTTGTTACTTCTTGGAGAGTGGTGTCTCCTAGATTGGCTAGGTGTCACTTGGGAGCCTCCGACAAGATTGTGGAGTTGAACCAAGGAGTTTGTAAGGGCAAGGAGATCGCCTACTTCGTGAAGATCTACCGCTAGTGAGGCAAGTCCTGTGTGGGCGATGGCCATGGTGGGATAGACAAGGTTGCTTCTTCGTGGACCCTTTGTGGGTGGTTGCTTCTTCGTGGACCCTTCGTGGGTGGAGCCCTGTGTGGACTCGCGCAACCGTTACCCTTGGGTGGAGCCCTGTGTGGACTCGCGCAACCGTTACCCTTCGTGGGTTGAAGTCTCCATTAACGTGGATGTAGGATAGCACCACCTATCCGAAGCACGGGAAAAACATCCGTGTCTCCAATTGCGTTTGAAATCTCCAAACCCTTCCCTTTACATTCTTGCAAGTTGCATGCTTTACTTTCCGCTGCCAATATACTCTTTGCATGCTTGCTTGAATTGTGTGATGATTGCTTGACTTGTCCTAAAATAGCTAAAATCTGCCAAGAACTAAAATTGGGAAAAGGTTAAGTTTTTATTTGGTCAAGTAGTCTAATCACCCCCCCTCTAGACATACTTTCGATCCTACAAGTGGTATCAGAGCTTTGGTCTCCATTTGCTTTGATCTCCATAGCTTTTGGTGGTCATAGCCTTGGTTTCACAACCTAGGAGAGTATGGCGTCTAGCGAGGGAAATTATCACCGTAGAGGTCCTTATTTTGATGGTACTAATTTTGCTAGTTGGAAGCATAAAATGAAAATGCATATTCTTGGACATAACCCCGCCGTTTGGGCTATTGTGTGTGTTGGTTTGCAAGGTGACTTCTTTGATGGGAGAGAACCAAACCGTGAAGCTACCGCGGATGAGTTGAAGATGTTGCAATACAATGCTCAAGCTTGTGATATTCTCTTCAATGGATTGTGCCCCGAAGAATTCAACAAAATCAACCGTCTTGAGAATGCAAAGGAAATTTGGGACACTTTGATTGATATGCACGAAGATACCGACTCCGTCAAGGAATCCAAGTTGGATGTGCTTCAAAGCCAACTTGACAAGTTCAAGATGAAGGATGGTGAAGGTGTCGCTGAAATGTACTCTAGGCTTGCTCTCATCACAAATGAGATTGCCGGCTTAGGAAGTGAAGAGATGACCAATAGATTCATCATCAAGAAGATTCTAAGAGCCTTGGATGGAAAATATGATACCGTGTGCACATTGATCCAAATGATGCCCAATTACAAAGATCTCAAGCCAACGGAGGTGATTGGAAGAATTTTTGCTCATGAGATGTCACTTAAGGATAAAGAGGAACTTCACAACTAATCAAGTGGTGCCTATAAAGCCTCATGTGAAGCCCCTACATCGTCGAGTGAGAAACAAGACTTCAATGAAGAATTGAGCTTAATGGTGAAGAACTTCAACAAGTTCTACAAGAGTAGAAGCAAAGATAGAAGCTTCAAGTCAAGGTACTACAATGACAAAAGATCTTCTAGTCAAGAGCGAAACTGCTACAACTGTGGAAGACCCGGACACTTCTCCAATGTGTGTACGGCTCCCTACAAGAGAAGAGAAGATTCTCCAAAAAGAAGAAGCAAAGAATCATCACCAAGAGAGAGAAGGAGTAGAGATGATCGTTATGAACGAAGATACTCACGGAGAAGCAAGGATTCAGAAAGGAAGGAAAAATCATCAAGAAGCTACACAAGACGAAGACATCAAGCTCATGTTGGTGAATGGGTATCCGGCTCCGACTCCGACAGCCACTCCGAAAGAAGTTATCACTCCGACTCCGAAGATACTCAAGATGAAGGTGTTGCCGGTCTAGCACTTGTGTCAACCAACTCCTACGACATATTTGACTCACCAAATGAAGGAATTGGAAGATGCTTCATGGCCAAAGGTCCTAAGGTAACACACCCCGAGTATGTTGATTTCAGTAGTGATGAAGATGACTTGTTAGGTGATGATTTGCTTATTGACAACTGTAGTGATGAATACTATGATGAAATGTCAATTAAACATGCTAATCAAGATAAAACGAATGACAATGATAAGGAGAAGATTGAGGTCCTAACTAAAGAACTAAACACTCTTAAGTTAGCTCATGAAACCATCTTCGAAGATCATCGAGAACTTTTAAGAGCTCATGAGAAATTACGCTTTGAGAAGCTCAATCTTGAGCAAGAGCATGAGTTCTTAAAAGCAATCAATGATGATCTCCGCAAGAAAAGTTCTTCTTACATTGCCAAGCGTTTACTCTTATCCACTTACATGCCTCAAGTCAAGTCTAGTAACAAGAAAGATTCTTCCTCTAGCAGTAACAATGATCATGTTAAATCCAATATTGTTGCTTCTAGTAGTTCTCTTGATTCCACTAATGATTCTCTTAGCCAAGTTTCACTTGAGCAAGAAAATAGTTTATTGAAGGGAATTATAGAGAAAGGAGTGTACAAAAGCCTTGCCGGGAGTAAGCAATCCGAGGAAATTGTGCGCAAGCAAGGAATGCACCGGAAGAATCAAGGTGTTGGTTTTGAACGAAAGTTCAATGCCAATGGAGTTGAGTGGGAAGAAGATCAATACCCCAAGACAAAGTTTATTCCTCAACAAGAGAAGTATGATACTTCTTTCAAGGGGACACAAGCTCAAGATGATATTCCACCACAAGACTACAAGCAAAAAGGCAAGGACAAGCTTCAAGAGGAAATTGATGCATTTGAAGAAGCTCCAAAGACCTTAGTCAAGTGGATTCCCAAGACTACTTCAAGTTCCACTTCATCAAGTACGACTACAACTCCAAGGATTCCCATCAAGATGGTGTGGATCCAAAAGAAGAAGAACTAGAGAGTTCTCGAGGGTGACTCCGCCAACATACTTCACTCTTATCATTTTGGCAAGAACAAGTGCAATCAACTTCCACATCTTGCACTAGTTCAAGGAGTCACAAACCCTCTTGTTGGTAAGACAAGGGACAAGGTAACCTAAAAGTTTTCATGGACATCATCTTGTGTGTGCATCACTCTATGTCTATGGATATCCTTGTTTGTTCCTTGTGGGACTAACCCATGTAGGTATTGAAAGTGCAATTCACTCAAATGGATAGCTCCAAGAGATCTACATCAACATTGAGCATCCACATCTTCAATATCTACATGAAGTCATCATCGACAAAACCCAAGGTTAGTTCATCCCTCTTAGGGGGGATATCACATCTAGGGGGAGCTTTACTCTAAGACTTGAGCTAAAGCAACTCTAAAGATGTGAACACAACAATGCTTTATGTAAAAGTGGTAACCCGACTTGAGCTTAAACGATGAGTATGACCTATGATCAAGTGTTCTCACTTGACTCCTAAGTCAATATACTCATATATAGATGACCTAGTCATCGCAAATTGCTTGATAGATGCTAGAATTGGTTGTGCATGCCTTGTCACATATTTCATTTGCCATCTTATTGTGTGAGCATGCTGGTTGCATATTTTACTCATTCGAGGACATCCACTTGTTGTTTTGATTGTTCGGTTTTATTTCTTTTTGCCAAGTGGATGGACAAGAATGCCTAAGAACCTCCTCTAGCTATCTATGTTTTCCTCGTCTCAAATTCTATTCATGCTGCATCACAAAATTTGATCAAGTCAGATTCGAACCACTCTGTGTGAGGAGCGCTCGGAGTCCCCGATTCGTCATAGACTTAAACTTCCAAAACCCTTTATGACTCTCGGTCTGACCGATACTCCACTTTCGGCCCTACCGAGATCATTAAGTTGATCTAGGTTTTCGATCTCGGTGCAACCGATTTGAAAATTTCGGTCACACCGAGTTTCAGTAACTGCCTGCAGTTATGAATCTCGGTGCCACCGAGTTGTTCCATTCGGTCACACCGACAGGGTCGGGCTATATATAGTCACGGGCAAAATTTTGGAAATTTCTCCGAACCCCTTCGCCCGCGCGATAGCCTGCTCTGCCTTCGTGGTCTCCGGATCGTCTTCTCGCTGCCAGCCGCCTCCAGTAGCTGGTCTCCGTCGCCGTCAACGGGAATTCTGCCCCGCCGTTGCCGCCGTAGCAAGTCCCCGCGGAACTAGGGTATGGACTTGATCTTTGTGCTATTCTCCAATCTGATTCCTAGCACATTGTGATCTTCATGATTCTTGCCACGATTGAAACACACCTATCCAGTCAAAACGCCCATAGATTAGGTTTGATTCAAAAATTCTAGGTTTAGGTTTCCGCCGAAACCATCTCGGACCCACCGAGTTGAAAAACTCGATCCCACCGATTTGGCTCATGCCATTGCACAAGTGAGACTCGGTCTGACCGAGAATTACTTATCGGTGTGACCGATTTTGGAACACTGTGAAACCCTAGCAGTCTCGGTGCCACCGAACTGTGACTCGGTCCTACCGAGTTCACTAGTTTAGGTTCCAAAACTGCTTCGGTATCACCGAGTTTGAAAATCGGTAGATCCGAGATGATTTCAGTGGGAAACTAAAACTAAGTTTTTGGATCATTCTTTTGCAAAAATCTCTGCATTTTGTGATGCTCATCCTTTCTACCTCATCTATAATCTGTTCACAGGGTCAGCAGTCAGTTTGCAGCATGCCTGATCAAAGTGATAGCCAAAACATGTCAGAGCAGCAGGTGCACATGAGTGAGGGCACTAGTCCCTCAAGTTCTTCAGATGAGGGCAGCAGGAGCACCCCTAGCAACTTGCCAAAGGCTGCCACGAGACAGAGGAAGAAGAGGACTTCAGACTCCGAAGATGAAGACTATGTGGCAGAGGAAGAGGCCACTTCCAAGAGAGTTGAGCCAGCTCAAGGCACAAAGCCAGGGCTGAAGATCAAAAGGCCAGCAGGCAGGCAGCCCATGTCAAAGGCAAGAGCTTCAACTGAGAAGCCCACTCCCAAAGAGCCAATTCCTGCTGAGGGAAAGAAAAGAAAGGAAAGGGTCAAGAAGACCGTGGCCAGAGTACTAGGAAAGGCTTCCATCATGGAAGAGGAAGAGGAAGAAGAGGTAGCTGCACCAGCACCCAAGGCACCCAAGCTGATGGGTGATGCCATAAGGTCAGGGGCTACTGCATCTAAGCCCAAAGCTGCCTCCAAGCCAAAACCAAAGAGGAATACAAGGAGCATGATGATGACATGGACATATATGCCAAGAAGAAGATGGACCACAACTCAATGTCCAATATGTACAAGGAGATCCCAAATGAAGCACTTGACACGTTCAAATTTGGCTCAGTGCACTACCTTCTATCAAGACTACCAACGATCAATTGGATATTGAGGCAGACCTTATTGCCCAAGTCTGGAGATCACAAGATGATCAGAGGCCATGCTATCAACCTGCTTCATGTATTTGATGTGCCTCAGAAGTTCAAGGTGATGAGCCTCATAGTGGAAATAATCAAGAGGACTGCAGCAGATCAGAAGAGGAGTTGCGGATATGCCCCTCAAATTCAGGAGCTCATCAACTCCAAGATGGGCACGGGCATATATTTATTGGACAAGGAACATTTGCCCATCCGTCCAGATTTTGAGGACAATGAAGTTGTCATGACTGAAAATGAACTGTCATCTGCCCAAGCATTTGCAAAGAAGAAGGCAAGGAAGGAGAAAGCTGCCAAGATGCCAACTCAAGAGGAGGCATCTGAGTATTTCTTGAAGACTAAACAAGAGCAGCTTGGTTACCTCATTGCATCCACCCTGCGGATTGAGAAAGGACTAGCCACCCTAACTCAAAACCAGGCGAGCCTAGAGAGAATCATGGAACAGAAGTTCTATGACTTGGATGTCAAAGTAACGGAAGTTCAGTCTGCAGTGGAGCAGCTCTAGGAGGACATGCAGGAGAGGAGAGGCAGGACTACCACTCATGCCTTTGCCAGAGTGCCACGAGGCCCGAGGTCATCTGCAGTGCCAGTTGCTGACACCAGAGCCACCATTTCAACACCACCTACAGCCTCAGTTCCACCAGCTCCAGCATCTACCTCAACTCCAACTCCAGCATCTACTTCAGCATCTACCGAAGCCTTCGTCCTTGGAGTGATCCGGACTCCACCACCACCAGAAGATCAAGCCTGAGCGTCGATCTAGTGCTATGCATTTTCTAGGAACTTTTTGGTAACTTGTTGCCAAAGGGGAAGAAGATGTATAGATCATAGGCTTCGAGAGAGAGAGTGTTGCTTTTCTCTCTTGCTTTATTTGGTGGTTTTTCAAACTTGTTTGCTTTTGAGTGCTTGAGATACTATGCTTGTGAGACATTGATGATCATGTGTTTGATCATAAGCTACACTTAATGCTTGATGAATGCTATTATCTTATCTATCTTATGTGATCATTCACTATTCTTGGTGATGAGTGCATGTATTTCATTCTTATCATTTTAAGCGCTCCACCAAGATGTATGTGACATGGAAGAGTAACCCATGACTCTAACTCCTTGTGCATTTGCAGTCCAAAGCAAATTTTAAATATGCACAAATTTAGGGGGAGCTCTTACTTATCACATACTTCTCAAAGCGACGATATATTTCATGCTTATTATCATTTGTCGAAGCTTCGATCTATATGTTGTCATCAATTACCAAAAAGGGGGAGATTGAAAGTGCAACTATCCCTAGGTGGTTTTGGTAATTCATAACAACAAATAGCTCATTGAGCTAATGCTATTCCAAGATGATTATTTCAGGAAAGCTCAATGTTTGGCATGGCATGGATGTGAAAGTGGAACCCTCAAAATGCTAAGGACAAAGGATTGGCTCAAGCTCAAAAGCTCAAGACTCTTCATTTAATATTTTAGTGATCCAAGATCACATTGAGTCCATAGGAAAAGCCAATACTATCAAGGAGGGATGAGGTGTTGCTTAATGAGCCTCTTGCTTCATGTGCTTAGTGATATGCTCCAAAACCCTCAACTACTTTCCCATATCCACATATGACCTAAACCCTAAGCCAAACTCGGTCCTACCGATTCTTCCTATCCGGCGCCACCGAGTTTCACTTGTCATTAGCCACTGCCAAACCCTAGCAATTCGGTTCTACCGATAAGGATCTCGGTCTCACCGAGATGGGATTGCAAACTCTCTGTTTCCCTTTCGTAACTTTTCGGTCTCACCGAAAGAGCGAATCGGTCCCACCGAGATTGCAATGTAAACTCAGTGTTTCCCCTTTGTAACTTTTCGGTCTCACCAAAAGAGCAAATTGGTCCCACCGAGTTTGCGTGACCAACTCTCTGGTTAGCTAATTACCAAATTCGGTCTCACCGAGTTTGTGTAATCGGTCTCACCGAGATTATGTTATGCCTAAACCCTAACCATATCGGTCCTACCGAGTTGCATGTCAGTCCCACCGAAAATCTCTAACGGTCACTAGGTTTACATTTTCGGTCCGACCGAGTTTATTGATTCGGTCCCACCGAGATTGGAAAACTGTGTAACGGTTGGATTTTGTGTGGAGGCTATATATACCCCTCCACCTCCTCTTCATTCATAGAGAGAGCAATCAGAACACATACACCATTCCAACTCATATGTTCTGAGAGAGAACCACCTACTCATGTGTTGAGACCAAGACATTCCATTCCTACCATATGAATCTTGATCTCTAGCCTTCCCAAGTTGCTTTCCACTCAAATCTTCTTTCCACCAAATCCAAATCCTATGAGAGAGAGTTGAGTGTTGGAGAGACTATCATTTGAAGCACAAGAGCAAGGAGTTCATTACCTACACACCATTTGTTACTTCTTGGAGAGTGGTGTCTCCTAGATTGGCTAGGTGTCACTTGGGAGCCTCCGACAAGATTGTGGAGTTGAACCAAGGAGTTTGTAAGGGCAAGGAGATCGCCTACTTCGTGAAGATCTACCGCTAGTGAGGCAAGTCCTGTGTGGGCGATGGCCATGGTGGGATAGACAAGGTTGCTTCTTCGTGGACCCTTTGTGGGTGGTTGCTTCTTCGTGGACCCTTCATGGGTGGAGCCCTGTGTGGACTCGCGCAACCGTTACCCTTGGGTGGAGCCCTGTGTGGACTCGCGCAACCGTTACCCTTCGTGGGTTGAAGTCTCCATCAACGTGGATGTAGGATAGCACCACCTATCTGAACCACGGGAAAAACATCCGTGTCTCCAATTGCGTTTGAAATCTCCAAACCCTTCCCTTTACATTCTTGCAAGTTGCATGCTTTACTTTCCGCTGCCAATATACTCTTTGCATGCTTGCTTGAATTGTGTGATGATTGCATGACTTGTCCTAAAATAGCTAAAATCTGCCAAGAACTAAAATTGGGAAAAGGTTAAGTTTTTATTTGGTCAAGTAGTCTAATCACCCCCCCTCTAGACATACTTTCGATCCTACAGTTTTTATAAAAACACCCGGATGCAATGCAAATGATCGGATGAAGAATTCAACAAACAAAAATAATTAAAGCGTCTACCAAGAAAACATGAAAGGCATCTGGAGCGTCGGTCTCGGGATATTACACCTTCATTTGTACTAAGTGGGAATACTGCTTGTGCATCCAAACTGCTTAAACCAAGTTGTGCCAAATGAGTCCACCATACCTACCTATATGCAGTATTTCCATGCCGTTCCAAGTAAATTTGTATGTGCGAACTCTAATTTTAAAAATGAAATTCCTTTTTGTGTGCCCGTACTGCTCATGAAGTCGCAAGGATGGCCAATATTTTTCCATGCTAGATAAGTTATTCTTAAGGTGAATTTTCATTCACTTGTCATTGCACGAGAGTGTGGCAAGGTAATAGGGATGCCCAGTCCCAAAATGAAAAAAATATTTACGTTGTTAAATAATAAATTCCTTGGAAAGTGTTGGTATGGAAGGCACCCGTGGATATGGCTAGTCATGGATTGTGAAAGAATGGTTGTAAAAGTAATAAACTTTATTTTATGTTTGGGAACCGCCTATGATAAATCTAGCATAGAAATATTGGGAATTCTCGGTCGTTTTCATTGACGGGAAAAGCATGCCTCTCAAAATATTTTATCTCACAATTTAAGCTTTGAGCACTGACACCTCTACAAATCTCTGCTTCCCTTTGCGAAGGGCCACCTATTTACTTGATGCAATTTTTATTTCTATTTGTGTCTCCATCTTCTCTTATAAAGTACCAACTAGGGAACACTATAATCATACGTGTGCATTGGATGTAGGTAATATTCGAGTGTGTTTCATGAATGGATCAATGATTGAGCATAATGGGCTGGGGATAGCTTTTTTACTGTTGATATTTTGAAAGACATGGTTGCTTGTTGATATGCTTGAGTATTGATGTCCTTATGTCAATTGTAGACTATTGCTTTGAATCATCTAAAAGTCCAAATGTCCATGCTAAAAAGAAAAGAATATGTCATGAACATGTTAAGCAGCATTCCACATCAAAAATTATGTTTTTATCATTTACCTACTCAAGGACGAGCAGCAATTAAGCTCGGGGATGCTGATAGATCTCCAACGTATCTATAATTTTTTATTGTTCCATGCTATTATATTATCAATCTTGGATGTTTTATATTCATTTACTAGCAATTTTATATCATTTTTGGGACTGACCTATTGACATAGTGCCCAATGCCAATTGCTTTTTTGCTTGTTTTTTTACTTCGTAGAATATCTGTCTCAAATGAAGTCCAAATGCCGCAAAACTTTTTTGGAGTTTTTTCTGCCCAAAAGAGACCTAGGGAGCCTAGGTGGTGTACAAGAGGAGGCCTGTGGGGCTCACAAGACACCAGGGCACGACAGAGGCCCCAAGCACGCCCTGGTGCCTTGTGGGGCCCATGGTGATCTTTTCCAACACCTCTCAGATCTACAAATACCCAAATATTCCAGAAACCATAGGGGAGTCAACGAAACACAATTCCAGCCGCCGCAAGTTCCAGAACCACGAGATCCAATCTAGAGCCCTATTCCAGCACCTTGCCAGAGGGGAAAACAATCACGGAGGGGTTCATCATCCTCATTGGTGCTCCTTTGATGATACGTGAGTAGTTTACCACAAACCTACGGGTCCTTAGGCAGTAGATAGATGGCTTATTCTCTCTTTTTGATCTTCAATACAATGGTCTCCTCGATGTTCTTGGATATCTATTTGATGTAATGACTTTTTGCGGTGTGTTTGTTGGGATCCGATGAATTGTGAGTTTACAATCAGATCTAGCCATGAATATTATTTGGGTATTCATTGATCTCTTATATGCATGATCTTTATAGCCTTGTATTTCTTCTCCGAAACTTTGGTTTGGTTTGGCCAACTAGATTAATTTTTCTTGCAATGAGAACAGGTGCTTTGTGATGGGTTCGATCTTGCGGTGCTTATTCTCAGTGACAGAAGGAAAGATGACACAAATGTATTGTTTCCATTAAGGATAAAAACATGGGGTCTATTCATGCATGAATAGATCTTGTCTACATCATGTCATCATTCTTATTGCATTACTCCATTTTTCCATGAACTTTATACACTAGATGCATGATGGTTAGCGGTCGATGTGTAATAGTAGTAGATGCAGGCATGAGTCGGTCTACTAATCTTGGACATGATGCATATATACATGATCATTGCCTTGGATATCGTCATAATTATATGCTCTTTTCTATCAATTGCCCAACAGTAATTTGTTTACCCACCATATGCTATTTTCTCGAGAGAAGCCACTAGTGAAATCTACGACCCCCGGGTCTATTTCCTATCATATTGTTTTCACATCTATTATTCCAAAAAACCCAAAAATACCTTGCTGCACTTTTTCTTATTTTTGTGTTTTTTCTAGATCTATTTATCCAATCTCATAAAATTTAATTTATCTCAATACCGAGGAGGGATTGACAACCCCTCTTACGCGTTGGGCTGCAAGTATTTGTTATTTGTGTGCAGATACTGTTTACATAGTGTTTCTTGGTTCTCCCACTGGTTTGGTAATCTCGGTTTCGTAACCAAGGAAAATACTTACCGCTGTTGTGCTGCATCACCCTCTCCTCTTTGGGAAAATACCAACGCAGATACAAGCAACCAATATGTGTGATGTTTCCATGAAGAAAAATTGTCATCTCCTACTGAAAAAAACAACAAAAGAAAAGCACATATCAAATAAAACAACCTTTGCTGCTATATGGGTGTGATACTGCTAGAAACATAAAGGTAGAAGAAAAGAACAAAAAAATTGAGAAAAGAACAAAGAAATTGCCTTTGTTTAACTTTATAGTTACCAAAACAACTGCATATAGTTGCTCCTTTTATTCTAGAACTAGTTTGTGCAAAAAAATTATGCATGTTTTTGTGGTGGGCTAACACACCATTTGTTGTAGGTTGATGTGGTGAGAAAGGACTAGTAGTGGTGCAAAAAGATTACTAATATAAATGAACCACTGCTTGACGTAGAGTCTATCAACATTTCAATTGAGTTGGGTGCACCCTTCTTACATCCAGGTTATGAGCAGGAGGATCACCATTTGGAGGAGAGTGTTGGTGAGTCTCCTGACCCTGACATTGGCTTTACAACCATGTGGCTTCTTCCCCGTCTTTGGTTGGTCCTGCTAATGCTATAGTTGATGACGCACCTAAGTTAGAAGACGAAGAATCTGGGTCACAGCCACGAGAACCTTATCTGGGCATGTGCTTTGACACGTTGGTTGGTGCAAAGGAACACTATAATCGCTAGCTTTGAGGGTGGATTTTTTAATCAAGTCGAATACATACTATAGGCCAGCCTACACATGCTTGTTGCAAAAACAACAATTCTGCTGTAACAAGTTCCGCAAGACAGTGGGCAGAGTTGAGGTCTCGAATGTTGTCTCGTCCAGCAAAAACACTACATGCCCGAGCTGACCTGAACAAGATGTTGAAGAGGATGACGAAGAACCCACTTATAAGAAGAAGAGGAAGAGAGAGAATAAAAAGCAAACAAAATGCCCTGTTAAGATGGTGGTGAGACTTATAGATGGCAGATGGGAGGTTATAAATTTTGTTGCAGATCACACCCACCTACTAATTGACAAGCCATCAGTTTGCAAATACCTCCATTCTTACCAAGGCATCCCACCTGAAGAGAAAAAAAATCTGACTCACCTTAACGATTGCAACTTGACAGCAGGTACAACAAAACCACCCCACCCCACCCCACCCCTCCCCTCATTGAAACAAACTTGTTCCAGAATTAATTATTCTTGCCTCAAGCAGTTGGTTTTCTTTCTATCCTGGTATAAAAAGGAAAAACAACCTGGCAAACTGTTAGGATCATGGGCAACCCTGACCAAAAAACCTGGCAACTTAAATAGTAAATTAAGGCAACCTTGTTGAATTTATGCAACACTGATGAGAAAAACACATTGGCCCAAACATATCACTTCATGTGAAACCCTAGTCTTGTTCTATTTATTGTTGCAATTGATTTTATTTTCTATTCTAGTATACAAAAGGAAGAAAACCTGACAAACTATTAGGATCATGGGCAACCCTGTACAAGAAACCTGGCAAGTTAAATAGTAAATTAAGGCAACTATGTTCATTTTTTGTGCAACTCTGATGAGAAAAACACATGGGCCCAAACATATCACTTCATGTGAAAACCTAGTCTTGTTCTACTTATTGTAGCAGTTGGTTTTATTTTCTATTCTAGTATACAAAAGGGAGAAACCTGACAAACTGCTGGCATTAAAGGGCAACCCCGACCAAAAAACCTAGCAACTTAAACTAGAAATTAAGGCAACTTTGTTGATTTTTACGGAACTCTGATAAGAAAAAGCATGGACCCAGCATATTACTTTATGTGAAAGCCCTAGTCTTGTACTATTTATTCATATGTGTTGCTTTCTGTTCCTATGAAAACAAGTTGCTCCCTACATTGTGGTTAATTTCCTGAAACACACAAGTTTTTTTTTGGATTTTTACCAGGCAGGATGATGATGATAATGTCATCATACTATCGTTTGGAGTTGATAGTCCCTTACACGTCTAAAGCCATCCATAACCACGGTTCAAAGCTGAATGCCACAACTAAAGACATCGACATTGAGGAGACACTCAACTATGTTGCAAGATGAAGGAAAACGACCCGGGATTCTTGTTCAAATGCAAGACGAATGCGGAAGGCAGGGCATAAAACTTGTTTTGGGTGGATGGTGCGACACAGAAAGCTTGTGCGGAGGCTATCATGATTGCATATCATTTCATGCCACTTATCTTACAAACATGTAAAATATGTCATTCCCCCCCTTCATTGGCATTAATAGGCATGGGACGTTGACTATGCTTGGACTGGCTGTTTGACGCTTTTTTGGGTGCAATGGATGGGTTGGCTCCGAACAACATCATAACGGACCAAGACGTTGCTATGGCACAAGCAATCAAGAGGAAGTTCCCGACAACGATTCATTGTTATTGCCATTGGCATATGATAACCCACAAGTATAGGGGATCGCAATAGTTTTCGAGGGCGGAGTATTCAACCCAAATTTATCGATTCGACACAAGGGGAGACGAAGAATATTCGCAAGTATTAGTAGTTGGGTTATGAATTCAACCCGAAAGACCTAATATCTTCAGCAAGGTGACCAGTAGCAAAGTAGTATGGTAGTTTGGTAGTAACGGTAATGGTAGCAATAGAAATAGTAGCAGTTTTGTAGTGATTGTAACAGCAGCAACGACGAAAGTAACTTAGTAACAATCAATATATGAAAATCATAGGCATTGGATCAGTGATGGATAATGGCATTGGATGGCATTCATAATGTAACAGTTATAACCTAGAGCAACACGGAACTAGCTCCAATTCATCATTGTAATGTAGGCATGCATTCCGTATATAGTCATACATGCTTATGTAAAAGAACTTGCATGCCATCTTTTGTCCTGCCCTCCCGTGGCAGCGGGGTCCATAAGGAAACTAAGGGATATTAAGGCCTACTTTTAGTAGAGAACCGGAACAAAGAATTAGCACTTAGTGAATATATGAACTCCCCAAACTACGTTAATCACCGAAAAGAGTCCCAATTATTGTTACCTTCGGGTATGCAGATCATAACTCATAATAGGTGCATATAACTTGAAAGATAGGATCAAGAACACACATATATTCATGAAAACATAATAAGTTCATAGCTGAAATCATGGCACTCGGGCCCTACTAGCAAGCATTAAGCATAGCAAAGTCATAGCAACATCAATCTCAGAACATAGTCGATACTGGGGATCAAGCCCTAACAAAACTAACTCGATTACATGATAGATCTCATCCAACCCATCACCGTCCAGCAAGCCTATGAAGGAATTACTCACTCCCGGCAGTGAGCATCATGACATTGGTGATGGAGGAAGAATGGTGATGACAACAACATCGAATTCCACCCTCCGGAGCCCCGAACTAACTCCAGATTAGCCCTCCCAATGAAGAACAAGAGGTGGTGACGGCTCGGTATCGTAAAATGCCATGAATCCTTATTTTAGATTTTTTTCTTAACAAATAGGTATATATGGAGTTGGGGTTAGGGTTGCCGGAGGTCCAAGGGGCGCACAAG
>NC_041386.1:217021412-217056285 GCF_002162155.2 Triticum dicoccoides | reverse complement strand
CTTGTGGCTCTTGGGTGGCCCCCTATGGTATATTTTTCCACCAGTATTTTTATATATTCCATAAACATTCTCCACAAATTTTCAAGTCAATCCGAGAACTTTGATTTCTGCACAAAAACAACAGCATGGCAATTCTGCTAAAAACAACGTCAGTCCGAGTTAGTGTAATTCAAATCATGCAAATTAGAGTCCAAAACAAGAGCGAAAGTGTTTGGAAAAGTAGATACGATGGAGACATATCAAAATATAATGAAGAAATCGCAAGAGAAGCTTGGCTCTGTGTTAGCTAGGAACCTAGATTTGGCCAAAGACTTCTACGAATGTATTGACTTTAGTTTCACCCTTGCAGAATTTGAACATAAGTGGGCTGCACTTTTGCTAATGTATGAGGGCTTATGCATGGACACTTTGAGAAACTCTATGAATACCGGGCTACATGGGTGCCATGCTACTTCAGATTCAGGTTCTTCCCATTCCTTCAGTCGACGCAATGCCGCAAAGGGTTCAACACTGTCTTTAAGTGCTAAGTGAACCCACACAAGTCAATCCTCAACTTTGTCAAGCAATTCGAGATGATTCGGGTACACATACTCATGAGGGAGGGCGGGAGCTGATATGTCCATTTTGCATCATGTTTTACTACTGTTATTTATAATGTTTTATGCATAATAATGCTTTCTGGAGTAATTCTAATGCTTTTTCTCTCATAATATGCAAGGTTTAGACAAAGAGGGAGAATACCGGCAGCTAGAATTCTAGATCTGAAAAAGCTACGTCAAAGATACCTATTCTGCACATCTCCAAATGAGCTGAAATTTTACGAAGAATTATTTTGGAATATATAATAAATATTGGAGAAAATAACTAGAGAGGGTGGCTGCCTAGTGCCTACCATACACCGGGGCGCGCCAGGCCCACATGCGCGCCCTGGTGGGTGGTGGGCAGCCCAGCCCACCTCTGGTGCCCATATTCTGATATATAAGGTGTTTTGACCTAGAAAAAAAAGGAGAGGACATTTGGGACGGAGCGCCACCGTCTCGGGGTAGAACTTGGGCAGGAGCACTTTTGCCCTCCGGCGGAGCGATTTCGCCGGGGGAACTTCTATCTCAGAGGGGGAAATCAAAGCCATCGTAATCACCAACAACCCTCTCATCATTGGGAGGCCAATATTCATCAACATCTTCAACAACACCATCTCCTCTCAAACCCTAGTTCATCTCTTGTGTTCAATCTTTGTACCGGAACCTCATATTGGTACCTGTGGGTGTCTAGTAGTGTTGATTACATCTTATAATTGATCACTATATTGTTTATTTGGTGGAAGATTATATGTTCAGATCCATTACGCTATTTAATACCCCTCTGATCTTGAGCATAAATATCATTTGTGAGTAGTTACCTTTGTTCTTGAGGCCACAGGAGAAGTCACGTTGCAATTAATCATGTGAATTTGGTATGTGTTTGATATTTTGATGATATGTATGTTGTGATTCCCTTAGTGGTGTTACGTGAATGTCGACTACATGACACTTCACCATCTTTGGGCCTAAGGGAATGCATTGTGGAGTAGTTATTAGATGATGGGTTGCTAGAGTGACAGAAGATTGAACCCTAGTTTATGCGCTACTTCATAAGGGACTGATTTGGATCCACATGCTTAATGTTGTGGTTATATTTTATCTTAATACTTTTCTCGTAGTTGTGTATGCCTATGAGGGTGTTAATCATAAGTGGGAGGCTTGTTCAAGTAAGAACAACACCCAAGCACCGGTCCACCCACATATCAAATTATCAAAGTAGCGAACACGAATCAAACCAACATGATGAAAGTGACTAGATGAAATTCCTGTGTGCCCTCAAGAACGCTTTGCTTATTATAAGAGACATTTTTGTCCTTTCCTTTGCTAAAAAAAGTATTGGGCTACCTTGCTGCACTTATTTTTACCGTTATCGTTACTTGCTCATTACAAATTATCTTACTACCAAACTACTTGTTATCGACAATTTCAGTGCTTGCAGAAATTACCTTACTGAAAACTGCTTGTCATTTCCTTCTGCTCCTCGTTGGGTTCGACACTCTTACTTATCCAAAGGACTATGATTGATCCCCTATACTTGTGGGTCATTACGAACGACTACTAGACATAACATTTGGATGCACAAAGGTGGTCAAATTTCCCTGTTGAGAGGAATGCCTACAAGGCATACACTAGGGACATCTATGTAAAATTTAGGACTGAGTTTGAGATGATTGGCCATTACAATGTGCACCCTGTTGGAATCAACTTCTATGACCTTGTGCCCAATACAGAAGTTGTTGTAACATATGGCTCAAGGAAGTATCTAGTTACAGTGAGTCCAGAAGCATCCATCTATGATTGTAAATGTTGCAAGTGGCATAGGGACAACCTGCTTTGTTGCCATGTCTTGAAAAGCTTCATGCACCTTGGCGTTGATGAGATACCTTTGCACTACATCAAGCACTGCTGGACACATGATGCGGTCCCACGTGTGTCGCCACCAACTAATGAGGGCCCTGCACCAGACTTGCCCGCTGAGTGGGAGAACCTAATGCGGCAAATGAAGATGACCGTGGATTTTCCAAAGCTGGCCAAGAAGGCAATGACAAGTGATGAGGCAGTTGCTATAGTTGGGAGCCACATGAAAGTAGTAGATATTGAGGTTACTAAGGTGAATAAGCTAAGGAGGAAGAGGCTAAAAGCATCCCAAGAAGCGACCCGGGCTAGGGAGGCATCAAATCCTAATGCCCCCAGTGGTTCAGGCCAACCTTGTGCCCCTGCCCCTATGGATCCACCTAGGCCAGTCACAACAAGGCGCGCCCGCAGTAGGCGCTTCCAATCAGCTCTAGAGCTACACCCCCAAAAAAGAACAAATGCAGCATATGTGATTCGATCGACCACAATGTTGCAACGTGCCCGGGGAAATAGTTGTGATGGGTCCAACATATGAAGAAAAGGACCCATTGACTTGCAAACTAAATAAAGCAAAGAAACAACATTGCCTAATAAACTAAGAAACTATGAGATGGTTTTTGAGTAGATGGAGAAGCAAATTCAAGCAACTGACAGTTTGGGGTTGCGCAAAAAAAAACATGTGGATTGATTTGGAGAAACTAGTTTTAAGTTTTCCTTACTTTAAATTTAGAAAAGCGGAGACGTGTAGCTGGATGCTTAAAATTTGTGCTTTGTTCCTTCCTCGAAACTTGCAAAACTATAGATGCTTATCATTTATGAAACTTGTTAGGTGGTTTGGAGCAACTTTTGTGTATTTCTAACGGCAACATTCCCTAGAATATTTGCAGGAAAATTTATTTGTTCCTTCCTCGCAAATAAATTACTTTTTACACATTTTTTGTTGGAGGCAGAATCAAGGCAGAAATGTTTATTTTGCATGATAGCAAATATCAGATACTTTGTTCCATGCTGCAATGACTATTGTACAAAAAGCCACATATAAAAAGTAAACTCCACTATGGTTTATCTCATTTCAATTCATGCGCACGCTATACAAAAAATCTTCGCTTGATCTACTGGCAAACAAAGTGTGTACCTGGTTATTCATTCACTTCTTGACCGGTTTGAGGATCTCCCACCAAAGAACCTTGTACAGTCACAATTTTATTATCAAGATGGTCATGAGCTTCCTTATGTTTGCTATGTCGCCGTGTCCGTAGTTTGGGAGCCACGTCCCATTCCATAATAGTGTGTTCATCAATGCGAAGATCCCATAGTCACCACTTCAAAAACGATAAACCAGAAGCAAAAAAACATATGTAAGTAAAGCACTTGGAAAAAAGCTCCATCTTATAACAACAAGCTCTGTAAAGGTAAGTAGTGTTACGATTCAATCTCCTTTGGTGCATCGATATACTGAAGCAGGAACTTCTCCATCAACTTTGCCTGCTTCGGATAGTATTTGTCCCAGAATATAAGAACTGCTGCTACAACAGACCTTGCTACTTCATCCACCCTCTTCCTTTTCTTGATCGTCCCCAACAAGTCAAACACTTTGAACCTTTTATGCCTCAAGTTGATGTTGAATAGCCAATAGTGATGTGCATCGTTGATGTTCTCTGGTTCTAAATTGTCAATGATAGGTATCATAATCTGCAAAAAAGAAATCTTGATTTCAGCTATAACAGAAAAGTGGTATGTTGTGTACAAACAAAAATATCAACTCTGATATGATTTCACGCAACCCTATGTGTTTTGAGGAGCAACTTTAATTGAGTTGGTGTAACAAAGATGTAAAAGCAATTTTTTTTTGTTATTTGTGAACTATAAACACACACAATGAACTTGGTTTCCACCACTGTAAAATTTTGCCACTAGAACCCCAGATTTTTTAGGCAACACTGTACTGCATTACAAGCAACTTAGATATTAAAAAGAGCAACTAACAATACTGTTGGATCATATCTTCTGGGGGCTATTATAGTTTGTAGGAAAACACTAGGGTGGTGTCTACATGGAACTAACATATTTTAAAAACCAAAACTATCATAATAGATGGATCATATGTATGTGTTGCAGTTCATAGTTTTTAGGCAACAAATAAATGGATTATAGGCAACTTAGATATTAAAAAAACTCGCAACACATGGAGCATACCATGTGTTTCTCATCCAACTGTTTGATTCGTTGAACCTGTTGGTCAGATGCTTTACATTCAAATCAATTTTTTGAAGCCAAGTCTGTGAAAAAGCAGCAGGCGATAACAAAATAGTAGTGCCAATCAAAGAAAAAAACTAAAAAAGAAAAGAAGAAGCAATTGAAAAAAAACATGTTCTTTATTTTCTTACCGAAAACCTCAGAGGCATAATTATTTTCTTGGACACCACCCATCTGTTGAACATGATTGCCTCAGTCCCTAACTCAAAGACATGGGTCTTCAGCCATCTGGACATCTTCATTGATTGAGCAAGCTCCTTCATTATGCAATAGTAGCCACAATAGTTTATGATCTGTGCCTTATAGAACAAGAAAGGTTCTATTGATAAAATGTCAAGAAGAAGATCATTTGATGGAGAGAACAAAAGTTGTTACTGGAAGAAACATGCACATTGTATCATCCCTCCATGAACTCCTTATAATCCCTCCTCCTCCAAGCAACAAAACCATTGCATATAATCTGTTCACTTCTGTTGTGCATGTGAAATCCTTTTTCACTTCTACATTCACATAAGGTGACCTCTGTGATGGCAGAGCTTTCAGTATTCTCCTCTCACGCTTCTAAGGAACGGTCTCACCTGAGCTACTGGAAGCACCTTTGCTTGACTCCCCCACTGTTTTTTGCGTCTTCAGTTAGTGTACTAAATCTGGAAGGTGGCATGTGCCCCGCGCTCTCTACCGCAACACTTTTTACTGCCCCTTGATCACTTCATCAAAATCTAGGTTGCCCTAATCATTTCCCCACTCAATGTCGGTGGTGGAAGGTGTGTTTGCCACCCCCTTCTCCTCTGCTACATTTCCCTCCTTACCTTTGTTTTCCAGTGTTCCATCTATCCCAAGATCAAAAGGTGGAGTTGGACAATAATCATCCCAAACAGAACTTCTAGACTTTGATCTTTGCAGCGAAATTGGTGCTTTACTTGAATCAAATGCTTCTTTGTTTGCTGATAGATTAATGTCAGGGGATGTCCGTATTATAGGTATGGTACCAGCATATTTACTTCTCATGGGCGGTGGCGTCGACCCTGGGCTGATGCACTTTTCAAGCAACTCAGTAATGCCCCTAATATCATCAGATGATATTTCTTTCCCTTTTGCAAACAACACTTGCTTGGTCGGGATGACTAGAGGCTTGTCTATTGATTGGTGTGCATCTACTTCACGATTTGCCTGGTTCAGCTCAGGAGTTGCTTCCTCTAGCACAATAGTTGCTTCTCAGACTTTCAACTACTAAGTAATGTTTGATGATCCTATTTGTTCAGCCACCACTTTATTGATTGAATGTGTTCCTGCTAAACCTTTGCTTAAATCCTTCTCCAGCTTAGTGACAACTACTCTCTCCGCTGGTGACTCCGTATGTTGCTTGGGAGGGGCTACTGCCTGCATTCTCACTATAGTTGCTTGAGTTTTTTCCTTACTTGCTTCCAAAATATCAACAATTACCCTCTTTGATAAACCTTTGTTTTTGAAGGTGCTGTGACTTTCTAACCTGGCACTTCATCTATCAACCTCAGAACTGTCAGAGCTTGTTGACTGACTATTGTACTTGCAACAATTTGACTCGCCGCAACCTGGATTGCTTTCAGGGATAGAACGGTAACCTTAACTGCCTTATGGCTTATTTTCTTAACCTTCTTCGTGGCACCCCCTTCACTCCTCCTGCAGACTGTGTTTCTTTCTCTTTTGGGACAACACTTGGTGGTTTCAACCCATCTTCCAGCTTCACAAGGCACATATCCATCCCACAGAATTTTTTCTCAAGTGGCAGCACGGGCACCGGGAAAAGAGGGATATCTCGGGCCTCAGGGATGCCCTTCTTCTTTTTGTACTACGACTCTCCGATCCTCACCACATCTGCGACTGTAATAACAGGCCCGCTGTCTACCTCAAACGACTACTTCCTCATGTCCATCTTAACTAAACTTCTTTAAAAAAACTACTTGCGCTTTGGATGCTTCCTTATGTGCTCTCAGCAGACATCCTCTGCTCTGATTGTTGTTGATCCTTGCCACTACGCTTGAGTTTCTCCATTATCGTACTCAGTGGCACCTCGTCATCATTAATGCTCGCGCGCCACCCTGGATTTTGTGCACCTCCCTCATCATGGCATCCGCTGCCACTGGTCTTGTCAGTGCTAGTTACCGACCGTGCCGCTATCACCCTTATCCTCATTCCCCTTATTCCCCCCCACCATCTTCTTCCTCCTTATCATCCTCCTCTCCACCTTCACCTTCATCCTCACTATCTTCCTCCTCCTGTTTTTTCTCCTCTTCCACCTTTTCATCCTCTTCATTCTTTTCATCCTCCTAGTTCTCCTCTGCTTCCCCCTATTCCTTTCCCCTTCGTTCACTTTTTCCCTGCCCTCTTCCTAATTTTTTCCTTTTCACTACTAGGGAAAAGCCTAGCAGCAACGCGGGTTCTAGGTATACCAATAGCATGGGGACCGGCGCTACTAATAAGGCGCTACAGCAAACCCGTAGCAGTAGCGCATCCACGCCCATGCTACTGCTATACAAGTGGCCACCTCTAATGCTGAAGTTAGTTTTATGCGCGAAACCCATCTCCTTGTTCCTTTGTTTCCTGATCTGCATGTGGCCACCTCTAATGCTGAAGCCTTGGAGAGCATCATCTAGAATATTCATTATGTGGGTGTAGTCCTTCTTCTCGTAGTCTCTAGAAGGGTCGAAATACATGGCGTGGGAGACTTGCTGGTAAAGAACGATAAGGACGACGCGCCCGTTGCTGCGGGGAAAAGACACCTCAAATTATTCTCCATATGAGCGAGAAGGAATGATTGAAATGTATGAAAGGGTTGTCCGGAACTGACTTACTTTGGATGATAAGGTAGGAGGACAATTTCCTGGTCCTTATTCTATACCATGAAGTTTTGGAGGTAGTCCCTAGCAGTTTTACGCTCAAAGTCGCCGAGACTCAAGAAAGACTAGTGCATGTAGTACGGATCCGCCACACACATTTGCGAGACTTCTTCTCTCTTCATGACGGAGCTCATACGTAGCGCAAAAAGGCGGACGATTGTAAAATCGAGCCGCCTTGTCAGAAACATCTCAAAGATATGGTCAAACCGTAGGAAGAACACCTCCGCGAGCTGTGTGTCGACGTAGCACTTCCCCTCAGGCAGACGAGCCGCGTATGTCGGATATCCTACATCCTTCGAGGCTAGTAGGCTTTTCTCAGTCGACAGCACATGGTTGTGCAGTCTCCTGAGATCCCCTGATAGTGCCTCCAGTGGTTTCGGCAGTAGCATCGGCTCGCCCGTGAGATGGAACATGGCCGCACCTTTCACGGGTATACGCTCTTCAGAATCCATCGTCTGGCTGCTATGTGCTCTGGCTTGTTTGGAGGCAGCTATCTTCCCCGATCTCTTCCTCTCCTTTTTCTTGGGCACACCTTCTAGACCCTTCCTTAACCCCTGCCCCAGTGTTCCCGGGCTAAGCACTGTACGACCCCAGCTAGGTGAGCCTGTGTTGAGGTGGCATCTTCAGGCGTGTCCTTTGAGGATTTCATGAAGAGAGACTTTTTGCAATCCCTGCTATGACCTTCCTACCCGGGCAGATCATCCATATCCTCATTAGCATGCTGATAGCCCGATTCGTTATCTGGTTGACTCATCATATCTAAGTTAAACTCATACGCGTTTGTATTGAGGAAAGCCATTGGGTCGACCTCCGTCTCATCATCCATTCTCAGCCAGTGCTATTGCACCCCCTTCATCACGTCGTCCGCCGCTCTCACCCGGCACTATAGGAGCTAGTAATTGCATAGGCAGGGTGGTGGTCTCCGCACATGCTTGTTGATGTGTGGTTATTGGTGTGCTCTCGGCCGGCTCTAGACAAATAAGATTCTTCGGCCATAGCAGTACCCAACCCTTGCAGCTTCCAATCCGCGGCGGGGCCTCGTCGTCCTGTCCCACATGCTGTATTGGAGGAGGAAAATCCTCGTGCCCCGATTTCACACTGGACAATTTAAACCTGAAGTGCCCAGCGGGGATCGGCTGGTTGTGGAACATGGGCTGCAAGGGGTTCATTATCATCCCCTTTCCCATGTCCACCTTCCAGCCTTTGATCAAGTAGAGTATGGTGCACGGGTTTCTTCGGCCTGCAAACACATGTCTATGGCGTAAAACATCCGAAAGGCAACAAAAATGGAATATTCTATATATATATATATGTATATATATGTTGGTGCGACATGTAATTACCGTGAGGGCGTCGAGCTCAGCCCAAGACGAAGGCCCACCTAGCGCGCCAGAGACTAAGGACGGGCTGCTATGAGCGGGAGCGACTGTGAGAGGAGGCCCGGTTGCATGAGCAAGTGATGGTGCGGTGGTGTTGTTGTTCACGGAGTTGCTCGCGATGAAACTGGGCAATGGGAAATCAAGTTAGCAGCGGAATCATTTCTGCAGGCAGTTACAGCTGCATTGACTGCCTGCTGTAGCAACTCATTTTTCTCCTCGGCTATTTTTTCGCGTCCTCAGCTGCTTTTTTCTCGACCGCAAGCTTCACCTTCTCGTCGATTTCTGCCTGACTAAACTTCTTTTTCTGCTACTTGGCATCCGGGCCCTCGTTGTAAAACACCTTCCACGCGGCGCCATCTCCAGCGTCGTGCACACGACCATATTGCGGCCGCTGGCCCAAAGGGAGTCCCTTAACTTCGTTCAAGGCCTGGTTGAGAGGGGTGTCCCACTTGGGCCTCAACAGAGAAGTAGGGATTTCGGCTGCAAGCTGGTGTTGCTTCTCCTGTAGAAGGAGCGTGAACCGTTTAGGAACGTGTAGTCGACTAGATCTGGAGCTAAATGTAAGGTGGTAAAAGAATAATTACCAGTAGTCTAATCAATTTCCTCGTGATCTGGTCCATGTAAAAAACCTTCTTTTCCTTGTCCCACTTGTAGTGGGCCCTGATAAAGTCACGCTCCAAGGGGTTGGTGAACTTCGCGAAGGGGTCTGGGATACCCGCGGCTTCACGTTCCGCATCTTCCTTATCCCATATGGGCCTTTTACCGAGGTAGCCACGACTTCCGAGGAGATGCTTCCCCATGTTCCTTTGCTGAAGGCTCTTGAATTTCACAGCCTTAGCCTTGGCTGCCTCGATAGCGCAAGTGTCCTTGAGCTTTTCGAACTCCTCTTCTGTAAGTGTCGAATTTTCGTCTAAAATCTTGGACAGGGGTTCCTCAGCCTCAATAGCTCGCTTCACCCTCCCTTTCCAGGAGGCCAAATCATTGCTGAACATGCCCATGGCGTGATTTTTAATCTTTTTCATCTTTGAATCATCCCATGGTTGTTCTATGTTATCATCCCGGTCAGGGAACTTGAATCTCTTATGCAACTTCGCCAGGAGCAATTGTGTCCAATGTTCTTTACTCCTTAAGTCATCGTCGTTGATGCTCGCGCGTTCCTATAGGATGCATCCTACTTGGTTCCCATAGCACTTGCGAGGTTCTTCCGGCTCTAATGGCTCAAACTTGCCAGGTGCCATCTTTGTGATCACCAGTCGTCCAATCCCTAGTTTGTTAGGTTTTTGTATCCTCTGCTTCTTCTTCTTCTTCTTCTTCTTCTTTTCGGTAGCGGCATCGGCACCGGCACCTTCCCTGCCGGTCTCGGCGCCGCCATCGGTGCTAGAGCCGTCGATGTCAGTGTCAGTACCATCATCGAGGCCGACCTTCAAACATTGACTTTGCAATTGCTTAGCAGTCAAGTAGTCGAGGTACTCTTGTTCACCCTCATAATCCATCTCGTCTGCATATTGGTCAGAAGGCCCAGTTTCTTCATTGTTCGACATGTTTCCTTTGATTAAGTCTCCTCGTTTAATTCTAAAACTATGAAAAAAAATGAGAAATGACATAAAAAATAAATCTATGTTTGCCAGAATGTCATTTCCCAGCAACTCCCAGCACTCGATATGCCTACTATCTAGCACAAATCATGCCAAAATTCACGGAAAATTTTGGCATGACCTTTGCTAAAAAATGGACATATCGAGCGCCTGAAATTCACCGAAACTTAAATATATCAACTTTCCAGCGTAACATAGGCCACTCGGATCATTTACCCTGCACATAATCATCATGTCCAAATGACATGTCGAAATTCCAAATATGACATGTCCAAAACATCACATTTCCACATATCACATGTCCACTTCAAAATTGCATATAGAAGGAAGAAAAATATAGAACTTGAAGAAAAAACCTAGCTAAATTCATAACTAAATATATAACCTAATTAACCATCTGCCCTAACTAAAACCTAAGTAAATTAACCAAAAAACCTAGCTACCAGAGAGAGGAGGAGCGGTGGGGGCTTACAGAGGGTGCAAGTCCGACGATGGCCGAGGTTGGGAGGGGTTGGGGTCGGGGTCGGGGACCGGGGTCGGAGCCGGCGCCGGGGTCGGTCGGGGTCGGGGGCGAGCGTAGAGGCGCGGCGAGGGCAGGGCTCCGGCGGCGCGACGGGGGAAGAGAGAGTGTGGGGATTTGGGGGAAAAGAGGCGGGATGAAGAGAGGAGTGGGGATTTGGGGGGTTAAGTGGGCATAGTAGTAGTGTGTTTAGGCAAAACACGCTATAGCTACTCCAGGTAGCTATAGCGGTTTCGTGTAGAAACCGCTACTGCTATCTTGACTGGCTGTAGCTCTTTTCTCACAAAAGCGCTGCTGCTATAACCAGTACATATATAACAGTTTTCCTGTTTGTTTCCTTCTTTTTTATTTTCCTTTATTTTATCTCACTCTTTTTCCGAGAGCAGTGAACGAAGGGAAGGCGATATATATTGCATCATTTGACGGTTAAATATGTATACAAAATAGGAACATATATATTACATCAGTGGACCCATGCATAATAATGGCTAAGTGTGTATACAAAATAGGAACATCTATATTACATCATTTGACCGATAACATACGTTTCCTCAGCGTTGACCATTTCGTTTTTGAGTCAGCTTCTTTCCCTTCTTGTTCGTTGAAGAATAATTGAGCCCCTCATTGTGACTTTGCTTTTTCCATGGAGTATGATTTTTCTTACGTAATGTAGTATTGATTCTTCTTTTAACGTATACTTCATCATCATCGTTATCTTCCCTCATTGGGTTGCCATACTAATCATAGTCTTCCTCGTTGGTGACTCCATCCATTCCAATGATGTTCCTTTTGCCTCTCCTCACAACAACACGGCTAGGATTGCGCGGGTCGGTTATGAAGAAGCATTGTGTCATGTGCTTAGCGTGTACCCATGGCTCGTTTTTTGCGATAGCGTTCACGGTAGCGCTCTTGGCGTCGGGTATAGTCATGGTAGTGAAATTATGGTTTTCTCTTTCGACATTCTTAGCCCATATGACACGTAACATCGTCGTGTTGTGTATCTAGAGAAGTCAAGCTCCCAGATCTCCTCGACCCGTCCATAAAATCTCTCAGTTGCGCCGTTGTGGCTGCCGGTCATGCATTCCATCGTCACCCATGAGTTCTGATCATCACTGTCCATATCTTTGGCCTCCGTGTAGAATGTGTATCCGTTGATATCGTATGCTTGATAGGTTACGAGGTTGGGCGAGGGGCCATGTGCTAAGGCGTATATGAGAAATCTGTCCTTAGAGCCCTCCTCCGGGGGATTAGCAATAATATGCTCTTTGAACCAATGCAGGAAAGTGGAGTTGTGCTCTCTAGTAACTTCGGCGTCCGTCCTGCATACCCCCCGGTCACGATACTTCTTTGCGATAATTTCTTTATTCAGTGCCACGAAAGGATCTACCTCGTCTAGGTGTGGTAGCACTACCAAGTTTGCTATGTCAAAGTCCCTGCATCGATCTGAGTATGCCACGTGCAGTTCCCTGCGACCGTTGGAGTGACCTTCTCCTTCGAGCCTCCCATCGTGCTTGTTAATGAGCAAACCAACACTAACACCAGGCGGCTGGACTGTGCCATATAGAAAATTCTCGCAGAAAGAGATGAACTCTTGTGTCAGATAGCCCTGGACGATGCTTCCATCTGGACGGGACATGTTACGAACGAATCCTTTGATGATCCCATTCATCGTCTCAAACGGCATCATGTTGTGCAGAAATGACGGCCCCAGGTCTATTATGTCGTCCACAGTATGGACACACAGATGCAACATCACGTCAGAGAACGCGGGCGGGAAGTACATCTCAAGCTCATTCAGTATCACAACGATCTCTTTGTGTAGCATTCGAAGCTGCTTCACACGGATAGACTTTCGAGAGATGACGTCGAAAAAGTTGTAGAGACCAATAAGCGTGTCACAGACGTGCTTGTCCATTATCCCTCTAAGGACAACAGGTAGTATCTGCATCATCATCACATGACAGTCATGGGACTTCATCCCGCCGAACCTTTTCTTGTTCGTGTCTAGATATCTGCTTATCTTGCCACAGTAACCAGAACTAACTTTGACTCCGGTAAGGCACTTAAAGAATTGATCGATCTCAGCCTGACTTAAGGTGAAACAAGAAGGGGGGCAATAATCCTATTTCTTTATTTTCTTTCGCTTCTTCTCTCGCGCCTCTGTCTCCGTCTCTGTCTCGTCTGACTTTTTACGGGGCGGCATGTGCAGATCTTCCCTGATATTCAAATCTTGCAAGTCTTTTCTTGCCTTCGGCCCATCCTTGGTCTTATGCGGCATGTTCATCAGTGTCGCGAGCAAGCTCTCAAGGACATACTTAAAGATATGCATTTGATCAACGCAATGAGGTGTATCGAGTTTGTGCCAGCACTCCAAGTCCCAGAACACAGGCCTCGTCTTCCATACCTTCAGAAGCGGCTCCGGCGCCTTTTTCATCTTCTTTCCTGACGCGGGGCACACTTCCAATTTTTCAACAGCTCATCGATTTCGGCGCCACTCCGCTTACGTGGAGGTCCTCGATGCTCAGAGTGACCATTGAATAGATCTCCATGGATTCTCCACGGGTCGTCCTGTTTGAGCCATCTTCGATGCCCCATGTACACGATTTTCCCAGACCCGCCATCTTTCCCTAATGTTAGCTGCTGAGATGTCCTATCATCCATGCACCGCGTGCATCCGCAATATCCATGGCACACATGGCCTGTGACATATCCGTAACCGAGATAGTTGTACACCGTCGTGATCAGCACGGCTCTCAGTAGAAATACTCGCCTTTACTGGCGTCCCATGTCTTGGCTGGTGTTTTCCATAACATGTCTAACTCCTCTCGAAGTAGCCCCAGATACAAATTAATATTATTTCCTGGTTGTTTCGGCCCTTGAATAAGCATGCTCATGTGAATGTACTTTGACTTCATGCACAACCAGGGGGGAGGTTGTACATCCATACAAACACGGGCCATGTGCTATGGTTGGTGTTCCGGTTGCCAAACGGATTGATGCCATCGGTACATGCGCCGAGCATGATGTTCCCTGCATAACATTTGAAGTTGTTCAATGCTCTCCACTGGCTTCCATCCTTGACGTGTCTCAGCTTCGGATCATCTCCATCGTGGGCTTCTTCCTCTCTGTGTGCCAACGCATTAGCTTTGCTTCCTTGGGATCTACGAAATACCACTGGAGACGGGGAGTGATCGGTAAGTACCATAGAACTTTCTGGGTACATTTCTTACCGGCCTTCTTATATCGAGAAGCATTTCACACCGGACATCTTGTTTTTTTCCGCGTGCTCCTTCCGATAAATTATGCAGTCGTTGACGCATGCATGGTATCTAACGTGCGACAGATCAAGAGGGCACACGATCTTCTTGGCCTCATCAACACTAGTAGGACATAGATTCCCCGCGGGAAGAACATCCTTTAGGTACTTGAGATGCTCATCGAGGCTATTGTCGGTCCATTTGTTTTTAGCCTTCGTCTTCAGGAGTTGGAGCGTGAAACTCAAGCGGGTCACCTCAGGATTGCAACCCTCATACAATGGTGTGTTCGAGTCTACCACCAGTTGCTCCAGCTTAGCCTCCTCTCTAGAAGCAGCTATCTCAGTACTCATCTCCTTGCGAAGCAGTGCTTGAACATGAGGGTCACGCACGATTGAACTTACTACCGACGAACTCTGCTGCGTGGAGTCCATGTTCTCTCCGCCGCCATGTCCGGCCCTTCTCCTCTGCCATGTCCGGCCCCTTCTCCTCTGCCATGTTCGGCCTCTTCCCCGGCGCTATTATCGTTCATCTATTCGTCTTGCCCCGTGTCGTCATTGCCTGCCCTGTCGGCGTCCTCAACACTGTCATCCTCATCTTCAATTATCCACCGAGTATAGCCATCCATGAAACCAGTCATGAGCAAGTGCGCTTCGACACGACCATCGTCGGTCGAGCCACACTATTCCTTTGCATTTTCGACACAGACATAAAACCTCTGTCCAGTTATTTTCTTTCATGTCCTGCATCGCTGACCGCAACCACCTGTCCACCATCGTTCCACTGACCATCATGAACGTCTGCACGGTAATAATAAACAAATTGATTATAAAATGCGTGCATGCATCAAAGTCATACAAAAATTTGGCATGACCTTCCCTAAAAATAGGACATATAGATCTAGAGTTTGCCCGGAATTCGCCGAAACGGAAATAAATCAACATTTCGGAAAACGTAGGCAACTCAAAAGCACAATTTGTCATCAACTCATTCCACACACACAATTTCCATCATATCACCCAATTATCATATCACACACACATACACATATTTCCATTTTGCAAAAGCATGAAATTTTAATCACCTCTATCTCGAGATCGAGCACACGGTGGAGATGATGATGTAGGGAGATCAAAAGTGGACAAAGCTCTTCTTGACAAAGATAGATATATTTAGGGGGCAAATAGGTCACTTAACTAAATGCTACATCTACCTAGCTAACTAATTTGGGAGGAGACAACTTCAACTAGTGCAGGACGAAGGAAAAAGAGAAATGGGATGCATTAATGGAGGTGGTGTAATTAGGTAGGAGTAATGAAGAGAGAGAAAGGTAGGTAGAAGAGGGAGAGTAATGGGGGGAGAAGTATTGAGGAAGAAGCAAAGTGATAGAGAGAGGATGTGGGAGGTAGGGGAAAGGAGAGAGAGGAGATGGGGGAGAGGAGGAGGGGTAGGGGAAAAAGGTGGTATTGTGTTGTGTCTTAGCAGTAGTGCAGGAGGAAAACGCGCTATTGATAAGAGCATAGCAATAGCGCGCTTTTCTCACGCGCGCTACTGCTAAACGGGGCCAACCGTGTGGACAATTTCAAAATTAGCAGCAGCGACATGAGTAAAAAGTGCGCTGCTACTATTGCATTAGCAGTAGCGCGCATCATGACACCGTGCTGCTGCTAAACTTAGGTTGTTAGTTACTGTCGGTCGATTTTTGTAGCAGCGCGGTTTAGCCCTCACGCGCTACTGCTAAATTTGCATCAGTAGCGTGTTTTTCTTAACCGCGCTACTGCTAATTAGCAGTAGCGATTCTTTTTGTGACGCACTGCTGCTAAGATTCTGTGTATAAGGTTTTCCCTAGTAGTGTTTCTTCATTCTCTTCCTCTTCCTCTTCATCATCGTCCTCCGCCTCATGTTCCACCACCTCCTCTTCATCCACCTCCTCTTCGACCTCTTCCTCCTCCTCCTGCTCTTCCTCCCCATCTTCACCAGCAACAGACCGTGTGTAGTTGTCAACATCCATGCATTGTGAATCATCGTCACTAGCTTCAGTTGCTGGTGGTGGGCAGCTGTATGCAGGGTCATCAACGTCATCGTCATCATCTTTCACTACAAAAAAACACTTCCGTGATGATATGTGTTTGTCACAGTAGGTCACGTTTTCTGTCATGCATCTACATCCATGACAATTTTATGACAGAATCAAGATAGTCATACCTGTGCTGTCGTAGAAGTGTTCCATGACATTACCAAAATTATCATCACGGAAGTGTACACTTCCATGACGATAAATAGCGCGTCATGGAAGTGCTTTTGTCAAGGGTGACCGACACATGGCATCCACCATAACGGGTCGCCGTTAAGCTATCGGGTCCGGTTTTGGATCTGATAACCCGCTAACAGCCCGGACCAATGAGGATTTTCCACGTGTAAAATTCTCATTGGCCAGAGGAAACACGTGTTGGCTCTCCGTTGGGACAGATGTCATGGACAGGAGGCGCCTATGATACGTCGACACGTGGCACGACCCAGCAGAGGCCCATTCCGGTGAAACGGCCAACCCGTTTGACTTGGTCAAAAGGTAACGGGCCGGCCCACGGAAAGCCTATTAACGACATGTTCGTATATAGCCCATTTACGACCCGCTAACTCACGACCCATTACAGCCTATCGGAATTAAGCCCAGTAGCTTCATCTGGGTCATCCAATATGATTCCAGCATGTTGTAACTTCCGGCCCATGATGTCTTTCGGCCCATACGAGACCATTTGTAACTCTTGGCCCATTAACGGCCCGTGGTGAATCTGGCCCACAATGAACAGTGTACCGCTTTATACCCATTAACGGCCCATTATTCCATTGGGCCATTTCCAACCTGTATTATCTTTTGGCCTTCTGAGGGCCCATTTATTCTTGGGCTCATTTCCAGCATTCATCGGCCCGTTACTGGCCTTTTCTTCTTGTGGGCCAAATTCAGCCCTTGGTTACAATCAGCCCATTTGCGGCCCGTTAATCCGTTGGGCCATTTTCATAGCGTCATCAAATACGACCGATTAACGACGACCCATTATTGTCGGCCCATGAATGGACGATTCCAAATCTAGCCCGTTTACAACCCATAATGTGGTCTCTTATTGGCCCATGTTAGGCCAATCGATCAAATGACCCGTAGAAGGCCCATTGATGCTACGGCCCGTAGAAGGCCCATTGTTTCTACGGCCCTAAGAAGGCCCATTGTTTGTACGGCCCGTAGGAGGCCCATGGTAACTATAGTAAATATGTAGCGCATGGTTATTGTGGCCTACTTTTAAAAAATAGGTTATTCTGGCCACTGGCAGACTGCGGAAAAACAATTGCACTGACTACAAGCAAACAAATAAACAAGTCAACAAGGAAATAAATAAGCAAGAAACTTACGCTAGGCTATCATGGGTATTACACATATTACATCCACTGGGCATCAAAGTTCGCCACCAGTGCAAATATAGGGAACAAAACAGCATATCATATACACTAGTTGTCAAAGTTGGCGACCAGTGCAAATAAACACCGCAGCAAAACAAGTCCATAACCGAAACCACTTCATAAGAGCTCAAGAAACAATATCCTGGGTACCCATAATGCTGGCAAGATGCTTAGAAAGCCTATTAACTTTCTCTTGTTTGGTGCTTAAATCCTCCAGCACTTGCTGTTGCACCAGAAAGTATGCATCTGAATTCTGCAGGGACTTCCTCCGTCCTTAAGCTTCCTATCGCATAACATCTCATCGATGTCTTTCAACTTGAAGTTGAGACTCAAGAAGCCAAACTGATTCAGGCAATGAGTTCGAAGAGCTGGTGCCAGCAGTAGTAGCTAGTAACTCGAACACTACATCAAGACAGGACTTCGGGATGGTCTTAGTGTCTTCAATATAGTTTTTATCAGCTTTCTTGGAGACCAACAAGGATGTCTCACTATCTTGAACCTTATCTGCATTACTTCCTTTACCATCGCATAACGGGGTACTCTTCTCCAATATTTTATCTGCGTTCTAAAAGAGAAACAAACAAACACATCACGGGTTTACCATGTTGTATATGAAACTCATTTTGGTAAACCAGTTTAGTAGTAAGGTGGACAGGATAACAACATGAAACAAACATATATCTATGTAGTATGGTCAATGTATGGTCTATATCATTCTAGTTTATGTTGCCAAATCAAGATAGAGATAGTTTGAATCATATCTATCTAAGACAAAGCAGCATAGTCAGAATATAAGTGTGGGAAACTACACAGCAATAACAACGCTTTTAATGTGCATGACATGAGAACATAATTGTTTATTCAATTGAAACTGAAATCAACATAGAGCAAGTTACAACAGCAAACACGTTTGAAACCGGTTTAAAACATACTTGTTGCACCATTGGAGTTTCAATTGCATCCTTCAAATTTGAAATTTGTTGGTATGAGTAAATACAGTGATGCAAGAGCAAAGTAGTATGAACCATAGCTACAGAACCTGACCTGAGAACAATTCTTCTTATACTTTAAGTGTTGACTTCGGGTTTAGAGTGGTGGTCCTCATGCTTTGGGCATTGCAGTTGTCTTACTAATTGCTCGTGTTTGGGTGCTCTGTGGTGGAGATGGTGCTGTGTCAACTGGAATTGGGTTACTATCTGCTAGGGTTGGAGTTAGAAGGGGTGTAGCTAGTTCTCTGTCCAACTGGGTAGGGGTACAATCTGTGTGAGTCTGGGTTATGTGTGGTGGGGATGGTTCTTGGGAAAGTACAACCGTGGTTCTATCTGCATCGACAGGTAGCATGATTGAGGGGGTCCTGGACTAAGGGGTCCTCGGGTGTCCGGGCTATCTGATATTGGCCGGACTGATGGGCCGTGAAGATACGAGGCAGAAGACCTTCCCCCGTATCCGGATGGGACTCTCCTTTGCGTGGATGGCAAGCCTAGCGTCTGGATGTATAATTTCCTTTCTCTGTAAACCGACTCTGTACAACCCTAGGCCCCTCCGATGTCTATATAAACTAGAGGGTTTAGTCTGTAGAGGCTAAGAAAAATCATATAGGCTGGACATCTAGGGCTTAGACATAACAATCTCGAGCTAGATCAACTATTGTAACCCCTTTACTCATCGAATACAATCAAGCAGGACGTAGGGTTTTACCTCCATCAAGAGGGCCCGAACCTGGGTAAACATTGTGCCTCCTGTTACCTTAGATCCTCAGACACACAGTTCGGGACCCCCTACCCGAGATCGGCCAGTTTTGACACCGACAATGGTGCTTTCATTGAGAGTTCTACTGTGTCATCGACAGAAGGTTCGATGGTTCGTTCGATCCTTAACAACGATGCCGTTTCAGGGGAAACCTTCCTCCCCGCACAAATTTTCATGTTCGACAGTTTCGCTCTACGTGCCAACTCAATTGGCCACCTCGAACAGATCGAGAGCTACGCCCCTGGTCATCAGATCAGTTTTGGGAACCTAAATTATGTCACTGATATCCGAGGAGACTTGATCTTTGAAGGGTTTGCGACCCCAACCACCGATCTGGCCTTAGATCTAGAGCAAACTGCTGGGTCTGAAGATGGGAGTTTGAAGCCCACCGGACTCTCTGCTATGAAACTCACAATCAGGGATCCCGAGGCAATTCTCTCTTCGGCCAACCCAGAGTCAGACTGGGTTCCCCTATCATGGAAAGGCCAGACTCGCCCTCGGGCTCTAGCTCTAAACTCTCAAAGCCCGCGCCAAGCAAGCGTGGCCAGGAGGCCTTTGCCCTGGCCAGCCCCGCAGACTCTCGTTTCCCTATCCAACCCTTGCTCTTAAAAGAGGCTCTAGACTTAATGCGGTCCCTCGCCATTACAGAGGAATCACCTCTGAACTATGCCCAACCCGGACTAGGGGCTGAGAGCAGGGAATTTTACGTCCCACCCATCACCCACTTCATAGCCACCGTCGAGGACTTAACCGACATGCTGGATTACACCTCCGAAGACATCGACGGCATGGACGACGATGCCGGAGACGCACAAGGCCAAGACCTGCCATTTACCGGACGCTGGACGTGTATATGGTGGACACACCCAAAGAGGATGACGGCGAAGGCAGGAAGGATTCGGTTGAGGACAAACCTGCTGAGGCGCCACCGAAGCGTCGACGCCAGCGACGCCGCTCAAAATCATGTCATGATAAAGACAGTAATACCGGCTGAGGGAGTCCTGGACTAAGGGGTCCTCGGGCGTCCTACCTATTGGATATTGGTCGGACTGATGGGCCGTGAAGATACAAAGGTCGAAGACTCTATCCATGTCCGGATGGGACTCTCCTTGGCGTGGAAGGCAAGCTTGGCGACCAAATATGGAGATTCCTTTCTCTGTAACCGACCTTATGTAACCCTAGATCCCTCTTGTGTCTATATAAACCAGAGGGCTAGGTTCATAGATAGAGCCTCATCATCATAGTCAGACAGGCTAGACTTTTAGTCTTTAGCCATTACGATATCATGGTAGATCAACTCTTGTAATACTCATATTCATCAAGATCAATCAAACAAGAAGTAGGGTATTACCTCCATAGAGAGGCCCTGAACCTGGGTAAACATAGTGTCCCCCGTCTCCTGTTACCATCGACCTTAGACGCACAGTTCGGGACCCCCTACCCGAGATCCGCCGGTTTTGACACCAAATTGGTGCTTTCATTGAGAGTTCCACTTTGCGATCGTCAAAAGGTTTGATGGCTCCTTCAATCATCTACAACGACGCTGTCTAAGGGGAAGTCTTCCTCCCCGGACAGATCTTAGTCCAGAGTGATAGCGATGACGAAGAGACTCACCAACCAAATACCGGGGGTCAGAAGCAATTTCCCCCTGAGGTAAAAACAGTGAACATGGTATACGTGACACACGCCCCTACAGAGGAGCTTGAGACGCACTCCCTCTGGACTAAGGATCATACTACGTTCCCTCCATTCGGAGTACAAATCGGTCTTATTAAACCGCATACCTTGTCGGCCATTAAGCCACTAGTCTCCATTCAGTAGGACCGACCAATTATGGAGCTAGACTAGCAGTTCTGCTTCTGCCGTCTGCCTCATACACCCGCGAAATCTGTGCCGCGCATACATAACTATGCACTCAAAATACCATGGGCATCGGCGGAGGCACAATACGGACGGGCCTACAAGTACTCCCATAACCTCCTTCTTTTCTTTTCTAACCACTCTTTCTTTTTCATTATCCTTTACCACAGGTAACTCGCAGGCTAGTCATCTCACTGACTCTATCAGAGTTCTGGTTTGTACATTCATCCAAAAGCTACTCCCTTTAAGGAGTCCCTTCATCGAGGAAAGGCGGCGCAGACGTGCGACAGGAGGTCCAAAACAACTTTTTGTAGACCGCACTCTCTATTTTGCGAGCCTGTAAAGTGCCTTCTACCTGAGCCGTCGACCCTTGGCATGTCAAATAGCCGGGTTCGTGGCATTATTATATATACTACAACGATTGGCATATCACTCAAGTTCTAGTGAATATAATCTGTATCCAGTATTTAGTTTTCTCTAAAAACTGCATTTTGCTCCTTGTGTTATTTCACATGCCCCGACATAACTCGCCAGGGGCTCCATATGGGAACAAAATACATTGCCAACAAGTCCGAACAACTTTATAGCATACTTCAGCGTCGCGAGTTTGGCCTTATAGGCATCAGCTCCGAATCATGTCTTGGGTCAATAGTTGGGTTGCCCGGCTCCTGTGCTTGCTACCTTACGTTCCGCTCTATCGGCTAAGATAGTAAAGGGAGAACTACTGCGATTGTGTTTCTAGTTGATCTGGTCAAACACCTCAGTAGAGAAAGTCGAAAACTAACTGTCATGATGCGACAAGAGCTGGTCAACCACTCGATGACTTATTCAAATCTTTTGCGATTCCCCTCGTATTACACGAAGGACCTTTCTTTAGGTCATACATGTAAACGCACCACATTGGGATAACCGCGTACATACCAGGGTTTATATCGTAGACCCACCATAAAACTCCTATGGCTAAGTGAAAGTGTTAATGCCGTATAGTCCGATTGCCTCGTTCACCGCATTGACACCTCCTTCATGGACCAAGACGTTGGGTTAAGAGTGATCAAGTGCTTTTCTGAACACCCCCATATTTTCTACGAGGGGGCTGAAGCCAATGACTGGAAAACTTTCAGATTATACAAAAACGCCCGCACAGGAGGAACCAAAAGCTTTTAAGCAAATATCATAATATTATCATAATATTGTATTTTACAATTTCAATACATTTCATTCGAATATCATATCTTTCGAGGAAGGACCCTCTATCAAGCAGGCACCCTCTAAGACGTCCTCGAAATAATGTTCAGGTGCGTGATAGTCCTTACCCTTGAGGGGACTCCTCGCCGCAATGTCGGTGGCCTTCATCTTTGCCCAGTATGTTTTGACATGGGCAAAGGCCATCCGTGCACCTTCAATGCATGTTGAATGCTTAACGGTGTCGATACGCGGCATCGCATCCACAAGCCGCTGCACCAAACCGAAGTAACTATTCGGAATGGGCTTAGTAGGCCACATCCGGACTATGACGTCATTCATGGCAGAACCGGATATCCTGTGGAGCTCGGCCCACTAGGCCATCTGTTCACTTAGTAACAGCGGACGCTTTGGCGCGCCGAACTGTGACCAAAAAAGCTTCTCCGTGGCACAGCCTTCCCGCGCTTTGTAAAATCGCGCCACATCGGAGGTACTCTTCGGCAGGTCCAAGAATGCGTCTGGCGAGCTCCACATCTGATTAAGCGAGGAATACTTCATATCGCCGAATTTAGTCTGTAACAAGAAAGGCTTACCAGCCGCTATCTCCCCAGCTTGTCGGATCTGCTCCCGAGCCGCTCTAGACTCGGACCGTGCTTCTCTCACCTCTTGTAAGACCTTGTCGAGATCGGCCGCTTTGGCTTTATTATCCCTCTCGAGGAATTCGCACTGGACAGTGGTTTCCTCTAGATCACGCGCCATGACAGAAATTCTCTCCTCACACAGGTGCCGAGCAGACTGTTCGGTTTTTAATTCATCAGCTGCCTAATTGGCAACCAAATTTCTCATCTGGGTTTGCTCCTTGGCTAGAGCAAGTTCAACCCGGAGGGCCTCTACCACGGCAGCACCATCTGAAGTTATGCGCGTCTTAATATACAATTCTAGCTTCGTGCATATGCTATCATACACACATATACTGATTGCCCCAAAAACATACCTTGCCCCTCATCAAGCCGCCGGTTGATAAGCGTGATGTCATCATCCGCCTCATCAATCTTCCGCTACAGATCTGCAACCTCTATAGATCGAGCAGTAGCCGGGGAGGTAACAGCCTGTGTTCCCAGTAGTCAGATTATTTCCCGGACATATCTTTTTGACCCTCTGACCGCCTCCCTTGGAAAGCCAATCAGAGTCTCAGGGGCTACTATCTATACACAAGAGTACTTTTTGAATAAAACACAATCGAAAGCATTACAACACAAACCTCGAAGCCTCTCAGAAGCCTCGTGAAGGCCTCATTCAATCCGCTTTTTGCGGACAGGTCCTTTTCAACCACCGTACCCATCAAGGTATGATGGTCCTCGGGGACGGACGCCTGTCATAGCATGTTCGTCAATATATCTGGCACTTCTGCATCTCCGGAAGCTGCTGCAGCAGCACGACCTCCCTTCGAAGGGATCTGTTCATTCGCCCCTAGAGTTTTCTCCGGCTAAAAGCCGGACAGTCCGGGGCCTTTATTATTGGCCCCTGGACCCTGGGGTACCGAAGTATCACCTTCGATTAGTGCCTTCATCATCTCTCGCGTCACTTGTTGATCAGGAGAGACCCTTCGGGACGACACCTTCAAGTCGTCCGCCCTATTGGGCGAGGAGACTGGTGGATGCATCTCGCTTTCCATCATCTCCAGGAGAAGATCCCCCGAAGAAGAGGATTGTTGAGGAAGACTATGCGCCGAGCTCCAAAAACATACATTCCAGATGTTACCCTGGTCACAGGAGAGGAACAGGGTATGTATAAAACACCCTTGTTCGCTTACGACTTAGGCTTGTCCTTGCCGGGGGACTGCGCGATAACGTCATCCTCCAAGCCCGAGCCGCCCGACAGGGGCATCTTGCCTCGCTTGGGAGCCTTTTCATCCCAATCTTCAAATACGGCCGTTTTCTTACCATGGGGAGAATGAATGTTGGCTTCTCCTTTACTTTTGTCTTCGGGCGATGGGATTTTCATCTCCCCGGACACAGCATCTAATATATCTTCGGGATGGAGGCCACCTTCGGTCCTCCCGCTCTCCGTCTTGTCCTCCTTCACAGGCATCTAGTACGGTGCCGGGGCCAGCATCCTTGGTAATACGGAATCTGCTGAGTCTTTGGGAAGAGAGGCCAAACACCTGATTCACTCTGCTTTCTTTATCCAGCCCTGGAAGAGGATAGTGTGATCAGTGTCGCACTATGGCGTACATTGCTAAAAAATTGTTTGGAAATAGAGAGCTTACCGAGGTATCCGGATGGTTGCGGTCGAGGCCGATGTCCTCGATGGTGTCCGGCCGCTGTTTGCGTTTCCTGAAAAACATCTTCCACATTCCTTTGTGTGTAATACCAAGAAGTCTTGACGGGTCCGTGGTCCTTCCGAATTAAACCCACATACGGAGAGGCCGTCGCTGGCACGGCAGAACCCGGCGGACCAGCATTACTTGAACCACGTTGATCAGATTGACGTCCTTCTCAAGGAGGCTCCAGATGCGGCTCTGTAGAGTCTGCACTTCATCAATTGATCCCCACTGCAGTCCTTTATTAATCCATGACGCAAGTTGTAACGGAGGGCCAGATCGAAACGCAGGTATAGTCGCCCACTTGGTACCACGAGGTTCAGTGACATAAAACCACTGTCGCTACCATAGGTCAGGAGTTTCGGTGAAAGAGCCTTTTGGCCAGGGAGCATTGATAAGTTTGCTCATTGTAGCACCTCTGCACTCTACTTGTTCCCCGTCAACTACCTTCGGCTTCACACTAAAGGCCATGAGCCATAAGCCGAAGTGTGGGGGAATGTGGAGAAAGGCCTCGCACATGACGATGAACGTCGAGATGAAAAATGAAAGAATCTGGGGCTAGATCATGAAAATCTCGTCCGTAGTAAAACATGAGCCCCCGGAAGAAGGGGTGAAGAGCGAATCCTAGCCCTCGCAGGAAGTGGGATATGAATATGACCCTCTCGCCGGATCTGGGAGTAGGAATAACCTGTCCTCGAGCAGGGAGCCTGTGGGGGATCTCTCCGATCAAGTATCTGGCCGCACGAAGCTTCGTGTTGTCCTCCTCCGTAAAATAGGAGGCAACCCATCGGCCCTGTGGGCTGGGTCCGGACATGATTGGGAAGCTTGAAGCGATGAAGTCGAGCCTTGGGTGCTAGAACTCGAAGTTTGAAGGGCTAAGAAAAGGTTGGCGCAAAACAAGGCGGCCCTTAGCTCCTTTATCAAGGCAACGGATATCGAACGTCTCCACCTAAGCCTGAAAACCTTCCTATTCCTAAGGAATCATACCACTGGAACGGTTGGGGTATCCACGCTCGTATTGATGAGAATCCCGTGATAAGGGGACACGATCTCTGCTTCGACAAGACGTGCCGATAAAAACCGTGCCTCGAAACGTGGAACAACGGGACAAGAAACAGTTCGAAATAATGACCGGGCAAACGTGATGTCACGTTACAAAAAGTTGTCAGCAGATTGGACTCGTGTGAATATTATATTCTCTGCGATTGTGTGTGGTACTTGTGTTGCAGATCCGGACATGTTCAATACGACCGAAGACTATGTTGGAGTATTCAGAAATGGGAACCCGCCTTGCAATGCCGAAAACAATCTGCATGCCGGACACCTCGTCATTGAAGTCTGGTTCAGGGGCTACTGAGGGAGTCCTAGACTAAGGGGTCCTCGGGTGTCCGACCTATTGGATATGGGCCGGACTGATGGGCCATGAAGATACAAAGGCCGAAGACTCTACCCGTGTCCGTATGGGACTCTCCTTGGCGTGGAAGGCAAGCTTGGCGACCAAGTATGGAGATTCCTTTCTCTGTAACCGACCTTATGTAACCCTAGATCCCTCCTGTGTCTATATAAACCAGAGGGCTAGGTCCATAGATAGAGCCTCATAATCATAGTCAGACAGGCTAGACTTTTAGGGTTTTGCCATTACGATCTCGTGGTAGATCAACTCTTGTAATACTCATATTCATCAAGGTCAATCAAGTAGGAAGTAGGGTATTACCTCCATAGAGAGGGCCCAAACCTGGGTAAACATTGTATCCCCCGTCTCCTGTTACCATCAACCTTAGATGCACAAATCGGGACCCCCTACCCGAGATCCACCGGTTTTGACACCGACACCGGCACCGGAGACAATAACACTCCAGAGAATGCTGACGACCCCGAAGCCCCCGCCGAGCCCACATCCGAACAGGATGATGTGGAGGAGGGGCAAGTTAACCCCGACGATCTGGTCGGGAACTGGGATTCGGAATATAGCAACTATCTACTACTCTCCGAGGATGATGTCAGCCTCACCAACGAATATTTCATCATGCTAGAGGAACCCCTCGAGCAGGAGCTCTTTAAGCGCCAACTAATCGCCACTGCGAGAAGCCTAAAAAAGCAGTAGCAACGGATCCAAGCCGGCCAGGATACACTCAATGATAGATGGAACCAGGTCCTAGCTATCGAAGAATATGGCCTCCAACACCCGACAAAAAGTTATCTGAAGTGTCGGCTACTGCCACAATTCAACGCGAGGCCTTTGAGCCAATACCATCAAAACATGACCGCGCTGATGAACCAGGCCGACCACCACGTGGGCGAGATAAAGCGGCCACCAATGCCGAACACCAACCCGCACCACCTCGCTGTAGAGGTAGAGAGACAACGTCTCTAGGATACACCTACGACCTACGAAAGGACCTGAGCAATAGAGTAGGCCAAGCCAGATCAATCTATGGATCAAGGGAATGCGCCCCAATGCGGGAAGACGAACGTCAAGCCTGGCGCGATGGGCATAACCTCACCCAGGGCCGAAAACCGCATACGGATGTCATCCAAACTCCGTCGTGATGTTGCCCGATATAGAGGCGCCGCACACCCCTTATGATTTACCGATGAGGTAATGCAGCACCAGTTCCCAGAAGGGTTTAAACCCATAAACATCGAATCATATGATGGCATGACAGATCCCACAGTATCGATTGAAGACTTCCCTCTCCATATCCACATGGCTCGTGGTGACGATCTCCACGCCATTAAATACCCCCCCCCCTTAAAACTGAAAGGACCAGCACGACACTGGCTAAATAGCCTCCCAGAGAACTCTATTGGCAGCTGGGAATATTGGGAGGATGCCTTTAGAGACAACTTCTAAGGTACCTATGTCCGACCTCCGGACGCCAATGAGCTCAGTCACATAGTCCAGCAACCCGGAAGTCAGCCCGAAAACTCTGGACCAGGTTCTTAATCAAAAAGAATCAAATTATCGACTGTCCGGATGCTGAAGCCCTGGCAGCCTTTAAACACAGCGTCCATGATGAACGGCTCGCCCGACACATTGGCTAAGAAAAACCGAAGTCCATGGTAGCTCTTACCGCACTCATGACTCGCTTTTGTGCAGGAGAAGATAGCTGGCTAGCTCGTAGAAGCAACAACACTAGCGACCCTGGCACCTATGAAACCAGAGATGGAAATGGTAGGCCACGACGCAACAAACACAAGCGTCGAAGCAACAATGAAGATACCAAAGAGATGGCGGTCAACACCGGATTCAGTGGCTCTAAACCCGGTCAGCGGAAGAAGCCAACCAAAGGAAACAAAGATGGTCCATCCAGTTTGGATAAAATACTCGATCGGTGATAACCCACAAGTATAGGGGATCAAGTGTAGCCTCTTTCGATAAGTAGGAGTGTCGAACCCAACGAGGAGCTAAAGGTAGAGCAAATATTCCCTCAAGTTCTACCGACCACCGATACAACTCTACGCACGCTTGATGTTCTCTTTACCCAAGTATGAAACTAGAAGTACTTCGTAGGTGTTTTTTGATAGGTTTGCAAGATAATAAAGAGCACGTAAATAAAACTAGGGGCTGTTTAGATAAAGAAACAACTTAATTAGTTTCAGTAGAGAGCTTTTTGTCACGAGAAAGTTACTTGTCCCTAGGCAATTGATAATTAGACCGGTAATCATTACTGAAATTTTATTTGAGGGAGAGGCATAATCTAACATACTTTCTCTTCTTGGATCATATGCACTTATGATTGGAACTCTAGCAAGCATCCGCAAATACCAAAGATCATTAAGGTAAAACCCAACCATAGCATTATAAGGCATCAAGTCCTGTTTACTCCCATACGCAAACAACCTACTTACTCGGATATGTGCTTCTGTCACTCACGCCACCCACCATAAGAAAATCATGAACATATTGCAAACCCTACAATGGGGATCCCTCACGCTTGCGTGACACGGAGAGCACCATAGGACAGTACCAATAATAAAACATGCAACTCAAACCAATCACGATCATCAATTAACCCATAGGACAAAACCGATCTACTCAAACATCATAGGATAGCCATACATCATTGGGAAATAATATATAGCGTTGAGCACCATGTTTAAGTAGAGATTACAACGGGTAAAAGAGGGGTTACACCGCTGCCTAGAGGGGCGAACAGTTGGTGATGGAGGTGGCGAAGTTGTTGGTGTAGATTGCCGTGATGATGATGGCCCCGGCGGCATTCCGGCGCCACCGGGAGAGAGGGGGAGAGAGCCCCTGTCGGTGTCAAAACCGGAGGATCTTGGGTAGGGGGTCCCGAACTGTGCGTCTAGGCCCGATGGTAACAGGAGGCAAGGGACACGAAGTTTTACCTAGGTTCGGGCCCTCTTGATGGAGGTAAAACCCTACGTCCTGCTTGATTAATATTGATGATATGGGTAGTACAAGAGTAGATCTACCACGAGATCGGAGAGGCTAAACCCTAGAAGCTAGCATATGGTATGATTGTGGTTCTATATGTTGTCCTACGGACTAAAACCCTCTGGTTTATATAGACACCGGAGAGGGTTAGGGTTACACAAAGTTAGTTACAACGGTAGGAGATCTACATATCCGTATCGCCAAGCTTGCCTTCCACGCCAAGGAAAGTCCCTTCCGAACACGGGACAAAGTCTTCAATCTTGTATCTTCATAGTCCAATAGTCCGGCCAAAGGTTATAGTCCGGCTGTCCGGATACCTCCTAATCCAGGACTCCCTCAGTAGCCCCCGAACCAGGCTTCAATGACGATGAGTCCGGCACGCAGATTGTCTTTGGCATTGCAAGGCGGGTTCTCCTCCAAATTCCGTGTACCTGTTGAATAAAGTCCGCTTTCTTGTAAATGTTGCGCTCCTTGGCTTCTACGCCCAATAATGGCCGTCTCCCACGTGTCAAACGAATATGAAAAGTCTGAGTGTTTTTACATCCACACCCCTAGCCGTGTAAATGAGCCGCCCATTTAAGGGGACGAGGATTTAGATCCAAACCACACCTTCTCCCCTTCGCGAGTGTTCATCAGAGCGCATCCGACAAAGGTCCATACCACCATGGCCAGCCGTCGTAACTCCTCCTTTCGCCCTTCCAGCCCTCAGCCTGGATATTGGGAGAGATGCTCCATCCCGCATAGCGAGCTAGTGACGCTCCAGACCAAGGGATTTCTCTCCCCGGCCTATATGGTCCCAGTTCGAGCCGGTCTTGCCATCTATAATGGCGGAGAGCAAGCGGAGAGTGCCCCTAATCCCTCCAAAGGAGAGCGGGTATGCCTCATCCCTTATTTAATAAGAGGGCTCGGATTTCCAATCCATCCGTTTCTCCGGGGGCTCCTGGAGTTCTATGGCCTCCAGCTACACAATCTTACGCCTGCCTCCGTACTGCATATCGCGGGCTTCGTAGCCCTCTGCGAGCTGTTTTTGGGTGTTGAGGCTTATTTCGGGCTGTGGAAAGAGCTATTCTGCCTTGTGCCCCGTTCTCAGAAGGGGTCGATATATCAAGTGGGCAGAGCCGAAGTGTGGCGCATCACCGGGACCAGATATCTATCCGGAACCCCAAAGAAGGCATCCGAGGACTGGCCTTCGGAATGGTTTTACATAGAGGACGTCCCGCTGCCGGATCCTGTCCAGATCGGCCTCCCTGAGTTCGACAGTGCTCCACTAAAGAAGCGCCTAAGTTGGCGTCCACGGAGCCCTCAGAGGGAAAGTGACAAGGACGTCCGTTACCTGATGGGCCGGATAAGATTGTTAGCTCATTCCGGACTGACCATGATCGGGGTCATGGCCGCATGCATCATGCGAGGGGTGCAACCGCTACAGTATAGAGGCCACCCCATGTGGGATTTCAACGGGGAGGACGACGCCACCCGCTACGGCCGTAAGGGACCGGATTCGGCTGCGGCCCTAACAAAGACCTTGTCCGCTTTGTACAAGGGAGAAGAGGAGGAATTTCTCCACGTCAACCCACAGGGTGGATTTTCTATGTACAATCCCCCAAGCTGGGTAAGTGGTTTACTTGCCCATCCGTTTTATATTCCCATTGTTAAATATTCAGTCTAACGGCTTTAATGCAGGAACCGCGCCAGGCTGTTAAAGAAATAAACAGCCCTCCTCCACAACCCGAGGACCCAGAACGGTCCCTCGACCCGGCGTCTCAAGAGGAACCGGACTTATTTGTGGAGCTGGTTGATGGAGTGTTCCATCAATTGAGCAAGGACAACGCCTTGGTGGCCATTACGGCCGATTACCCAGGGCTAATCCCAGCCTCCCAGGTAATTGAGATCGAAGTCCCAGTACCCCGAATAGGGGTCCGCCCTCTCGTGTTTTTAGTTTCCTGATTACAACCGAGATTTGCAGGGGAGGTTTTTGAGACGGGAGGCCGAACCTGCGGCGACAAGCCAATGAGGGGCGCAGAAAAGAGGTGCAATCCGGACCGAGGCGTTAGCGCAAAGGTATGGCGCGCCCCCTTATCCCAGGTGTTATACCTTCAAGGCATATTAACACTCGTGCTCTCTTCAGGACAAAGAGACCTCGCCGGACTATATCCGGAGAGGCTGCCAATCGCGCCTCCACCAGCCAGGCTCCAAAGCCTGGTCCGGAGGCGGAGGCGAACACAAGGCGCGCACCGGACGCTCCTCGGACGGAGGATGTGGACGGGTTGTCTGCCACCAACTCTGAGGTGGAGAGTGCTATGAACCACAGGCGTCGCCGGACAATTCTTCGTGACGCTTGTTTCTCCCGAGAGGCATTAGATGCCTTCAATTCGGGAGATGCGTACCTCCGTGCCGCTCAAAATGGTCTATCCAGAGCCATGGAGCAATATGTAAAAGACATACGGGTAAGAAAATTTGGGTAATTATATATATATACCAGTACCCCCCGAGACTTGAAACAGTTAGAATAACTGATTTAAGGATCATTTGTTATGCAGGTTCTTACATAAAAGAATTCCCTAATGTCCCAGGAGCTGGAAGAGTGCAAAGCCCAACTTGAGGCCGCACTAGCCGCGGCAGGGGAGCCCAAGGAGACCCCCTCTGGTAATATACACTTCGAAAGATAAGTATTTTGCGAAGCACGGCATAGGTGCGAATCTGACAAATGAAATTGCAGATGGCGCCGGATTGAGTCCGGAAAGGAAACAACTCCTACGCCAGCTGAAGGCTGGTGAGAAGGTGCTGACAAAGGTGAGGCGGGAGAAGAACGATCTCCAAGATGCCAACACCAAGCTAGGCGTCGACTTGAAAGATGTTCGTGCCCAGCTGGCAGACTCCGTTAAGGAGAATCAGCGGCTTCGGCGCGGCATATTTAGTAAGTGCTTGAACGAACCTTTGAAAAAAAGTTCGGCGGGGAAGTCGACTAACAGAATAATGTCTGTAGGTGTGCTAACAGGTCGTCCTGCAGAGGAGATGCCCGGTACTAAGGGTGACCTTCTTCCCGAGCTCTCGCAACTGCTCGAGCGAGTTCGGCAGGCGATGCAAGGCGTCGCCCAGGCCTTGTGGCCATCCATCTCCATGTCCGAAGGTCTTGGAGAGCTTGCAGAGAAGCTAAAGGGAGCATGGCGGCGCTTCCGATTGTGGAAGATATCGGCCTGTCGTCAAGGCGCTAGGGAGGCCTGGGCCATGGTGAAGACGTGGTACACAAAGGCTGGCCCCAACCACATGGCCGAGGTCGGTCCTGTGGGGCCCGATGGGAAGGAGATCCCTGTAAGCTTAGTATACGGCCAAGTAGAATTGGCCGCAAAGTATTCCTAGCAGGACTGTAAATTAGACAGCCTGTTAGATGGTATTGAAGAGGAATACAATCAGTCAGAATGACTATGTAATTTAATTGACATTTATAATGCCTTCTAGCCGGATTGTAGATCGTTTGTCATGGCCGACCTTTTCGCTTCAGCCTCGGGTCCTGACGGTCCGGAGTGTGTCCGAATTCCCATGCGGTTATATAAAAACCGGGGAATGCATGGAGACCAGGCATAGGGGTCATTAGTGTGTGAACAGACAAGTGCCCGACTAGTTATGTTATATTACATGGTTAGTAAGAAACTTCTTCCAGGGAGAATAGTTCCGTTAGGGGTTCCTTTCCCTGGGAGGCGTGCCCTAAAGTGCATGCCCATTCTGTGAAAAAGACGCGGGAAAAAGCATCTGGGGGCGCATAAATAAATAAGTGAAAAGATCATCTTTTAGGTCACCGACCGAATATTCCCTTAAGAACGCTAGCTTTCGGCTTCACCCAGTCTGAGGTACACATCCGGCTGATCCGGCAGTAACAATCGCAGAGGTGCTCCCTTTACTGCCTAGCCGAATAATCGGGAACATAGGGGTAAGCACAGGAGCCAGGCAACCCAGCTTGGCCAAAACTTAAGTCATATCGATGCATATAATGGTGAAATAAAAGGTACATGCGGAAGTGTAACACATGTGTTGGGCATGAAGCATGTATAAATAAGCTTTTGTTAAAAGAAGCCCCCAGGTTTAATGAGTGCGAATAGCACGTCATTTGATGAGCCTTTAAAGGCTATAAGAGAAAGGAAGGGGAGAAGGAGAGAAATGCAAGACAGACAATATATAAAAAATGGACAGAGGAAGGAGATGAACACAGAATCCGTCGCTAGGCATAGAATCTTTGGAGACGGGCTGCGTTCCATGGGTTCGGCTCGAGTCGGTTATCCGATGCATCTCGCAGGCGGTACACTCCACCAGTCTGGACTTGGTCAATTATGAAGGGACCTTCCCACTTGGGCTTGAGTTTGTCCTTTTTCTTGTTCGGCAGTCGTAGAACTAATTCGCCAACGTTGTAATTTTTGGCCCGTACTTCTCTACTTTGGTATCTTCGAGCTGCTGTTGATAGAATGCGGAACGGGCTTTTGCCACATCACTCTCCTCCTCCAATGCGTCCAAACTATCCTGCCGATCGAGCTCGGCTTCTCTTTCTTCGTACAAGCGCACTCGAGGTGAGTCATGAATTATGTCACAAGGCAAAACTGCCTCTGCGCCGTACACCATAAAGAATGGTGTGTATCCGGTGATGCGATTCGGCGTGGTCCGCAGCCCCCAGAGTACGGAGTCAAGCTCCTCTACCCAGTGCGTGTTAGATTCCTTGAGGGACCGCACTAATCTGGGTCTAATGCTGCTCATGATAAGACCATTTGCATGTTCGACCTGGCCGTTAGTTTGTGGGTGATAGACGGAAGCATAATCGAGCTTGATGCCCATGTTTTTGCACTAGAGTTTTACCTCGTCGGCCGTAAAGTTCGTGCCATTATCAGTGATGATGCTGTGGGGGATGCCATAATGGTGTACAACCCCGGATATAAAGTCTATCACCGGTCCGGATTCGGCTGTCTTAACAGGCTTGGCTTCTATCCATTTGGTGAACTTATCCACCATGACCAGTAAGTATTTTTGCTTGTGGGTTCCGCCTTTAAGGGGTCCAACCATGTCAAGCCCCCAGACCGCGAAGGGACAAGTGATGGGGATAGTTTGGAGGGCGGTGGGTGGCATATGGCTTTGGTTTGCAAAGAGCTGGCAGCCGACGCATCGTTGGACTAAGTCCTGGGCGTCTGCCCGGGCCGTCGGCCAATAAAAGCCTGTATGGAAGGCCTTGCTTACAAGGGACCAAGCTGCAGCGTGATGACCGCTGAGTCCGGCATGAATTTCAGCCAGGAGGTTCCGCCCTTCCTCTTCGGAGATGCACCTTTGAAGGACTCCGGTAGTGCTTTTCTTATAAAGCTCTCCCTCGTGGACTTTGTAGGTTTTGGATCGCCGCACTATGCAGTGTGCCTCATTTTGGTCCTCGGGGAGCTCCTGCCTAGTAAGGTAGGCGAGGAATGGTTCTGTCCACGGGGCGATGACGGCCATTATTACGTGGGCTGAAGGTGTTATTTCATTGGCAGAGCCTCCGATTGTGTCAGAATGTTCGGTGTCGGGCAGTGCGGTTGGGTCCGGGCTGTTATTGTTCGGCTCCCCTTCCCATACTACGGATGG
>NC_041386.1:216998150-217021031 GCF_002162155.2 Triticum dicoccoides | reverse complement strand
ATTTTCCCAGGCTATATGGTGAAATTCAAGCCCTTCAAACCGAGCTGACATTTTTAGGACGGCGTTGCGGTAAGCTGCCACTTTTGGATCCTTGGCATCGAAGTCTCCATTTATTTGGGATATTGCGGGGTTCGAGTCCCCGCGCACCTCTAGGCGTTGAATGCCCATGGATACTGCCATCCGGAGACCATGTAAAAGGGCCTCATATTCGGCTGCATTGTTGGAGTCTTTGTACATAATCTGGAGTACGTATTGAACTGTGTCTCTTGTGGGGAACGTCAAAACGACGCCAGCCCCTAGTCCGGTCAACATCTTGGAGCCGTCGAAATGCATGATCCAATTTGAATATGTGCCGTACTCTTTAGGGAGTTTGGCCTCCGTCCATTCTGCGACGAAGTCGGCCAAAACATGCGACTTGATGGCTCGCCGTGGCTTATAAGTTATGTCGAACGGGAGGAGCTCAATGGCCCATTTTGCAATCCGGCCCGTTGCATCACGGTTGTTTATAATATCGTTAAGTGATACTTCTGAGGCGACTGTTATTGAACACTCTTGAAAGTAGTGTCGTAGCTTTCGGCAATCTTTTGATAATGCGGGTACCGTGATTTGCATGGAGTGAGGACAGTGGACACATAATAGACCGGCTTTTGAAGGGGGAATTTGTGTCCGTCCGTTTCTCGTTCGACGACGAGCACTACGCTTACAACCTGATGTGTTGCTGCAATGTACAATAGCATTGGTTCGCCAATGTTTGGCGCGGCCAGGACTGGGTTTGTTGCCAATATGGCTTTTATTTCGTCGAGTCCGGCCGTGGCTGCATCCGTCCATTCGAAGTGTTCGGTGCACCGAAGGAGGCGGTAAAGGGGTAGGGCCTTTTTTCCCAAGCGGGAGATAAAGCGTCTTAGAGCTGCCACGCATCTGGTTAACTTTTGTATTTGTTTGAGGTCCTTTGGGATATCCAATTGTGACAGAGCTCAGATCTTGGCTGGATTTGCTTCAATTCCTCTACCGGATACAATGAAGCCCAAGAGCTTTCCGGCTGGGACGCCGAAAACGCATTTTCCCGGGTTGAGCTTGATGTTGTATGTTCGTAGGTTATCAAATGTGAGCCTCAAGTCGTCTACTAGAGATTCGACATGTCTTGTTTGACGACCACATCATCTACATATGCCTCCACTGTTTTGCCGATCTGGTTTGCCAGACATGTCTGAATCATGCGCTGATATGTTGCGCCGGCGTTTTTGAGCCCGAAGGGCATTGTGTTGAAGCAGAATGGGCCGTATGGTGTGATAAATGCCGTTGCGGCTTGGTCTGATTCTGCTATCTTGATTTGATGGTAGCCGGAATATGCATCGAGGAAACCCAACGAATCGTGTCCTGCGGTAGCGTTGATAATTTGCTCGATGCGGGGGAGGGGGAAGGGATCCTTTGGGAAAGCCTTGTTAAGGTCTTTAAAATCAACACACATGCGCCAGGATTTGTCCTTCTTTAGTACCATCACCAGGTTTGCTAGCCAGTCCGGATGTTTTATATCTCTGATGAATCCGGCCTCCAATAGCTTTGCTAGCTCCTCTCCCATGGCATGTCTCTTAGGTTCGGAAAAACGCCGAAGAGCTTGTTTGACAGGTTTGAATCCTTTTAGGATATTTAAGCTGTGCTCGGCCAGCCTGCGTGGGATTCGTGGCATGTCTGAAGGGTGCCAGGCGAAAATGTCCCAGTTCTCTCGTAGGAACTCTCACAGTGCGGCCTCTACATCAGGGTTTAACTGTGCCCCGATGGAAGCTATTTTATTGGGGTCCGTTGGATGGACCTGGAATTTGACTATTTCGTCTGCCGGTTTAAAGGAGGTGGACTTGGATCTTTTGTCGAGTACCACATCATCCCTATTCACCGTGGAGCACAACGCAGTCAGTTCCTCAGCCACTAGGGCTTCGGATAGTGCCTCGAGGGCCAGTGCGGCTGTCTTGTTTTCGGCGCGGAGTGCTATGTCCGGATCACTAGCGAGAGTGATGATCCCGTTAGGCCCGGGCATCTTGAGCTTCATGTACCCGTAATGGGGTATTGCTTGGAAGATTATAAACGCTTCCCGCCCTAGCAGAGCGTGATAACCGCTGCTGAACGGAGCCACATGGAACGTGACCTCTTCGGACCTGTAATTATCCGGTGTGCCGAACACCACATCTAGTGTGATTTTTCCTGTACAGCGCGCTTCCCGATTGGGGATTATTCCTCTAAAGGTTGTGCTGCTTCGCTCAATGCGATTCCAGTCTATTTCCATTTTTTGAAGGGTTTCCTCATAAATGAGGTTCAATCCGCTGCCGCCGTCCATGAGTACCTTGGTAAGGCGAAAGCCGTCCACATTGGACTGAGGACCAATGCGGCTGGTGCTCGGGCTGTTCGGAATTTAGTTTCATCACTGGCGTTAAAGGTAATAGCCGTGTCACTCCATGGGTTTATTGTTGCTACTTGGTAGACTTCGGCAAGGCTGCGGAGTGTCCTTTTTCACATATTATTTGATGGGAAAGTCTCGGAGACTGTTAATACCGTATTGGTGTCTCTGGGGTCGCTTTCTGTGGCCTCCAGAATTAGGAGATCTTCGCCAATTTTTGCCACCTGCCAGAGTATCCAACATGCTCTAAGGCTATGAGTTGGTGTGGCGTCCTCTGTACTGTGCATTTTATAGGGTCCATTAAGCCATCCTTCCAGTATGGTTCCATGCCCTATAGAGGGTTTTTGCTTTTTGGTGTTTAACCCGGGTGTCTGGCGATGATGCACCCTTTTATTTCGGACTGGGTTTGTATTCAGGGCCCGATCGTCCCAAAATTTTATTTTGGTTTTCCAGGCGCTTTCCATCACGCATTACTTTCATACAATGGACGCTAAGTCAGCGAAGCGTGTAATATCACGGCGACTTATGGCGTTGAGGATTCCCTTGTCCGTGCAATTATTGCACAAGATTGAGATTGCGTCTTCCTCGCGGCAGTCCCTTATCCTGTTCCTAACCAGGAGGAATCTGGCCCAGTAATGATGTACTTTTTCATCGGGCTCTTGCATGATTTGGGATAGATCGCTTATATTCGGGTGGGTGGGTGGAATTAAATCCCAAGCCTCGCCCAATCTGAGGCTCAGAGGCTGAGGAATTTCCGAACTCGAAAATTTGGATTCCTGGATGTTGTCCAATGAATCCAACCCGTCGCCTAACTCTAAGTTCAGGTCTTGAGTGATATCCTCCCCTCCGCGGGTATCCGGCTTGGAGGGATCGGGAATCCGGACGTAGCTAGTCCTTAGGATAGATGAAGGGTCGCCGCACTGTCCCTCTACCACGGCAACGTGATGGGTGACTTGGGGAGAGTTAATCTCTCTCAGATCGGGTTTAGGCCCAATCTGGTCGTAATCCGTAGCGACTCCCAGGGCGGCGATGTGATCCAAGAGCTTGTTTATGGAGGAGAGCTCCATTGGATCTAACTGCTCGGCGAGTTCCGAGCTGACATGAAGATTGTTTTTGATGGCTCGAGAGGTCATCGTCGGCGTAGAAGCCGAACAGGCGGTCATAAGAAAACCACCTAGCCGGAGGGTTTGGCCGACAGCCAAAGCTCCCTTAGCAACGGTGCCGTCTTTAAAGACGGGGCGAGGCATCCTTCCTGATGGCGACGACACAGAGGAACTCTCAATGAAAGCACCAATGTCGGTGTCAAAACCGGCGGATCTCGAGTAGGGGGTCCCGAACTATGCGTCTAGGCCGGATGGTAACAGGAGGCAAGGGACACGAAGTTTTACCCAGGTTCGGGCCCTCTTGATGGAGGTAAAACCCTACGTCCTGCTTGATTAATATTGATGATATGGGTAGTACAAGAGTAGATCTACCACGATATCGGAGAGGCTAAACCCTAGAAGCTAGCCTATGGTATGATTGTTGTTCTATATGTTGTCCTACGGACTAAAACCCTCCGGTTTATGTAGACACCGGAGAGGGTTAGGGTTACACAAAGTCGGTTACAACGGTAGGAGATCTACATATCTGTATCGCCAAGCTTGCCTTCCACGCCAAGGAAAGTCCCTTCCGGACACGGGACAAAGTCTTCAATCTTGTATCTTCATAGTCCAACAATCCGGCCAAAGGTTATAGTCCGGCTGTCCGGATACCCCCTAATCCAGGACTCCCTCAGCCCCCCTTCTTCTTCTTCTTCCTTGACCTTCTCCCTAGATGGGAGAAGGGTTTCCCATCTGGTCCATGGCCTCCATTGCATGGGAGGGGCGAGAGCCCCTCCAAGATTGGATCTGTCTCTCTGTCTCTCTATGTTTCTGCGTTCCAGATTCTGCCCTTTCACCGTTTCTTATATTCCCGGAGATCCGTTACTCCGATTTGGCTGAATTTTGGACACGATTTTTATCCGGATATTAGCTTTGTTTTAGCAAAAGAAGGGCACCAACCGCCTTACGGGGTGGCCACGAGGGTCGTGGGCCCCTCGAGCATCATCTCGCATTGATTTCACTTCCCAAAATTCACATATATTCCAAAAAAATCTCCGTCAGTTTTTATCCTGTTTGGACTTCGTTTGATATGGATTTTCTGTGAAACAAAAAACATGCAACAAACAAGAACTGGCACTGGGCATTGGATCAATATGTTAGCCCCAAAAATAGTATAAAAAGTTGCCAAAAGTATATGAAAGTTGTGCAATATTGGCATGGAACAATCAAAAATTATAGATATGACGGAGACGTATCAGCATCCCCAAGCTTAATTCCTGCTCGTCCTCGAGTAGGTAAATGATAAAAAAGATAATTTTTGATGTGGAATGCTACCTAGCATAATCTTGATCATGTAATCTAATAATGGCATGAATATTAAGACACGAGTGATTCAAAGCAATAGTCTATCATTTGACATTAAGACAATAACACTTCAAGCATACTAATAAAGCAATCATGTCTTTTCAAAATAACATGTCCAAAGAAATTTATCCCTACAAAATCATATGGTCTGGCTATGCTCCATCTTCACCACACAAAGCATTCAAATCATGCACAACCCCGATGACAAGCCAAGCAATTGTTTCATACTTTTGACGTTCTCAAACCTTTTCAACTTTCATGCAATACATGAGCGTGAGCCATGGACATAGCACTATAGGTGGAATAGAATATGATGGTGGAGGTTGTGTGGAGAAGACAAAAAGGAGAAAGCCTCACATCGACGCGGCTAATCAACGGGCTATGGACATGCCCATCAATTGATGTCAATGCGAGGAGTAGGGATTGCCATGCAATGGTTGCACTAAGAGCTATAAGTGTATGAAATCTCAAACTGAAACTAAGTGGGTGTGCATCCAACTTGCTTGCTCATGAAGACCTAGGGCATTTTAGGAAGCCCGTCATTGGAATATACAAGCCAAGTTCTATAATGAAAATTCCCACTAGTATATTAAAGTGATAACTCAAGAGACTCTCTATATGAAGAACATGGTGCTACTTTGAAGCACAAGTGTGGTGAAAGGATAGTAACATTGCCCCCTCTTTTTTTAATTTTTTTGCATGCTTCTTTGGCCCCCTTTTTTATTTAGGCTACTTTGGCCTCTCTTTTTTTTCCTTTTTTTTATTTTTTTCATGGGGCAATGCTCTAATAATGATGATCATCACACTTTTATTTGCTTACAACTCAATATTACAACTCGATACTAGAACAAAATATGACTCTATAAGAATGCCTCCAGCGGTGTACCGGGATGTGCAATGATCTAGCGTAGCAATGACATCAAAAAATGGACAAGCCATGAAAACATCATGCTAGCTATCTTACGATCATGCAAAGCAATATGACAATGATGGTCAAGTCATGTATATGAAGATGATGGAAGTTGCATGGCAATATATCTCAGAATGGCTATGGAAATGCCATGATAGGTAGGTATGGTGGCTATTTTGAGGAAGATATAAGGATGCTTATGTTTGATAGAGCGTATAGTATCACGGAGTTTGGATGCACCGGCGAAGTTTTCACCAACTATCGAGGTGAGAAAGGGCAATGCACGGTACCGAAGAAGCTAGCAATGATGGAAGGGTGAGAGTGCGTATAATCCATGGACTCAACATTAGTCATAAAGAACTCACATACTTATTACAAAAATCTATTAGTCATCAAAACAAAGTACTACGCGCATGGTCCTAGGGGGATAGATTGGTAGGAAAAGACCATCGCTTGTCCCCGACCACCACTCATAAGGAAGACAATCAATAAATACCTCATGCTCCAACTTCGTTACGTAACGGTTCACCATACGTGCATGCTACGGGAATCACAAACTTAAACACAAGTATTTCTACAATCCACAACTACCCACTAGCATGACTCTAATATCACCATCTTTATATCGCAAAACTATTGCAAGGAATCAAACATATCATATTAAGTGATCTACAAGTTTTTATGTAGGATTTTATGACTAACCTTGTGAATGACCAGTTCCTATCATCTCTCTAAATAGATATAAGTGAAGCAAGAGAGTTTAATTCTATGTACAAAAGATATGCCCACGTTCTAACAAATATAAGTGAAGCAAAAGAGCATTCTACAAATGGTGGTTTTTTATGTGAAGAGAAATAGGCAATCCAAACTTCAAAATATATAAGTGAAGCACATGAAGCATTCTATAAAGCCATAGTCAAAAGATATAAGTGAAGTGCAATGAGCATTCTATAAATCAACCAAGTACTATCTCATACAAGCATGGTACATCAAAGGAAAGTGAAAACTAAATGCAAAAGATGCTCCAAGATTTAGGCATATCATGTGACGAATAAAAATATAGCTCCAAGTAAAATTACCGATGATTGTTAGAAGAAAGAGGGGATGCCTTCTGGGGCATCCCCAAGCTTGGTTGCTTGGGAATCCTTGAATATTTCCTTGGGGTGCCTCGGTCATCCCCAAGCTTAGGCTCTTGCCATTCCTTATTCCTTCATCCATCGTGATCTCTCCCAAAACTTGGAAACTTCGATCACAGAAAACGCAACAGAAAGCTCAGTAAGATCCATTAGCATAATAAAGCAAATCACTACACCAAGTACTGTTGCAAACCAATTCATATTTTGTTTTTGCATTGTCGCTACTTCAATGTAACTTTTTCATGGCTTAATCCACTGATAGAAATCGATAGTTTCATCAAAACAAGCAAACCATGCATCAAAAACAGAATCTATCTTAAAACAGGATAGTCTGTAGTAATATGAACATTCACCATACTTCTGCTACTCCAAAAATTCTGAAAAAATTAGAAAAAATAAACAATTTGTATAGAAATATAGTGCAAAAAGTTTCAGAACCGTTTGATGTTCCAGTAAAAAATTAAAATTGCGCACTACAGCCAAAGTTTCCGTTCTGCACCGCACAAACCAACAAGCAATGTAAACATCCTAAAGGCAAATCTTGGCACATTGTTTTTATAATACAATGGAATTGTACAAGGGGATAATTATTTTTGTTGAAAATTTTCTGTAATCAAGATTCACAAAGTTTCCGTGAGCATGAACAAGGAGCTCCCCCACTTCAACGATACTTGTCTCTCTCACTTTCACTTTCCTTTTTGAAAAGTTTTGGGTTCCCCTCTTTATTTTTTATTTTTTTAAACTATATTAAAGCACTCAACAGAAATAAATGACTCTCTAAAACTTCCGGGTTGTCTCCCTGGCAGCGCTTTCTTTAAAGCCATTAAGCTAGGCATATAGTGCTCAAGTAATGGATCCACCCTGATCCCAAGGTATATCAAAGCCAATTTTAATTAACAATGATTTGTGATTTAGTAGTGAGCACAAAGTAACATATATCATGCAACAACGAAGTCTAACTCTCTTCCTATGCATCGGCATGTCATAAAAGAACAATTCATGCACACATAGTAAATGCCAATGCATAGTATAAATAGTTTCTTGCAATGTTATCATATTGGAAACATGGAGAGGCGGAGATGTAGTTCCTCTCTCATAACAATTGCAACTAGGAGCAACAAGCACATGCATATTATATCTATCAAAATCATCATGTGTAATAGTGAAACACAACCCATCAATATAATCCTTAATAAGGGCAAACTTCTCCGATATAGTGTAGTCGGGAAAATTCAAAAAGATAATAGGACTATCATGCATGGGTGCAATAGCAACAATTTCATGTTTAACATAAGGAAATGTAGCAAGTTCATATCCATAAGCATAATTCATATTGGCATCTTGGCCACAAGCATAACAAGCATCATCAAAAAGGGATATTTCAAAAGAATCAACTAGATCATAACAATCATCATAGAATTCATCCTTTGGTAAGCACGAAGGGAAATTAAAAAATGTATGAGTCGAAGAGTTACTCTCATTAGAAGGTGGGAACGGGTGATCAATCTGCTTTTCCCTATTTTGTTCTTCGCTCTCCTCCTCATCTTTTTCATCCAATGAGCTCACAATGTCATTAATTTCTTCTTCCATTGACTCCTGCAAAATATTAGTCTCTTCTTGGATAGCGGAGGAGTCCTCAATATATGGTTCAATATAAGGATTAGAAGCATAATTATCATAGCAATATTTAAGCATGGCCAAATTTTCAGATTTGTAGAGAGTAGTATCACATTCTTCAATAAAAGAAGCAATTTCACAAGTACCCCTAAAAGCAACAAATTCTTCAATTTGTTGAACATCATAGTAATTATAACCACCTTAGTATATGAAGATATGATTCCATTATCACTAAACTCACATTGGTAAGGAAGGTGTTTCTTAGGGTCTTTAGAACAACAAGTACAATCATATATTTCACATAAATTCGAAGCATAGCAATGCAAACGATGAATTTGATCTAGTAAAAGTTTCCCTTTTTCACATATGCGGTGTTGCACATAACAAGCATGCTCATCTAAAGATTTTCTCTCAACTAAGCTAGTTGGGGTTTCAGCACGAGCACATAGGGATCGAAGATGATGCAAGTAAAAAGCTTCAGGAGTGTGATAGATTTTGTGTGGTTCTTCAACCATTGGTGTAGTAGGTACAACTATTTTTTTTGGTCTTTTGCATTTCCTACCCATAACTAAAGATAGAAAACAAGAGCACAAAATAAAATCTACTTAGTGATAAAGCAAACAAGCACACACGAGAATATTAACCCCACGCTATGACTCCCGGCAACGGCGCCAGAAGAAGGTCTTGATTACCCACAAGTATAGGGGATCAATTGTAGCCTCTTTCGATAAGTAGGAGTGTTGAACCCAATGAGAAGCTAAAGGTAGAAATTTTTTTCCCTCAAGTTCTATCGACCACCGATACAACTCTACGCACGCTTGATGTTCGCTTTACCTAGAACAAGTATGAAATTAGAAGTACTTTGTAGGTGTTTTTTGATAGGTTTGCAAGATAATAAAGAGTACGTAAATAGAAACTAGGGGCTGTTTAGATAAAGACACAACTAAATTAGTTTTAGTAGAGAGCTTTTTGTCACGAGAAAGTTATTTGTCCCTAGGCAATCGATAACTAGACCAGTAATCATTACTGCAATTTTATTTGAGGGATAGGCATAAGCTAACATACTTTCTCTTCTTGGATCATATGCACTTATGATTGGAACTCTAGCAAGCATCCGCAGCTACTAAATTTCATTAAGGTAAATCCCAACCATAGCATTATAAGGCATCAAGTCCTCTTTACTCCCATACGCAAAAAAACCTACTTACTCGGGTATGTGCTTCTGTCACTCACGCCACCCACGATAAGCAAATCATGAACATATTGCAAACCCTACAGCAGGGATCCCTCACGCTTGCACGACACGGACATCACCAATAATAAAAACATGCAACACAAACCAATCACGATCATCAATTAACCCATAGTACAAAAGAGATCTACTCAAACATCATAGGATAGCCATACATCATTGGGAAATAATATATAGAGTTGAGCACCATGTTTAAGTAGAGATTACAACAGGTAAAAGAGGGGTTACACCACTGCATAGAGGGGGGGAAGAGTTGGTGATGGCAGTGGTGAAGTTGTTGGTGTAGATTGCGGTGATGATGATGGCCCCGGCGGCGTTCCGGCGCCACCGGGAGAGAGGGGGAGAGCGCCCCCCTTCTTCTTCTTCTTCTTCTTCTTCTTCTTCCTTTACCTTCTCCCTAGATGGGAGAAGGGTTTCCCCTCTGGTACATGACCTCCATAGCACGGGAGGGGCGAGAGCCCCTCCAAGATTAGATTTGTCTCTCTGTCTCTCTATGTTTCTGCGTTCTAGATTCTGCCCTTTCACAGTTTCTTATATTCTCGGAGATCCGTAACTCCGATTGGGCTGAATTGTCGACACGATTTTTAGCCGAATATTAGCTTTCTTGCAGCAAAATAAGGGCACCAACTGCCTTACGGGGTGGCCACAAGGGTCAAGTGCGCGTCCCCTACCTCGTGGGCCACTCGAGCATCGTCTCATGTTGATTTCACTTCCCAAAATTCACATATATTGCAAAAAAATCTCCGTTAGTTTTTATCCCATTTGGACTCCGTTTGATGTGGATTTTCTATGAAACAGAAAACATGCAACAAACAGGAACTAGCACTGGGCACTAGATCAATATGTTAGTCCCAAAAATAGTATAAAAAGTTGCCAAAAGCATATGAAAGTTGTATAATATTGGCATGGAACAATCAAAAATTATAGATACGACGGATACGTATCAATCGGCCTTGCCAGATCCATGGCACCCCGGACAAGCCTGCCAATCATACCAACATAAATTGTTGGGTCTTTAAACATGCCGGTAAGCTAAACACCAAACACAAGGGGAAAGGGCCTCCAAGCGAGGATGATGATGAGCCTCACCCAACAAACACATGGGGGCAAAATAAATTCCCCCTGAAGTAAAAACAGTGAACATGATCTACATCACACATATCCCTAAGCAGGAGCGCAAGCGTGCACTAAGGGACATCTACGCTATAGAGCCAGTAGCCCCAAAATTCAACCCATGGTCGGCCTATCCGATCACTTTTGACTGCAGAGACCATCCAATCAGAATCCGTCATGGAGGTTCGACAACATTGGTCCTCGATCCTATCATTGACGGATTCCATCTCACGCGAGTCCTCATGGACGGCGGTAGCAGTCTTAACCTGCTTTATCAGGACACTGTCCGTGAAATCGGTATTGATCCGTCAGGAATCAATCCCACTAAACCACCTTTAAAGTAGTAATACCTGGTGTAGAGGCCTCCTGCACAGGGTCAATAATGTTGGAGGTAGTCTTTGGCTCACCGGACAACTTTCGAAGTGAAGATTTGATCTTCGAAATCGTCCCCTTCCACAGTGGTTATCATGTACTGCTCGGACGAACCACTTTCGTCCATTTTAGTGCAGTCCCGCACTATGCCTATCTAAAGCTCAAGATGCCCGGACCATGTGGCGTTGTAACAGCCAATGGAAACATGGAGCGCTCCCTCCGTACTGAGGAGCATACCGCGGCCCTTGCAGCTGAGATAGAGGGTGGCCTTATCAAGCTGAATACTTCATTGGCCATCAAGCCCCCGGACATTGTCAAACGAGTCTGATCTACCCTGCAGAATGATAGTTCGGTTCATCTAGAACTCGATTAGCAATTCGGCCTCCGTCAAAAACCACACCTAATTGCGGCATACGTACCGCGCGTACATAACTACGCACTAGAAAATACCATGGGCAAGGACAGAGGCACACTAAGGACGAAGTCCTCAATACATCTCGACCCTATTCGGACCTTAATATTCTTGCCTTTTCTTCTCTTTTTTCCATGTTCTTTAAAACCCAAGTCACTTTTCGACGGTACAAAGGGCCCTTCCCCAAGCCCCGTTTGTCTACTCGATCATTGATCCTCTCAAAGGATCCTACACCAAGGCGAAAAGCAACACAGACGTGCCACAAGGTGTCCAAAGGATCTTCAAAGACCACATTTATTTCTAGGATCTGTATACAACTTTCCCTTGTCCTCAAATTCTTGGCATGTAAAATAGCCTTGCCGAATATGGCATTCTCTATAAGAACATGTTTTGACGTATCAATCAGACTATAGCGGAAACCGTTTGGTCCAACCTTATTCAGTTTTGGCTTGTTTCATAATCTGTATTCTGTCTTTACGACAAATTAACATATATACCTCGGCTTAAATTGCCATGGGCTCTATTCGGCCACATATATTTTTCAAAAACAAAAGTCTGAAGACTTCTATAGTATACTTCGGCGTCCCGAATACTGCATTATATGCATCGGCTACAAATTATGTCTCTGGTCAATAGTTGGGTCGCCCGGCTCCTGTGTTTGCCACCTTATGTTCCACTTTTTCAGCTAAGGTAGTAAAGGGAGAAATACTGCGATTGTGTTTCAGGCTCATCCGGTCAAACACCTCAGTAGAGAAAGCCGAAAAGTGACTGTCATGATATAGCGAGAGCTGGTCAGCGGTTTGGTGACGTACTAAATCTTTTGCGATTTTTTCTCATATTATACGAAGGACTGGCCTCTACCCGGTCACGTGCCTACAAGCATCCAAGTTCGGATAGCCCAACAAACACCAGGGGCTAACCTATAGTCCCATTGTCAAACTCATATGGCTAAGTGATAGTGATAAAGACGCATAGTCTGATTGCCTAGTTCGTTGCACTGACACCTCCTTTACGAACCAAGACGTTGGGTCAAGTGTGCTCATGTGCTACTCCGAACACCTCGTAGTATCTACGTGGGGGCTGACGCTGATGACTGGCAAACTTTCAGAAATAAATACGGCCGCACATGAGGAAAATAATTGTAGATAAAAAGCACAAGTATATATTGCAAAAGGCCTTGCTTCATAATACAAATTCTTGGCAGCTCAGATACATTCACTCAAACATAATATCCTTCGAGCATTAACCCTATATTAAACGGGCGCCCTCCAGAACCTCCTCGAAGTATTGCTCCGGCTTGCGGTAGTCCTTGCCCTCGGGTGGACCCTTAACTGCCACAGCGGCGGCCTTCATCTTCGCTAGTGCATCTTGACGTGGGCAAAGGCCATCCGCGCACCCTCTATGCACACTGAGTGCTTCACAGCTTCAATTCGGGGCAGGGCGTCGCTGAGTCTCCTGACCAAACCGAAGTAGCTGCTCGGAATGGGTCCGGATGGCCATAGCCAGACTATGATGTCCTTCATGGCCAAACCGGACATCCTATGCAGCTCCGGCAACTGCATCATCTGGTTGTTCAGCAGTGCTAGCCTTTCTGGCGCGAGGAACTGGGACCAGAAGAGCTTTGACGTAGTGTTTCCCTCCTGAGAACGGAATAATTGTGCAGCATCGGCCGCACTCCTTGGGAGATCCGCAAAGGCATCTGGAGAACTCCATAGTCGATTAAGCAAGGCATATCTTCAACCGCCAAATATACTCTGTAAAATAAAGGGCTTACCAGCCGCTATCTGTTTGGCTTGCTTGATCTCCTCGCGAACCACCCGGGACTCGGTCCGCGCCTCCTTAGCCTCTTGAAGAGCCTTGGTGAGATCGACTGCTTGGGCCTTATTCTTCTCCTCCAAGGTCTCACACTTTTGGGCGGCATCCTAGAGCTGTTGCTCCACTTCGGTCAATCACTTCTCGTACTTGCGGCAGGTGACCTTCTCGGCCTCTAAATCCACAGCCGCTCTATCAGCGGCCGCTTGGCTTAGCCGTGCCTGCTCCTTGGCTTGGGCAAGGGTGCTCTTCAGGTTCTCGACCTTGGACGCACTACTTGCAAATATGATCAGGACAACACAGGAGATTAGACCCTGCATGGACATATTACTCTAGGTGTGTAAACATTTTTTTTCCAAAACATACCTTGTGCCTCATCGAACCGCTTGTTGATGCAGACGAGGTCCTGATCGGACTGCTCCAGCTTGTGCTTAAGCTCAGATACTTCGGCAGCCCGGGCGGTTGCCGCTAACAGTGAAGCATGTTTATCAACATAGATGTGATGTTTTGCCAAAACATCTGTCGGTAGACATACCTTATTAAGTATTGGACCCTTGTGGTTGAGGGTTGTAACTATAATACGGAGCCGGATACAGTTCTCTTGTTCAGAAGACTGCTTTGTATGCGGAGAAGGAACCCGTCTTGCAATGCCGAAGACAATTTACGAGCCGAACACATTGTCATTAAAGACTGGTTCAGGGGATACTGAGGGAGTCTTGGACTAAGGGGTCCTCGGGTGTCCGGGTTATCTGATATGGGCCGGACTGATGGGCCGTGAAGATATGAGGCAGAAGACCTTCCGTGGTGTCCGGATGGGACTCTCCTTTGCATGGATGGCAAGCCTGGCATCTAGATGTATAATTTCCTTTCTCTGTAAACCGACTCTGTACAACCCTAGGCCCCTCCGGTGTCTATATAAACTAGAGGGTTTAGTCCGTAGAGGCTAAGAAAAATCATATAGGCTGGACATCTAGGGTTTAGCCATTACGATCTAGAGGTAGATTAACTCTTGTAACCCCTATATTCATCAAATACAATCAAGCAGGACGTAGGATTTTACCTCCATCAAGAGGCCCCGAACCTTGGTAAACATCGTGTCTCCCTTGTCTCATGTTACCTTCAATCCTCAGACGCACAGTTTGGGACCCCTACCGGAGATCGACTGGTTTTCACACCGACAACAATCTTTTCTAAAGACCAAGTTTTTACTCCCACAGATACTGCCATCACCCCCTCCAATTGAAATGGCTTATAAACAAGAAAAGTAATTTAATGTACAGACATTGTAAGATAGACAGGTGCAATGGATAGTAGGGAAGAAAACTGGGCATGAAATAATTCACATTTATGTTGTCTAACCAAATAGAATAGCAGGACATAATTTCACATATATGATGGCTAATTAAACAGGATAGCATGACACAATTTCACATGTATGATGGCTAACTAAACATGATAGAATGACATACTTCAAAATATGATGACTATGTAAACAAGATGACATGATATAACTATACGATGTGTCTATTAAAGTGGTTGGCATGCCATAAATCACAAACATGTCGTCGATGGAAACATGATGGCATGATATAATTCATGGATAGAATGACATAATTCAAAATATGATGACTATGTATAGAGGATGAGATGATATAACTATATTATGTCTTTAGAAAATGGGTTAGCATGCCATAATTTAGATACATGTTGCCTATGTAAACAACATTGGCATGATATATTTCAAATATATGATTTATATACTAAGCAAGTGAGCAGAGGGCAATCGCATATATGATGTGTCAACTAAGGAGATGGCATTCAATATTGTGTATATGAGGTAAAACTAAGCATTGCAATACAAGATATGCATGCTATGAGTAATATAACCCTGCCAAGTTTGATCATACACCTCAGGGGATAATAGGACTGGTCATCTGCCTCTGAATCCTCCTCTGAAGAGCTATCTGTAACCAGCAAGATATCTGCTTCAGCAGGTAACATTGTCTGCTCTGAAGACCTTGTTTTCACTCCAGATTTCTCCATCACCAATTCAAATGGCTGATGCATAGGAAGCGCAGTTGAATATACAAACATTGTCGACAAATGCAACAAGAAATACAAAAAAGGGACGGCACGATATAATTCACATATATGATGCTTGGCTAAACAACATGGCATTGCATAATACACATATATAATGCCTTGCAACAATATAGCATTGCATAATTCACATATATAATGTCTTGCAACAAGATGGCATTGCATAATTCACATATATGGTAATTAGACACTAAACAGGTGGCATTCACACAAAGCGAGTCTAAACTAAACAAATGACATAGCAATGCAAGATACCATATGCACGATATGAGCAACATAACCCTGCCAAGCTAGAGCATGCACCTTGGGGGGGGGGATAGGACAGGTCATCTGTCTCTGAATCCTCCTCTGAGGAGCTATCCGTAATCAGCAAGAAATGCGCTTCGTCAGATAGCATTGTCTGCTCTAAAGACCTTGTTTCCACTCCAGATTTTTCCACGACCGTGTCGAATGGCTGATGCACAGGAAGAGTAATTGAATGTACTAAAATAGTTGACAAATTTAACACGTAATAAAAAAAATGATGGCATGATATGATTCACATATAAGATGACTGGCTAACCAGGGTTGCATTGCAAAATTCACATATATGATGACTAGCTAAACAAGAAGGCATTGTATGATTCAAATATACGATAAAGAAACTAAACAGGTGACATTCACACAAAGCATGTCTAAACTAAGCAGATGACATATTTTATGTATAAAGTAAGCAATGCAAGGCACCATATGCATAATATTACCAACATGAGCATGCCAAGTTAGAGCAAAGACCTCAGGGGTAAATAGGAGTGGTCTTCTCCTTCTGAATCCCCCTCAGAATAGTTATCTTCCTCTTGATTAGAATCCGAAATGGGTGGAGGGGAGCTGCCTTTGCGCCCACCATGGAGCGACGTTTGCATGAAATTTTATTGTCACACAAGGCTCGTCTCTTTTTCTCTACATATTCAGTTTGATTGTGTACAATAACTGACATGCATAGGAATAAAACATACTGAGATTATGTAAGGAGTGCATGCACAAATCCAGAGTGATGGTAGCAAACTTTGGATAGACCCCAAACCAATGATAGCAGGCAGATAATAGCTTTAGTTAAAAAATACAGATAATGTCTCCTTTAATGTTTGCTTGCACCCAACATGAAACTCATAGTAGACACCCGAGATTAACCAGATAGTAGACAGATAGTACTGATTGCTTCCCCAATATGTACCCCAGAACCATTTAAAAACTCAAGTTTCAGCATTAATTTGGACCTGACTCGGAGTCTAATAGGTGAACACGACGATAAAGTAGCATGTCATCATATTAAGCGATGCATAATGTAAGGAGACACGGAAGAGCGCGACTTCTCTTGCGGACCTAAGTAGTCCTCAAGGTCATCTACTCAGTTGATGATGGTAATGCAGTTGTTGTGGCTGCCGGGCGTGGGGAAGAAGATCTGAGGCGGCCAAAGACAGTCTGGAGAGAGGATCCCTGATGTGGTGAACCCTTCCGTCGTTGGAGCAGCTGAGCTGGGGTGGAACACAGCGCAGCAGGAGGAGGACAAACCACACAAGGTTTTCTTTGACACATATCTATAATAGAAGTAATTGTGTAAGGGCTTGTTTGAATCTGAGGATTCTAACAATGCAGGGATAGGAAATAGACATGAATAGGATAGTAATGCACGTGCAAAACATAGAATTTAAATACACAAGATTTTTTCCAATCTTGGTGTTTGGTTCACAAGAGGCCCCTAACCTTGGTAAACATCGTGTCTCCCTTGTCTCATGTTACCTTTGATCCTTAGACGCACAGTTCGGGACCCCCTACCCGAGATCGGCTGGTTTTCACACCGACAACAATCTTTTCTAAAGACCAAGGTTTACTCCCACAGATACTGCCATCACCCCCTCCAATTGAAATGGCTGATAAATAAGAAACGTAGTTGAATGTACAAACATTGTAAGATAGACAGGTGTAATGGATAGTAGGGAAGAAAACAGGGCATGAAATAATTCACATTTATGTTGTCTAACCAAACAGAATAGCAGGACATAATTTCACATATATGATGGCTAATTAAACAGGATAGCATAACACAATTTCACATGTATGATGGCTAACTAAACATGATAGAATGACATACTTCAAAATATGATGACTATGTAAACAAGATGACATGATATAACTATACGATGTGTCTATTAAAGTGGTTGGCATGCCATAAATCACAAACATGTCATCGATGGAAACATGATGGCATGATATATTCACGGATAGAATGACATAATTCAAAATATGATGACTATGTATATATGATGAGATTATATAACTATATTATGTCTTTAGAAAATGGGTTGGCATGCCATAATTTAGATACATGCTGTCTATGTAAACACCATGGCATGATATAATTCAAATATATGATTTATATACTAAGCATGTGAGCAGATGGCAATCGCATATATGATGTGTCAACTAAGGAGATGGCATTCAATATTGTGTATATGATGTAAAAACTAAGCATTGCAATACAAGATATGCATGCTATGAGTAATATAACCCTGCCAAGTTTGAGCATACACCTCAGGGGATAATAGGACTGGTCATCTGCCTCTGAATCCTCCTCTGAAGAGCTATCTGTAACCAGCGAGATATCTGCTTCAGCAGGTAGCATTGTCTGCTCTGAAGACCTTGTTTTCACTCCAGATTTCTCCATCACCAATTCAAATGGCTGATGCATAGGAAGTGCAGTTGAATATACAGACATTGTCGACAAATGCAACGAGAAATACAAAAAAGGGACGGCATGATATAATTCACATATATGACGCTTGGCTAAACAGCTTGGCATTGCATAATTCACATATATAATGCCTTGCAACAAGATAGCATTGCATAATTCACATATATAATGTCTTGCAACAAGATGGCATTGCATAATTCACATATATGATAATTAGACACTAAACAGGTGGCATTCACACAAAGCAAGTCTAAACTAAGCAAATGACATAGCAATGCAAGATACCATATGCACGATATGAGCAACATAACCCTGCCAAGCTTGAGCATGCACCTCGGGGGGGGGGGATAGCACTGGTCATCTGTCTCTGAATCCTCCTTTGAGGAGCTATCCATAATCAGCAAGAAATGCGCTTCGTCAGATAGCATTGTCTGCTCTGAAGACCTTGTTTCGACTCCAGATTTTTCCACGACCGTGTCGAATGGCTGATGCACAGGAAGAGTAATTGAATGTACTAAAATTGTTGACAAATTTAACAAGTAATAAAAAAATGATGGCATGATATGATTCACATATAAGATGACTGGCTAACCATGGTTGCATTGCAAAATTCACATATATGATCACTAGCTAAACAAGAAGGCATTGCATGATTCACATATACGAAAAAGAAACTAAACATGTGGCATTCACACAAAGCATGTCTAAACTAAGCAGATGACATATTTTATGTATAAAGTAAGCAATGCAAGGCACCATATGCATAATATTACCAACATGAGCATGCCAAGTTAGAGCAAAGACCTCAGGGGGTAAATAGGAGTGGTCTTCTCCTTCTGAATCCCCCTCAGAACAGTTATCTTCCTCTTGATTACAATCCGAAATGGGTGGAGGGGAGCTGCCTTTGCACCCACCATGGAGCGACGTTTGCATGAAATTTTATTGCCACACAAGGCTCGTCTCTTTTTGTCTACATATTCAGTTTGATTGTGTACAATAACTGACATGCATAGGAATGAAACATAGTGAGATTATGTAAGGAGTGCATGCACAAATCCAGAGTGATGGTAGCAAACTGTGGATAAACCCCAAACCAATGATAGCAGGCAGATAATAGCTTTAGTTAAAAAATACAGATAATGTCTCCTTTAATGTTTGTTTGCACCCAACATGAAACTCATAGTAGACACCCGAGATTAACCAGATAGTAGACAGATAGTACTGATTGCTTCCCCAATATGTACCCCACAACCATTTAAAAACTCAAGTTTCAGCATTAGTTTGGACCAGACTCAGAGTCTAATAGGTGAACACGACGATAAAGTAGCATGTCATCATATTAAGTGACGCATAACGTAAGCAGACACGGAAGAGTATGCCTTCTCTTGCGGACCCGTGTAGTCCTCAAGGTCATCTACTCAGCTGATGATGGTAATGCAGTTGTCGTGGCTGCCGGGGGTGGGGAAGAAGATCTGAGGCGGCGAAAGACAGTCTGGAGAGAGGATCCCTGATGTGGTGAACCCTTCCGTCGTTGGAGCAGCTGAGCTGGGTGGAACACAACACAGCAGGAGGAGGACAAACCACACAAGGTTTTCTTTGACACATATCTATAATAGAAGTAATTGTGTAAGGGCTTGTTTGAATCTGAGGATTCTAACAATGCAGGGATAGGAAATAGACATGAATAGGATAGGAATGCACATGCAAAACATAGAATTTAAATACACAAGATTTCTGCCAATCTAGGTGTTTGGTTCACAAGAATTGGAAGATCAAAGGATGCAAAGAAGCGTGGTGAGATTATGTCAAACCACAAGAAAATGTACGGTTATAATGCTATTATGCTACTATCTCTTAGTCTTGTGCTTCATGAATCGGAATTTGAAAAGGATGACAAGTGGAAATTAAAGTTCCTAAGGTTTTTCTTTCAAGGAGACACTAAAGGAATGAATCCTACAGTTTTCTTTTGCTCCATTCCTTTGAAGCAATTGCATGAATAGTAGTACCATAGCAAACTTTCCAATTCCTATGTTTTTCCTTCACTTTTCCTTTCAAGCACTAGCGATTCTAGTAGGCAGGCTTGAGCAAGTAAAAGCCTACACTCAAAAAATGTTTTTGTGATACTTCTACTACTTTGGACCCAGGCCACTGCCCTACTAGCTCAACTCCAGGCCCATCGACAAATGCACAGCTCAAACACGTAGAGATAAATAATGATGGCGTTCAAGAGAGTCCATCACGGATAGCTAAGTTGCCTGGTACCTCATTATTTGTCATATACACTACAAAAAAGACACTTCCGTGATGATACATGTTTGTCACAGTAGGTCACGTTTTCTGTCATGCATGTACATCCATGACGATTTTATGACAGAATCAAGATAGTCATACCTGTGCTGTCGTAGAAGTGTTCCATGACATTACCAAAATTATAATCATGGAAGTGTCACTTCCATGACGTTAAATGGTGCATCATGGAAGTGCTTTCGTCAAGGGTGACCGACACATAGCATCCACCATAATGGGTCACCGTTAAGCTATCGGGTCCGGATTTGGATCCGATAACCCGCTAACAGCCATGACCAATGACGATTTTCCACATGTAAAATTCTCATTGGCTGACGGAACCACGTGTCAGCTCCGCGTCGGCATAGGTGTCACTCATCCAATGGGCGAGATGCATCTATGATATGTTGAAACATGGGCCGGTCCAAAAGTTGTCCATAAAGATTAAATGGGCCGGCCCAACTAAAGGCCCACGAGATTTCGCCGACCATAATGGGCCGGCCCAACTAAAGGCCCACGAGATTTCGCCGACCATAATGGTCGGTCTAGCTAAAGGCCCACGAGATTTCGCCGACCATAATGGGCCAGCCCAGCTAAAGGCCCACAAGATTTTGAGGATACTAATGGGCCAGCCCGTTAACAGGCTGACATGTTTTGGGCCAAATGTCGGCCCATAATTGATCCGGTCCATTAATAGCCTGCCATGTTTCGTGCCCAATAAAGGCCCATATGAGATCCAGCCCGTTAAAAGCCTACCACGTTCCGCGCCAAATTACGACCCAGATTAGATCCGGCCCTTTAAGAGGCTTTGGGCTAAATTATGGCCCATATCAGATTTGGCCCATCAACTGGACGTTATGCTTTTGGGCCCACTTGCTAAAGGCCCATTTAGTAATTCGGCCTGATATTTGTTTCGGCCTGTTAAAGGCATGTTTAACATTTCAGCCCTATATTTATTTCGGCTTGTTAAAAGCCCGTCATATAGTTGGGCCTAACTACGACCCAGTTTGCATCTGGCCTGCTCACCACCGATAATCTGATTGGGCCAAACAAGGACCAAGACAATTTTGGCCTGTTAACGGCCCATGATGTGATTGGCACAATCATGGTCCGGGGTCTATTTCGGCCTGTTGCCGGCCCATGAGCTATTTGGCAAGTTTCAGGCCCAACCTACTTTTCAGCCTCCTAAGAGCCCATTGAGTTTTCTTGCGGAAAATAGGGTCGGCGGTTTACTCGGCCTATTAGAGGCCCAAATCTACTAGTGGGCTAGTTTACATTTAGGCCTGTTAAGGGACCGATTATGTAGTGATTTGCATGATGGCCCGATTATGTACTATAATTTTACGGTTTGACCGGTTTACTGTGAAGATAGGATATATATACAGTAAAATAACTGCAACATCATGAATAAGAAAAAACCTAGACTATACAATAAAGAAATTACAGCATATTACATCCACTGGGCATCAAAGGTCGCCACTATGATAGTAAAGCACAAGCAGATAGCAGATTACATACACTGTGCATCAAAGATCACCACTAGTGCAAATAAACACGCCGACAAAATAATATACAAAACCGACAGCACTTCAATAGAGTTCAAGAAAGGTTAGCCCTGCTCGGGAGCTGCAGCGCAAGCAGCTGAGCAAGCTGATGAAACTGCACTTGTTTGACACTTATATCCTCCTCACTCTGAAAGATAAACAAGCAGACAGATGACAAGTTTTGCACATATAAGTATCAGTGCTAACAATTCGTCACATTTCTTACTAACGAATAAAGTGACACAGTTTAAAATAGCATTAACACAATATGGTATTGTTCAGGTTAAGACATGGCAGGAAATGACATTGTGAAGGAGCTGGCAGCTTCACGACACCACTGGATTACAGATCAAGAACTCATAAGTATCAATGGTTAGTTGCTGTCAATTTATCCCGTTTTAGATTGGCAAATAAAGAGATGGTTTAAATAATAGTAGAATTATATGACATTGTTCATAGTTAAGACATTGCAGAATATGACATAGTGTTGTAGTGGGTAGGTTCACCACACCACTGGATTAAAGATCAAGAACATAAGCATACATATAGTGCAAAAGAAGATCACTTGCTCTGTATAGTTTAATTTACATGGTATGAAGAAGGAACTTGGTTGTACAACTGAAAACTTAAATTGAGAAGGACAAACTTTTGTTTATGAACTACATAATAAACTTTAAACATGCAATTTGATGCAAACACCAAAAATAAATAGCTGTTGCAGTCATGCCTAAGCAAATATACACAACAAAGTTTGAAGGCT
>NC_041386.1:216957903-216997693 GCF_002162155.2 Triticum dicoccoides | reverse complement strand
AGAAAATATGGAGAATATTTAAGATATGCTGAAGAGTGATGCTACATGACCAAGTAGCTACAAATGTAAGTACAGCGATATAGGCAAAAGGTACAGCCAAGTGCAATGCAGAGCTAAACTTCTTCAGGACCATCGGTGTTATCCAACCTTATGGTAAGAGTAAATATAGATCTGATGCGTAGAAAATGGATAACAAAGGAAAATAAGCTGCAGAGTGATGGTACATGAACAACTACCCGTCAATAAAGGACATCAGGTACTTATAAGAACAATGCAGACCTAAAAAATTTCATTGGCATTGGATATATTCTACACTAATGTAACCATTCATACAGATCAGATAATCTGGAGCGAACAATTGATAAGCAAGCTATCATGCATACTGCTGTCATACAATGAACCAGGTATGAATGCAAGTACAGTGATACAGGACAACAGGTACTAACAAGAGCAAAGTAGCGGGCAGCATATTTGTGATATCCTGTCGTTCTTTTCAAACCGGAATTCTTCTTCAAGCTGATTTCCTGCAAAAAAGATCCAATAAGGCACATGCAAAAAAGTAGAAGTTCACATTGTCATGTGATATCATAGACAGTACCTCATCATGGGAACAAGACCAGTGCATAACAAGGTTTTTCCATTCAATGTCTTCTAAATTTAGCACAGGAGACTTCACCGGAAATTCATTTATAGACTTCCCATCGAAGTGTGATTTCCTCAGGTAACACCGATACTCCTACAATGCTTCCTTGAAAAGCGCAAGCAATCTTTGCTCATCATGACTATCCAGATTGACCCTTGCCTATTTACAACAATGTAATGTAAATCATTGATGTGTTCAATCAGTAGAAAATAGGAAAATAATCACCATGAATAATAGCACTTACATGTAAGTGGGACAGGAAGATGTGAAAATGGTGTTTGTCTTCACTATAATCTTCCCATGATGGGAATATATGCACGTAGTCCCTAACAACATTGAAAGCATTGTCTTTAAAACTAGGAATAACTGGAATGAGGTTCCAATCAGCAAGAATTGGCCGTCTTTGCAGTTGGGATAGGTCTTCGGCCGGTGGACTTGCTGTACTTTTTGCTAGAGTGAGATTTTTCTGTGGTATGGCTGGTGCTATGGCAACTGAAATCGGCATACCTTTAGCTGGAGTGCAGGTCCTGTGTGGTGTGGCTAGTGGTGTGGCCAGTGAAGTATGGGTACAGTCTGCTGGAGTCAGTCCTACGTTTTGTGTCACTGGTTGTACGGCCAATATAAGTGGGGTGCTATCTAATTTCTCCGGCACCACCATGTTTTTCAAGGACTTTGCTGGTGATCCTTCAAGTTCGGCAATCACCCTCTTCCTTTTTGATGTCTAATGCACAAGAACATCATTTGAGTGGAAAAACATGGTATGATGACAGATGGAATATGTATTGATAATGGATGGGCATGGCATCTTGACATATATGATGAGTAAACTAAGCACATGGCGGTGCAACAAAGTAGAAGAAATGCAAGATAACATATGCAAGATACGCGCAATCAATAAAACCTTGCCAAATTAGAACAGGCACCTTGATGGTTGAACAGGACAAACCATCTACCATTGACTCCTCGAGGTTAGAATAGTCATTAGGATCATATTCTGAACAAGAATCTACAGGTGGGGAGTGTATGAGTCGCATTCCATCGAGAATGGCACTCAATTCTTTGGTGCCAATTTTGTAAGTCCTTGTAGTGTTCCACAATATTCTTCTGATTTGCGGATTCTAATATTCAGTGTAATTACGTATAATATCTGAGAACCATGAAAACATATGTGTAATGCAGAGGATATTCTAATATAGGGGCGACCCTGTAAACCCTTGTGTGCTATTACTGGATTCTAATGAGAGAGCTCATGTGTGCTGTAATATGGTGCATGCATTAATATAATCTGGCACAAGTACACACACAAAATAGGTTCCAGAAGTAAGGATAGTTGGTAGATGATAAGTTCATAATATACTGTATAGAGAGTTTATTGCCAAACCATGATAACAAGAGCACACATCAACTAGGCAGATCGTAGCGTATATAAATCGGGAAAGTGGAACTGGCTAGAAAAGTGTTGTATTGCCGCTACTAATTGAAAGCCTATTGATTACAGGCCAGCTCTATCAGTTGTTGACTGCAGATGTCCCTGCCCCCCTTCCGGACAAAGGAACATACTGTACGTACTAAATACAAATTAACAAAAGAGGAACATGTTAAAGAACAGAAGAGGAAGCATATTCTTGAGGTTTCGATGCATTGCATACAATGTTGGTTGCCCACTCATGATGAATCACAGCGCTCAAAGAAATGCAATTCCATGTTGTCTCTCTATATGTGGCCACATGCATTTGGAAAATAAAGTGGGAGCATTACTTGACCAGTTAAATGTGTGTCTGTTAACTAATATCAGTATCATATCACAATTCGTATTGGAAGAAGTAAGCTTTGGACTTATGATTGGTGTGTTGTTTAGCTTCAAGAGTGGACTGCTGCTAGTGCGACACATAGCAGCTACACGGATCATAGTGTAGATATAACGGGAAAACCATAAGCATCAGGAGTAAAATCAGCAAAGTGGAACTTGCTGGAATATATGTGCTAGTATTGCCGGTACGGCTAGAAAGGCTTCGAATACTAGCTCTCTTCAAGTGAAGGTGTGGTATTGTGAATATCAGTGTAACTCTCAAAGGCGACACAGCTCCCCGCATTTCCTTGCTAATCTTATAGGATTCAAGTGGGCAGGCCACTACAAATCCTATTCCTATGTTTACAAAATCCTACGAATCAAAGAGGCCCGAAGAGTTTAAAGTGTCCATCACAACCGATCGTATAGACCTCTACACTGCAAATGTCCCCGCTCATCGTCACTACAAGGAACATACTGTACTACTATCATAGTCCCTCCGTTCCAAAATATAAGTCTTTGTAGAGATTCCACAATGGATCACATACAGATGTATACAGATACATTTTAGTGTAGATTCATTCATTTTGCTCCATATGTAGTCCATGGTGGAATCTATACAAAGACTTCTATTTAGGAACGGAGAGAGTACTTATTAAAAAAGAACGGAAGAGGAACATGCTAAAGAAGAGCAAGCAAATTTTGGATAATAAAATGTTCGTTGTGCAGTGCCCACACATGATGAACCAGAGCGCATTAAGAATGCAACTCCCTGCTGTCTCTCTATATGTGGTGCACATGCTTTTCGAAAATAAAGTAGGAACACTGGCTGACCAATTAAACGTTATCTGTTTTAGTAATATCAGCATCATATCAAATTCGTATTTGAGAAACAAGTTTGGAATTATGAGTGGCACGTTGTTTAGCTTGATGGATTCAGGAGCAGTGCTAAGCAGGTATGATGATGGTACTGAATATAAAGGCATGTCTGCATGCAAGTCGCGTGACTTTTGTCATTTGGGTCAGTCAACCATTTCAGGCGGTTGGATGAAGATCCTACGTCTCCTAACCCTTCTTCTTCCTCATCTCTGATTCTTCCGATACAGAACACTACACGGGCCGCCGACCGAACCACTGGCCCCCACCGCCTGTGTTCCTCCGCCACACCCACCCACACCCCCGCCCCCACCCACGTCGAGTTTTCTTTGTTCGGTGAGGCCCCACCACCCCCACAACCACCGTCCCCACCCGAGCTCCTTCCTTAACACCGACGAACTCCGGTGATCTCTCAAAAATCGACTGGCCCAATTTTGAAATTTAGTCTACTGTCATTTAACTAGTGTGGAATATAAAAGGGGAAAACCATAAGCATTGCGAGTATAGTGTTGAGCGTGCCATGGCGGATCTGAAGGTGAGAATTGGACAAAGGCAACTTCGCAACCAATGTTCGCTTTCAACTAGCAAGTAAGTGATGGACAAGAAATTAGAGTAAAGCAGTGCCGATCTATTTTCTTGCTGTGATAAATAAGTTGAGCAGATACAAAAGAGTATCGCCTCTGGTGCAGCGCCGTGTATGCATCTGCTGAGAATTTGACGGTGCTGCGTTAGCGATAGCCGTCGGCGGCGTGGAAGCAGATCTAGGAGGGTAGACGGTGGCGGCGGGGTGCGATGGACGAGACGGTCGTAGGAGCGGCACCGGCAAGGTGGACGACAGTAGGGATGAAGCGACAGGACGAGATGCAAGGATCCCGGTCCGAAGCCGCAGATGAGAGAGGTCGATCTCTTGTAATGGATGACAACGTCAGGGTATCAGCTCCAGCAAGGTGGACGAGGACGGCAGTGGAACGGGTGGTGGACGGAGGAGGCTGGGGTGGAGAGGCTGTTTTGGCGCCCACGGAGTACGAATGGGGAAATGGAGGGAGAGAGGAAGGGGGAACCTTGTCTTCAGGGTGCTCTTGTCCCAAATGTGAGGAAATTTACAAACTTAGCCCCGTTTAAAATTTCCTACATCACAACAATATTAGTCGGCTGGGGATAGGACGGTAATCTTGCATACACCAAATATTCGCCGACGAGAGTTTGTTTTTGGCGCCCACCGTGTATGAATCGGGGAGGGAGTCGATTTCGGCCGAGGTGACACTGTGTTTTGGTGCCCACCGTGTATGAATCCGGGTGAGAGGTGGTCATGTCACATTTGAGTGAAATTACAAACCTACCCCTATCGAAACCTATAGAAATCGAGTCAACAGGCTTTGCGTGTCAGGGATAGGCAGTAATTTCCATCTCACAGATTTTGGTTTCGGGCGGTTACAATGACTTTCCCCGCTTTGTTCATATTTTTGCAGAGAAAGAGTGCATGTTTACCATGCCAAATCAATTCAAATCCAGTTTTGTAATCTATTTTTGTTCGGGCAGGATCCATTTGCGATTGGAATAAAATTCTATATACATCATTTTTTATATATACTTTCAAAAGCACAACAAAGAATTCTGCTCCTTTATATGTATATAATATGATTTACAAATACAATGATCCCAAAATCATAAGGTTGAATTCAAAAAAATTTAAACCAAGTTATGTTCTACTAAAATGTATGGATCAGTAATATCTACATATTAAATAACATAGATGCGCGTGAATTCATATGAGTATGCATGTTTGTTAGATCAATTTTGGTTCGAGAATGAATTACATGTATCATCATCTCCAATTCACATATTTGAATCCCTTTTATGTTGACTCCTTTCATGCGCATCTCTCTGGCATGCTCCTTCATGTAGCTATCATTCCCTTTTCTCCAGCTCACCCGCACACTCACTTCATGTTTCTCCTATCTTTGCAAACATGGTCTCTCGACGTCTCCCTTGAGAAGTGTCACACCCTCCCTATCATTATACATTACATGGTTTTCATTATCTCTCACATCTCTACCATTTCTGGTATCACTAGGTACCTAAGCTTTCTTTTTCACCACCACACACACAATCTCACTCGTCTTTCACTTTGTCTTTCTCTTTATGGGGTTCTCTCACACACCCTATATGTCTCTAGATATGACTCATACCACTAAAATTACTCTCTCCTGCAGACACACCATTTGTTGCGGTCTCCTTTCTGTCTCCATCCTAGTTATAAAGTGACATTATTCATTTGTTTACCGATCAGACAAACTCACCCCGCTCTCTCTCCCACACACACACACAGCTCCTGCTTCCACTCCCCTTCCCGACTATCGTCTCTCTCTCACACACAAAACTCTCGCTTTTGCACCCCTGACTCGTATTTCTCTCACATCATTGATCGACTAGCCTCCGGATATGTTTATACATCCGCACACCGTGTTTCCACTATCGCGTACATGTCTCTCTCGCGCTCCTTGTATCTATGTAGATTTTTCGTCCCTTCTTGAGACACGCCCTCTCGATCATGCACACACACACTATCGCCTCCTTTTAAGCTGATACCTCTTGCACACACACTCTTTGTGTCTTTATCACACATGCACTCCGTCCTCCTCCTCTCTCCCTCTCTCTCACACTCACAACACACACACACATGGGCTTTTTGCAACAACTAGGAAGATGCCCATGCGTTGCACGGAACATCAAGATCTTGTGGGAGAAAAGGATGAACAAGGGAAGGCCTTATGTGCATATGTGGAGAGGAGTGCGGGTAAATTGCCATAATTTCCTTCCTACCCGTTAGATATAGATCGGATGGCCTATATTGCAGGATGGCAAGCACACCATCATCACCGACTATGCTTTTTATAACAGTATATAATATAATATATATATATATATATATATATATATATATATATATATATATATATATCTACACTCTTATAAAAAACAAAGTTGGTGATGATGGTGCATGATTTCTGCATGCGCGGGTACCGGGTACGTGGTGGAGCGCAACTTTGTAGGAATAGTCAGCTCGCGTGATAATTTGTTCCATAGGAGTTGATGGTCGGGACCACAGGTGAACGACCTGGAGGCGGTGGCTCGCCAGTTGCCACAGATCGAGTAGCCATGTTTAAAATATCATTTTTATAGCGGGGTGAGAGTTCTGATTTCAAGGTCATGGTATAAGTACTTAAGTAGTTTTTAGAACGATTGGTATGGAGCAAAAATGGAATTCATAACTACTACCTCCTTGGCGTATGATTGTATGGGTTTCTGTTGCGAGATGTTGAACCATGGTAGTTCTAGGGCAAATACTATGGTTTAGATGTTGGTTTTCATTAATGAAAATCGGAAGGGGGAAACCCTTCTTTGATAAAAAAACTACCACCTCCGTCCTGGTTTATTAGTCCCCATCATATTTTGGGTCAAAGTTTGTCCATGAATTTTACTTGTAAAATGTGAATGGGAAACGAGATTTTGTTATACCCGAAGAAAAAAGGACTGGAGGGAGTAATTGCTCTGACACAGACACAACCTCTCATAGTGCAGGCATTGAATCGGCGCGCCGGCCAAGAGGGCCCCACTCACTGCAGGCCAGGCTGAACACGCCTCCTCGCCACATGCGACCGGCTTCAGACTGCCCCGCCTGCCTCCATTGAATCGGCTGGCTCCTCTCGTCCGCTCGTTATTTAAATGAGGCCAGATGCCTGTCAAGAACCGCACCACACCACAGCTCCCCATATCCTCCTTGCACCATTTTCTACACACTCTCCATAGCATCCGATGAGCAGGAAGACGAGTTCTTCGGCATAAAAGCCGGCTGGGTGCCCCGACAAGCCAGGCAACTCGTTGCCCCACCTCCCTCCCCGCCCTAGGCCATTAGTACGATGGGCGAGGCTGCAGGTGGCAAGCGGAGGAGCAAGCCACCGCTCCAAGCTGGCCCCTGGTGCATCAACTCGACGCTCCAAGCCTGCTCGCTGAGGAGTGGCCAGTTTCTGCACGTCGGCACACGGGGGACCATGGTGTCCAGTGCACCGTGGTTGGCTGCGCCATCCGACGCAAACGTTGGCGGAACCGCGGCATGCTGGCGGAGCTGGCGAACACGTTTGCGGCCATCGCCGACACCGAGGAATAGTAGACCACGGGAGCCATCGCCGCTCTGAACCCATGAATGCTACGACCACCATGTCGCTGGCATAGACACCCGGTGTGTTACCCGGTTTGGCTCAAAACATCATGGACCCCAGCCGCGGCCGACATTAGAAATTATACCTACTTCCAGAAGTTATTCGTGATTAGTCAAAAATGACCAAAATATAATTAATTATGCATGGTCTTGACTTGTTGTGCTCGCACTAGTAGTAGGAACTAGAGATTGTTCTTTATTTATAACCCTCCTCACATTTTTTGGCTTTGAAGTGAATCATGGTTGTGGACATTATCTATGAAGTGCAGATATCTGTGAACATGAATTTGATGTGGAAGTTGAACTTGGAATGTTGGGCTTGCGCGTGAACAATACCATGTCCAATGCTTCATCTGTTATTGCTTAGAAAGTAATTGCTGTTATTACATGACCCGAAAAAAATTATTTTGTGCCACATCAGTAGATGCACGGACATCACAACAGGCATGCTGACTGGATAAACATTTGATCCTAGCTATTATGAAAGAAAATTTGTATTGACAATAGTTTTAGATAGCAGGAGACGCCTAGCCTGCTCTGCCTCTGATAGCTTCTTTCTGGCTTCTTCCATATCTTTTTGGCTTGGGTGAAGAGAGCATCTGATTGCTCTTTTCGCTTCTTCAGGAACTCAGCTACATTATCAAGGGCTGCTGCATGCTTTCTTTCAGCCTTTACTAGAGCCACGAGGACACGAACAGTTGACAACTCCATCTGGCTTGTGTGTAATCCAGCATCATCTGGGAATTTGAACCTTGTGTCTAATCCAGCATCATTAGGGAACTAGAACCTTGTGTGTAATCCAGCCTCATTTTGGAAACATGATCTTGAGGTTGACCATACTTCCCTCCTCGCAGGAACTGCATCCTGACATGAAGTAACTTCTTTTTTAGATCAATACTCAGAGCAACCCAGATCCAATTAGTAGAAGCCAGATAAACAGGACTCGGAGAAGTGAATTCAAAAGGAAAAATATAAAAACAGACTACAAGGTGAGAACACCCACTTCCTACATCAAGCTAAAAATGAAAAGCACTAGGATGATTAAGACTCTTCTTATTACACATCGAAGAACGGGAGGCTAAGAGAAACAGGAAACTACAACATATACACATCGAAGAACATGAGGCTAAACGAAAGTAATTGAAAGGGTGTTACTTACCAAAGCTCGTTTTACAGGTTCGGTGCATCTCCTCTTTAACTTGCCACGATCCTTGAAGATGTCCCCAATATCCCGTGTTTGGTCTTCATTGCTCCTCTACATGTTCGCACTCTTGGTTTTAAAATCTCAACATGGCAAGAAAAATATACTAGTAATACTCACGCATCTTGTGGGCAACATTAAAGCACTCGTCTGCCATGTTAGAGCATCTCCAACAGCAGCGCAACACGCCACGCTTTAAAAAAGCGTTTACAGTGCTGAGATCGAGAAGTAGAGATAGAGAGTAGAGACTAGAGACATAGATAGTTCTCAGCATAGATATAACATAGATAGATAAAAAAGATAGTTCAGCTACTCCTCATCGTACGAATCCTCCTCGGTGATGTCCTCCTCCGACATCTCAATGTAGGCGTGAAGATACCGATTGTCGTCGGATTCCCAGGGCGACGCTGCTCCTAGCCTCATGTTGCATTGAGCGTCAGCTTTTCGCGTACGCTTGTCCTCGCGATAGGCGGCTCGCTCTGCCCTCCTCTTCTCGCTCTCCACCCTCCTTTGCACATAAAACTCACGCTCGTTGATGATGTCCTATGGGAAGCATTGGCGCCACAGTGCCATGGCTTCGTCGTCCATCTTGGCTATGCCGAGATGGTGCTCCCGCCTCCGGTTGTCATGACAATCCTCGTCGGTGATAAGCCACAGTAGAGGCGTGAGCTCCTGTGCCCGCTCCCGCATCGGCACGTTGGAGAAGTTCAATGTTCTACGAGGCCACCGGAGGGTCCACGCTGCCGCATCGTACGCGCGGGCGGCCTTGTTGGTGGTGTCGAAATTGCCGAGGCCGAGGCGCATCCCGCGGAACCGGATCTCGGCGGAGAAGCCGCCGGAGGGGTGCGCATGGACACTGCAGTATCCCAAAGTTTCTCGGTGACACGGCGGCATGGTGGCGCGGCGGCGGCGAGGCGAGAAAGAGCATGGAGAGAGCGGTGGCGAGGCGCAGAGCGGTGAGATAGCGGTGGCGAGGCAGAGAGCAGGGAGAGAGCAATGGCAACACACAGAGCGGTGGGAGGGCATTGGATTTCATAAAGCACGCCGGACGCCATGCGCCAAAACTAGCGTGCGCCCAGCCGCTTTTTCCTGCGCACGCTTGATCCTTTCCCGATGTCCCTGCTATCTCTACTCTCTTCTCTACCATTATATTTATTTTATATTTAATATTTATCTCTCCTCTGTTCTCTACTGTTATATTTATTTAATATTTAATATTTATCTCTACTACTCTACTTTGTACTCTTTTTTTTCTACTTTCTTTTCTTTTCTCTACTCTCTACTCTTATGAAAAACCAAGTTGGTGATGATGGTGTGCCTACCATCCTGCAATATAGACCATTCGATCTATATCTGACGGATAGAAAGCAAACTATGACAATTTTGCAAAGAGATACCCACACCCCTCTCCAGATTTGCAGATAAGGCCTTCCCTCATTCATCCTTTTCTTCTACAAGATAAACTACTCATACAAATGCCTCTAGATGTTCCGTGCAACGCATGGGCATCTTCCTAGTTCTAAAAAACTTCCCATCATTTGCCACACTACTGGTTGCAGATGAAGAACCTACCCAAGCACAGCACGATACATGAGTGACGCACAATTACAAGCTGATATTCTATTGGACAATGGAGGCTATAACCAATTACTTTTACGGGAACAATAGCAACCAGGAAATTTTAAGGGCAGGTATGAACAAAATTGGAAATGCACATGTACTGCTAAGTGATTCAATACACACATTACCAATCGAGGAGGAGAACGATGGTCGCGGCGGCCTCTGTGCATCATGGTCGGCAACGGGAGTCAGTTCATTGTCCACGACGGTGGTGCTTCTGCGCTTGGCGTCGGCTTCTGGGAAGCAGATCCGAGACCGTGGAAGATCCGATTGTGCGGCCTCCCATCATTTGCCACACTACTGGTTGCAGATGAAGAACCTACCCAAGCACAGCACGATACAGGAGTGATGCACAATTACAAGCTGATATTCTATTGGACAATGGAGGCTATAACCAATTACTTTTACGGGAACAATAGCAACCAGGAAATTTGAAGGGTAGGTATGAACAAAATTGGAAGTGCACATGTACTGCTAAGTGATTCAATACACACATTACCAATCGAGGAGGAGAACGATGGTCGCGGCGGCCTCTGTGCATCATGGTCGGCAACGGGAGTCAGTTCATTGTCCATGACGGTGGTGCTTCTGTGCTTGGCGTCGGCTTCTGGGAAGCAGATCCGAGACCGTGGAAGACGGTGTCATGGAAGAGGCTCCATGTACGACGACGACGGTGGACCGGCTCCAGTGCGGCGTACGAGGTCGTTGATGAGGCAGATGCGCTGCGGTGGACGAGTGCGCCGATGGAGAAGGGGAGGAGCACAAAGGCTGCGGTGCCGTGGAGAAGTCTATTTTTGTGTGGGGATAGAAAATGGGGAGTACTCAGGTGTACTACTCTAGGTGTCGAGGTGGGGTTGGCTGGGTAGAGTGAACCTGAAGTTATGAAAACAGGCCCCTACCAAGTGTAATCCGCAGACCTATTCCGAAGGTTATGATGGTAACTTCGCACTGCTCGAATCAGGGTTGCAGGAGATTTTCCCGCCGACCTCAAAATTTTGTGACACTGAAATCCCCGTGTGGCGTGTTGGGTGATTAGGCTAAGCAACAAGCGAGTAGTACTAGTAACTACTAGTACTCCCTCCGATTTTATTAACTCTGCATATTAGGTTTGACCCAAGTCAAACTTCCAAAAGTTTGACCAAGTTTATAGAAAAACATAAACATTTACCATAACAAATATGTATGATGTGAAAGTACATTCAATAATGAATCTAATGGTATTTATTTGTTATTGTATATGTTAATAATTTTTTGTTATAAACTTTCTGAGAGTATACAAAACTTGACTTTGACTAATGCTAATACGCGGACTTAAATAAAAATGGAGGGAGTACACATTTGTTTTCTTAGTTTGTAGTGAATTAATCATTTGTTGTAATTTGTGAATAAATATATTAGGTTGCTGACTTCGAATGAAATGGTCTATACAATTCAATAATTACAATTATTGTTGAATTCCAAGATGTATATGAGTTCTATAGTACTTCACTATATGCTCAAACTCACATAATCCAATCAAATGAGAGTCTAAATGCATTTCATAGTTATTACTTTGTAGGATGCAACAAAACCAACCATAACTCTACATAATCCATTATAAAAGCAACATTTTGAACACATCCCAATATGTGAATGGAACATGTATAGAGAGCTTGCGAAGATGGAGCAGATAGGGCGGTAAAGATTGTGCCTATATGGACAAGACACTAAGAGACAAACCTAACGAGAGAGAGAGAGGAAGAAGTTAGGTCTGTGAGATAGATGGAGACATGTAATATACGTGAGATGTGTGTGCATCCGGGTTCTGTAGACGTGGAAGGAGAAGAGACAACAGGTTTGATGAGAGAACTAGAAAAACACGGGCGAGAGGGGAAGGATCTCATGGGTTGAGGGATTGATAATTTTGTGCGGGAGAGAGAGAGGAGGGGAGGAGTCAGTGAGCCATCGTCACATCATCCTGCTTCCACATGGCCCCGCATTCTCTAGTGCAGTGTGGTCGTCCTCTTTGATCTCCTCGATGCCCTCTTTGAAGGTTGAGGTCTTGTGCATGCTAGGGTGCAGAGAAGCACAAGCGAGAGTGGTCGCCATATAGCCTTGGATGGGGATGAATTGTGTGCTCGGGGGATGGGAGTGTGTGTGCGGTGTGTGTGTGTGTGTGTGTGTGTGTGTGTGTGTGTGTGTGTGTGTGTGTGTGTTAGGTATTGAAAGAAATCAAACCTATGGAGAGAAATGTGTGTGTATGTGACGGAAAGCTACATGCTAAATAGGGTTTTCACGAAGAGATTGTGCGTGCAAGATAGAGAGCGATGTGTGGGCCTTGTGGTGGTCAGGGGCTGAGTGAGGGTGCCAAAATGTGTGCGTTGATGCATGTGTTACATGTGATCGTGCGAGGGACGGATGAATCGAGAGAGATGGTTGTTGTATTACAGATGCTCCTCTCTCTCTCACACACACACACAAGTACAAATAGAAGAGCGATCTCTCATGTATACACAACGTATCGGCATCTGTCTATGTCTCACTCATGCATGATCATTTGCACATTCGCACCTCTCTATGTCTCTATCACACGCACACCGTCTCCACATTGCCTTTCCACCACAACACACATATGGACACATACACACGTTCTCTCTCAGTCACACACACAAAATCAATATTGAAAAAAACTAGGGTGCACCTAAATCGTCCAAATCCAAATAAACACAAACTGGAGCTAAATTCAAATATGTGGAAATATTGTAGTGTCAAGAACTTTTCCAGGAAAAAGTTGAGTAATATTCGGGGATTGTTTTCACACACACAAAAAGGTTCGGTGGGTGTCCTTCGAGCGGGACACGGGACGCACCGTTCGACCGACCTCGCGGCCGCGGTTCACGTGCTTGCACATGATTCCGTATCCTGGCTGTGGTAACTAATATAAGCGCTGCCTCAGTCTAATGTTTACGTGTACTAGTACGGTTTTCTTTTCAGTTTGACCAACCCTATTTAAAACTAAACTAAGCTCCCATGTGCGCACTCATCAATATGCCGCCGCCGTTGCGCATGCCGGTGCCCGCCTGCTCCGGCCAACCATTTCTCGCCCATCACCACCGTGTCGCCGCCATGCCTGTACCATGGAGCCAAAGGCTCGCTCGCTCACAAAGTCTGCAGTCCCTCCTCGCGATGCCGCCGCGCTACCAAACACGCGAGCAGCTGGTGGAGCCGCATCTATGCACGCAGCATATGAAGAGGAGGACAAGTGCGTGCTCCAGCATGCCGGCGAGGAGGAACTAGCGTGTCATTATCGTCTCCGCTCACGCAGAGGAGCCACGCATGGTGGCTGTCGCGGTAGAAGCTGGTCGCGCCCGCGCCGAGCCCGCAAACCGGGTGCGGACGCGAAATCTACCTTCGAGACCTTGAATTCCACGTGGATCCTGCAATCTGAAGGAGCAACTTGGGTCAGTCGACTATTGTGAGCCTTTGGATGCAACATGGATGGCTAGAAGGGCTTCTTCAACCTCCGAAATTGATGCACTATTAATCTTCTCAGCCTGCCACACGGCTAACCGCCTGCTGCCACCGCCCCGCCCTCCCCTGAACCGCCTGCCACCGCCACGCTCCCCCCACCCCGTCGTCCGTTTAACCCTGGGCATGATCCATTTTTCCGGCAAACTGCATTCCACACCCAACACTCATAAGATAGACCATGGGCACCCTGCCACCCTAATATAGATACTAGGGTAGCTTCTCTGTCGTCTTCTTCCTTCGCTCCGTCGAACTTCTTTCACAAATCGATTGACTCAAATTATACTACTAGTACGAACGTATTAAGTACAGTAGGAACACGAAGATACGAGCTGTAGTACCAACTGCAAGAAGAATAGTAGTAAGACATAGTACTAGTACTACTGTACGTACTAAAGAGTTCAAATAACGAGAAAGAACATAAACATAGTTCTGCTGGGGGCTCAGCACAACACACCCGTGAAATAAAACTAAGCAACTAGTCCATTTGACACTGTAGTAGAACCAGCATGAGCGACGACACGTCCACCTTACTCGGAGTCCGAGTCCACATCCTCGACTCCGTGCTCGTCCCTCTTCCTCTTCCTCTTCGCCACCGCTTCTTTGCTTGACCCGGACATTGGGCTCTGCTTCTTCATCCAACCCTTGTAGATATTTAAAGAAAGGTAGGCATCCATTGCTGTGTACAGGATGTGATCTTCATCTATTGTCTTCGACTCCCATGCATGATGAAACTCGTGGTGAGGTTTCTTCAGTTTAGCGTATGAAGGATCAATCATGGCTTCTGCCAGGGTCAGCATTGAAGGCTGAGAGGAGGACACCTGGCTTGCCTTATAGAGATCAAAGGGCTGACCTACAACGAGGCCTATCCGACTGTGGACATCCCTATCGTTCCTAAAGTCTAGAGTAACAAATTTCACTCTTTCGTCCTTGAGGAAGTTCTTAAAATCCTGGCACTCAGCGTTGGTATGGCATATGTGGTAGACCAAGCACACGTTATGTACGCAAACCTAGATCATGGCGGGCTTCTTCTTCTCTGCCTCCTTTAGAATCTTCTCGCTTTCTAGGACTATGGTGTACTCAACATCTAGCCTAGTGACCCACTCATCCTTTGAGTTTTTGAACATGCTTCTGAAGCGAGCAAGGCATCCTTTCACTATCGCGGATCCATGGGTGTAGATGACGATGAACTCATCGCGGGTGATGGCTCTAACCTGGTACTCAGCGGCGACCATGGAGATTTGGGAGGCCATGGATTTTTGAGGAGGGTTAGGAGAAGTTGAACTGGTGCAATGTGAAAGGACAGGACGACTGGGAGCGAACTATTGTAAGGTAGAAGACGGGGACGAATAGGGCGTCCGAACGGCATGGGGTTGTTGGCTTGCCCAGTGGATAAACGGCTGCAAGCCCCCAAAGAGTTCTCGAGTACTATGTGGGACCCACTAGATGTCATGTCTACTAAACTCATATCATAGGCCTGACGGTATAGCTTCTGCTTGATCGCATGCCATGCCGGCGCGTGGATGAACTTCACTTAATTCCCTCAATTGTCGCGCCTCCCACGACCTTCGCCTCCCTCGCGCGGTCGCGCCCTTTAAGACTTCGACCGGTTATAAATAAGCAATTTTTTTGCCTACTCCGCATGCATGATACTCCCTCTAGTCCTTTTTACTTCCGTCATCCGTTTGCAAAGTTTTTGACCAAATTTATGCTAAAAATATCAATATCTACAATACTGATTATAATGAGTATAAAAACTACATTTTATAGTGAGTATAGAAATATTGATTTGACATTGTGAATGTTGATGTACATTTTGCTATAAGTTTGGTCAAAATAGAGGTACATTGACTTCAGACAAAACTTAAATGCACAATGCAAACTAGTTCCACAATCCAGGTGCGTGCCATGTCCTATCTTGCCATCACAACAAGGTTAACTATTAGAGTACCACTACCTCCCTTCTACTCTTACCAAGATAGAGGCAGTGGAATAGTTTTTGTAGTGGTTTCTAGAGTCTAGACTCCATCTTCAGGAACCTTCGCCGCCGCCGGCAAGAATGCAAGGAGATGAACCAGAAAGGAAATGAGGCTAGAATGAGTAGTTCCGTATTTTATACAGTGGCAGAGGTGGGTAAATATCTGCTATATAGTACCTCCGTTGGCAAGGCCATGTCTCTATGCACACACATCTCAGCCGTTGGTTCCAAGTAGATCGAACGGCTCATGTTGTCCAGAGGCGGACATACCATCACCACCAACTGAGATTTCTATAGGAGTGGTCATGCATGCATGTGGTGTAATTAATGCATTGGTTTACACAAACTTTTGAGAAAAACAAGAGTACTAATTAAGTACTTTTGCAAACTACGGAATTAATTCCACCATTCATCATCTACCTTGGTTGAAGAGATTTTCTAATTAAGCCCTATAAACCAGAAAGGAGGGAGTACCACATTACCACCACTATGGCCAGCCTTAATCATCGCATGCAATAATTTAGTGCACCTTGAAATCTAAATGCCTGCTTGACTCTCCTTCTCCCTCCAGCAGTCCCACCACTCCACCCCGTGTGGAATAAATCTGCATGACTGAATCTCCTCCCCCGCGGTCGTCCAATCCGTTGTGACCAACAATATTTCCACCCGTCCCTCACCCATTATTTACTCCAACAAATATGCCCATGTAGTTCCTTCAGTTACTTAACTGTAGGTGCATTGGGTCACTGACATGTGGGCCCTACAGGCATCTGGCCCACATGTCAATGACTCAACTGGACCTGCAGTTCAGCCAGTGAAGCTCAATCCATATATTACGTAGGTGTGCCATTGCTCGTATAAATACTGCGCTTCCCACGCCATTCAGAAGAATGCTCACATTCATCGCTATCTCCTCCCCCTCCTTCTCACGTCGACCACCATGGCATCCCCTCCCAAGCCCTAGGTGCCCCTCGCTGCACCGCGCGGACGGTCACGCGACACCGTTCCATTCCTCGCCGCCACTAGTCTAGGAGGACGCGACGTTGTTCCGTTCCTCACCACCACTAGTCGAGGCGGACACGTCGGTTTTCCGCTCCTCGCCGTGATGCGTCGAGGTGGATGCGTCGGCATTCCCAATCTCGCCAGCACGCGTGTCAGAGGACGCGTCGGCTCCCCGCTATGAGGAGAATGCAGCGCCGCCCGCCGAGCCCCCCAGCCTTGAGCAGCTTTGGAAAGAAATGGATGTCGCCTTGTGGGAGGCTTTGCCTATGGCAAATCACGCTAAAATAGAGGCGGAGAAGAAGGCCGAGGAAGAGAAGCGCGCCGCGGGGCAAGCTGCCTGGCAGGCCTATGTCGCGTCTGAGAAAGTCAGGCAATTGGCTCTTTGGCAGAAGGCTCGTGCGAGGGCCGTGAGGGTGGCAGAGGACGCCCGTGCCAAAGCCCTGAGTGCAGTCGGGCCCAAGCGCCTCATCTACGCTTGGCGGTACGTGGACCAGGTGCACGCTTCCAGCGAGGAGGAGTACCTGTTGGTGCCGGATCACCACACCTATGAGATCGTGCTCGCCCGCCGTCAAGCCGCTAATCAGCACCTTGTGAGTTGCGAGGCTGAGGATTAGGCGTTGTGTCGGCGCGCTGGGAAACGGCCGTGCACCAGGGCACTCATGGCGTGCCGCAAGCGCTATTGCGAGCGCCGTGGCTTTTATTAGGAATATACTTTAGTTTCGAAAGGCAATCTCATTAGTTTTGGGACGCAAATGATAAATCCCGAACATTCGGGAATTATTAGCGCCCTTAATTAAGTATGTAAAAGGAAAATTTTGGAAACCTTGTGTATCCGTACGCATTTTGTAAGTACGTGCATATGTCACAAGCACTAACATTTTATCAGTTAAATCTTTGGTCAAAATTTAGCACAAATTACAATGGTGACGAATAAACCAGGACGGAGGTACTAGTAGTAGTTTAGAAGCCCAAATAAATGAGTGAGGCACCTTAATGTTACTCTCCACTGTGACTAGTCTTATGGGAAAAGCTGGGGAAGAAACGGCTTATTTTTTAAGCCGCCAAAAGAACTAGCCTTAGGAGTCGTAGCTAGGGAAACTAGGAGTAGTAGCTAGGGATCGAGTGTGCGAGATGAACCGGAGAAAGTAAATGCAGAGAGATGAAATGCAAAAAATGGAGGGATGTGATGGTTGCTTGTCCGTTTATTTTACCAGGCCACTTATTACTAGGAGTGGTTGGGTTTTGTGATATGCCGGCTTTACTGCCGCACCACGAGCGGGGGGAGACTCGCGTGAAGCGCCGCCCTCTACACTAGTACTACATCGGTCATGGTTTATTAGTCCCCCATTGAATTTGACTGAATATTTAACTGACAAAATGTTAGTGCATGTCAACAAAAACTATATTGTTGGATTTGTATTTGAACATAGTTTTCAATGATATAATTTTAGGTGACATGCATCAGCATTTATCGTACTATATATAATGTTAGTTTAATTTTTGGCCGTACTAATCTATAGTAAGGTGCCCATGCATTGCACGGAACAGTGAAATGCATTGATCGGGGAGTTGTTTATTTTGACAAAGGATGTGGGGGTCATCTCATGTGTAATGGGCATCGATAGGTTTCTTCGGATATTATTTCATCTCTAGAGCTCACAAACATCCGGGTGAAATAGATAAAAAAGTATATTTTGTAAACAAAAGCGTTCAACTGTTCAACCTACATCCAAAACTTGTGAAGAAATAACACTTATTGTGCTTTGCAAGAAATGATCTTTAAGAATTAGTTTTTGAGTATCGATTGTTATGCATGTTGGCTACAAATGACATGGCACTTTCTTATAGTCAACAGTTGGCTATACTATTAAGTATTAACCATGCCCTTATACACCTAGACGGAGGGATTAAATCAGGATGACTTGGAAGCGGGCAGAGGAGATGTAAGAAATGGTTCATCATAAGTCTTTCACCAGTACTGTGGTAAAAATTTCATACATGGAAGATTCTAGAGTAAACCATAAATGGATACACTTCTATTCATGCACGATACTCCAATAGAGAACGATCATGCATGGAAGTCTCCACATGCTTAGACAGCGGATTACATTGAGCGAAGACTAATGATCAACCTTAACTTGGTAATGCATATGTCCAGGTGAACCTCCTTGGAGTCGCCATGCACCATGTTGGGGGGGGGGAATCATACCATGCGCCTTCCAGGTCCACATCAGCGGGACGGTCCCAGCTCGGCACAGTCCTAGTCAACTATAGCGATCCGACCTCAAACGGTCAAATCGCTGTGCATAAGTGTCATCCCTAGATCGGTAATGCTGACACACACAGTACTTGAAGGATTTATAACAGAGTTTCAATCACACACTTATTACATCGATAGTCTCAAAAGAGAACTTATTACAGTAATATGGCTTAAGGCCAACTAAATAAGATAACAGCGGAAGGCTTTGAAGATAAAGTGAGTCCATCAACTCCAACGGCATAGCTGAGTGCACGACAACGACCTAGCGCACCTTACTCTTCGTCTGAAAAGTCCGCAACATAATACGTTGCATCCCAAAATGGGCCAGCACATTGAATATGCTGGCAAAATAACACTATAGAGCAATGAAACAGAATGACTTCTATCACTACATGCACATATGGCTGGTGGAGGCTCTAAGGTTAATGTTTTTGTGAAAAGCCAATTTTCCCTACTGCAAAGGAATAAATTTTATTTAACTACCAAGTTGGTTGATAAACATTTAGAAGGTTCCCCCAACTCAATCCCAATTAAACAATATTAACATCCCAGCAAATTAAATTAAGAGTGATGAGATCAAATCAATAATTCAAGAACCAGATACTCAAGATGAACATAACCGGGGACACGACTAACCATGATTAGTTTATACACTCTGCAGAGGTCTGTGCACTTTTCCCCACAAGAATTTATCTCCTCCATTGATTTCTCGCACTACATGGTGTTTGAGAAACGGATGACCGAGACATAGTGTTTCCGAAAAGGTCCCCTTAACCGATAGATAGCCCGGTACACCTACAATCCCTTACATCTGCTAGCCCATCATGGAAAGGATTCCACAACTTACTCAACTATGCCAGAGCCCATAATGTCTTGTGGCTGCACACGGAAGTTTCCAGCATGAATAATCTTATGATCCCTTTGAGCCTAGGTGGCAAACCATAGGATGATCACACGGGTACTCCGTGATATCCCAGGACAGCTCTGGATTGCTCCAGGTGCCCAGATAACCACTAGCTGCTCCAGGGTGCCTCAACCAATCCACCTAGATGTGTATTAAAGTATCCACCTTAAGTTTAACCATTAACTATAACTCTCACATATGTCATGGATACACTCAACCAAACCACGTCTATGAGCATAGCATAGCAATAAGCATAACGTAGAAGTAACTCCCAGGGTTTGATATAAAAAGGGCAATAGGTTCTACGTCATCATGTACTTCCCAAAACCCACATGTTAAGAAGATCCTACTCATGAAATGTTTGAGGGTTGAAACTAATGCATAAAAACCGGGTAATAAAGGGGTATGATCAAACTGTTACTTGCCTTGCTGACGATCTGAAAACCCTAGAGACTCGTAGTAGCACGCTTCGCACTCTAGAAACTCTATCGCAAACAAACAATAGCATACAAAAGCACTCAAGCATAGGTGCAAGGGTAAAACTTAGATGAGAAATTCAAAACTAAAAGTTCAACTGAAGAGCTTCGATTTGCAAAAAGAATCTATCAAATCGGAGCTACGGAACTCAAACTACGATCAAAAGAAATTCGAATTCAAATCTGTGTGAAACCAAATTTTAAATTGTCAAAATCATGTTCAAATTAGTTAACTGGAAAGAGGGCTTTGCGATGAAGATTTTGGCGTTGGTTTCACTGGATTTGGACAAACGGTTAAAACGTTGTGGGCGTTTGAAGATTAGGGACTAATCTACGATAAAAATAATCACGGATAGGTCCCTGGTCGAAAAATAAATTAAAAAGAAAATACTAACGAACGAACGTTCGTTATTAGAGACAAACGAACGAATGTGTTTGCTAACAGAAGCATTCGAGCGAATGTCCGCTAATTAGCCAAACCGACAAAAACCGATCTAACCGATCCGAACGAAAAACCGAAAAGAACCAGGCGGTGGCGGGTTTTTTACCAGTTCCTCGGAAAAAAACGGTGGCGGGGCAATAGGATCTGGCGACGGGGTCGGTGGGCAGGCGACGTCGTGGTAGCGGCGCCGCGGGGCTGCGGCGGCGGCTGCTGCTGCTGTAGCTGTTGCTGCGGTGCGGTGCGACTTGCGGAAGGGGGCGGCGGCTGCGGATTCCGGTTCGGACTCCAAGCGATGTCCGCCGGTGACACGGGCCGTGACGCAGGGAGGACGGCGGCGCGGCGGGCGGGCCGGCTTGGTCGGCTCGGCCTTCAGCCTAGTCAGGCGGGATTTTTTTAATTAAATTCCACCGTTAACAAAAATCCTAATAAAATATTTGGAAAAATCCTAAAAATGCCAAAAACAATTTTCACCGTCTAACTAAAATATTTAGAACAATGTGAACATTTTTCTGGCCTAAAAATGCATTTTTGAAAATGCATTTTTTTCTAATTCAAATAAAATAGCAATAAAATTCGAAATAGAATATTGTATTTGCTTTTAACATTTTTCCTCCAATATTCCCCTCTGAATTTGGAGAAGTCATTTTATCTCCCCTCATTTATTTTAATATTGGAAACATTTCGGAGGGGAAAATATAAAAATCAAAATGATCATCTTTTGAAATTTGAGAAAATTCAAATATGAAAATAACGAAAACTCCAACTCTCTCCTTGGGTCCTTGAGTTGCTTAAGATTTCTGGATCACAACCAAAATGCAAATAAAATATGATATGCATATGAGGACCTAATGTATAACATCCAAATTGAAAATTTGGGATGTTGCATCAACTTCCTGTAGCCAGTGTCGCCGCCCACTTAACTCGGAGGGCTAGTAACAGTGAGCACGCACCCGTAGATCGGCCTTGTGTCAGTGTCAGCGTCAGCGGCGTCACCCCTGACGCACACTACAGAGATGAGGCGGCGGCCTGCGCATGCCTCGCCGGTGCCCACGATCAAGAGGAAGACGTTGTCGTCCTCCTCCGAGACTAGCAGGTGGCGGTGATCCTCCAGCGACTCCGGCACGGTGAACGGGTAGCAAGTCTCGTACTTGATGTTCTCCGCCAAGGGCCAGTAGTGATAGACGGACGGCTGCGTGAGGTGATGCAAGAGGTCCGCCGGCGAGCCCAAAACGGCATCGGGCACTCATAGCAGTAGACGTAGGGCTCCTTGGAGGCATCGACCAGGCCGTCCATGAAACGGGAGTGGCTGTAGGGGACGGTGCGCCAGTTGAATATATGAGCAAGTTACTACGAGATTTAGTCTGAATAAGCACAAAATAAATCATGACGGCTATAGCAGAGATTAAACTAATCATGTGGACTAGCATAGTAGATGAACAGATCAAATCTAGGACACAAACTAGAAACACGAATTCTACCACGATTTCAAAGAGGAAGGACATAACACATACGGTGCAACGGGAGCAGCACCGTTGGCGTTGAGGTTCTCGCCCATGTCGTTGAGGAAGAGGTTGCCGAGGTCAGGGAAGAAGTCATCGCTGCCAGCAGTCGCGAGAGTGCGCTCCCCAAATTTCAACAGTGCCCGCCGAATGGAGCGCAGCAGGGAGTGGCTGGGAGCAATGCTACACGTACAAATAACTACATCATTTTACAGGGAAGGATTACCTTGTGTGTTTGTGATTGGTCAATAGGTTGTGGAGCCGGCCCACTCCCCTGAAAATCAGGGGGGCAAAGTTTGTGATTGGTCAGTAGATAAAAAGAGTTTGTAAAACCATGTAATTGTTTGTAGGTCTAGCAGTTTTGGTAGGGGAGGTTGCGGCGACCGAATGGAGCGCAGGAGTAGCACATGAAGCAATAGATGGTGCTCCTCCCTAGTCTCTATCTCTACTCTTATCTCTATCTCTACTACTCGTCTTTCTTTTTTATAATATACTAGTAGCTGTCAAATCGAATAGTACTGCACCGCCCACTGCGCCGCCCACTGCACGCCCGGCTGAACACGCCTCCTCGCCTCCATCAAACACCTCCGTTAAACCCGCATGCAAACTAAGAAACCTATTCTGGCCTACAGGAGGAAATTTGCCGGTTGCCATTGGAGAATAACAGAGTCACCTCCAATCCATTTGAGTTAATTGCGTGTATGATTCTACCTCTATAAAAAGTTAATTGCATGCTTAATCTTGTATTCTAAGTACTCTGTGGGTTCCACTATCAGTACAGTGTACATTACTTGCATTGAAGTTTGTAACTATTTTAGATTAGAATAGACTAATCCTCCGGTGCTAGTAGTAGAGCAGAGTCCCGCTCCACTACTACTCTAGTCAAGCAAGTTAGGGTAGTGTAGTAGGTACTATAGGGAGTACCAGTACTGTGATCACTCAAGAAAGTTGTCTGGCATCGATATGATCCTACACTGCTGGTACGTGTCTCGTATGTCAAGCGGCGTGCTGTAGTCATCATCACCTGTCCACTTCCCGCAGCACATCTTCGCTTCTCCAACCTTGTCCACACATAATCGTCCAATCTTACATCCCCGGTAAGGCACCTCCCCCCCTCTTTCGAAACCCAAGCACTAACAATGGCAGAACCGAGCAGTGTCCGCCGAAAGAGTGGCTGGAATTCACTCCCCACAGAGGTAATCAAGCTCATTGTTTCACGTGTGGACAATCTCAGTACCATGCCGCTCGCCTCATGCTCATCGGGGCTGTATCATTTACTCAAAGCCCTCAGGCTGGAGCTTTTTAAGCCAGCTCCTTGCTTGTTGATGCCGCCTGATCTTTAGAAATGGCGTGTCATGCAGCATAAGGATCGTAGGGTGGCGAGCATCAACCCTCTTGACTGCGATCCGATCCCCGTCACCCTCCATTACATTAACGGTATGTACTGGGTCGGCATGAACACGTCTTGGATGGTGCTCGTCAATGGTGGCGGCAGCTGGATGCTCGTGGAGTTCTACACCCGGTGATTGATCCCCCTTCCTTCGATTAACACTGCACTACTTTTGGCACCACGGCCCAGAATACTCGGAATCTTATAGTATCCAACATGATACCAAGTTTGATTTGCTGAAGGTTGTAATCTACCAAGTTCCCACAAGAGCTGCGAATTATAAAGACTTCAGGCTAATTGCGTTCTTCAACAGCGGTCTCGCCTATCTGACAGGTCACTGCGGTAAGTGGATAAATCTACACGTCCATTGCAGGATCATACATCCTCCATGGTTCTCTGATGCCATTGAACACAAGGGCTTCATTTACGCTGTCGACTCCTTCTAGGCTAGACGTATTGCTGGCCTACTCCAGTCATCGCTGCAAATGGCTGTTACAGCAGTATGTTACTTACCTATGATATCATGGTGGCTTGCTTATATTACTGTCGACATTTACTGAAAAAATATATTCATGCTCATAACATGTTGTTCTTAAGATTGACTACATTAAGAGCCCTTTTTTATTTGACTCCAACTTCATATGATGTTCTAGACCGCCTGGTGTCCCTACCCTTCCTAATCCCATAACCTTTCAAAGAAAAGCGGCATGGCAGTTGTAGGTGGTTCCTGGCTAGATCAGACGACGACGAACGATTGATGATCGTTCGCACGTACCAAACATGTTGTTTCGCGAAATACAATCACAGTCACTTCAAGGTCTTTGAGTAGGATCCCAGCTTCTCTGGGCCTTCAGGAATTTTTGACTGGAGGCTAGTAAGTACATTGGTACACACTCTCTGTTTCTCAGACTGAATTATCTAATTAACCAGGATATAACCGACCGCAAGTATCATGATGGAAGTGCGGTTTCGTCCATCAGGAAAAACTGTGTGTACACAGCATACCATGTGTCTCTGCATGCACCATACATTGATATGTGCCGCCACGCTCTACAGCCCAAAGTAGGAGAGAGGGTCGCAAGTATCAGACTTCGACCTGCTGGCTGGAGTTTCCCCCGTCAGGAACCCATCTGGTTCAAGCCGTCAGCCAATCTCCACAGCTTAATAAATAGTAATGTCTAACTGAGCCAGTTAGTTAGATGCGTACACTTGGTGTAGTAGGATCTTTATTTAGTTTGATGCATACGCTTGTTCTTTTTTGGTAGCCCTTTTGTAATGATGGATGATGTTTGGTTTGCAAGAGAGAGCTGCGTCTTTACTCTTCTGGCCTGCTTACTGCTTCTGTTGAACCCCCAGCCCTGGTTGTTGTTGCTGTTGTTTTCAATGTACAATCAGTAGTATATTTCGTCTGTTGGTTGAATAAATATGTTGTTAGAACGACAAACACAATGTTTTGGAAGTCATTGCACGGTCCGATACTTTAGTGCCCCGTATCATACGTAGCGCATACTATTTTTCGTAGGAACACATTTTCCACTTGTTGATAACATGCAGCCCACTGATGAAGGCCCAATAGAGGAGCCCATAATTAACTGGAAGGGAAGCTCTCACATGAATCCGGCCCAGGTACATGCTCATGGTCCCCTAAACATAAATAAGTAAATAAATAAATAAAGCTAAATGCTCATGCATCAGTTCATTGTATTCACGATTTAACAGGAGGCTATTATTTCCTATGATATTGTCATTACATTCAGTCGATATAATTCTTAGGTAAGGATAGCGACCCATCTTCTTTCTCCCACCATTTTCTTCCTGCAACCAGCGAACCCATGCAAATCGTAGTCAACGTCGTAAATAGTTCCAGTCCATTTTCATTTTTCAATAAGAATGTCCAACCCAGCCTAGCACATTGTCGACATCACTTTATCCTCCGCCTTGGTGCGCTCACCGTGGCGCCGCAGTCCGGCCCTGTCGACATAGTGAATCGGGAGAGGAATGTAGATGTGAGTATGACAGTACGGACCCACCAGGTCCACTCTCGAACACAAGCAAAGCGCCTCTTTTACTACTCAGATGCACCCCTGGCTTTTACTCTAATCCACCCTCTGATATCTGGTACCCACATCATTTTCAACGTATAGTCAATTAACGACCGAATTGCACAATTGTTTTCAGGATTTGTTCAGAGGAGCAGGCTATAAACTGGGTTGTGCGGTCTCTGTGGCCCGTCTAACAACATGACCAGCCCAACAGTGTTTTCTTTGGGAAAATAGGTAGGCCACTATTTCTTTTTGAAGAATACCCAAGCTAGGCCTATTTGTTTTCTCTGACTTATTGGGCTGCAAATCTTTCAAGACGAGGAGGGATGCATTCCGGCCTGGCCAAAGAGTTTGGTCAGTATCTATTAAAAGTAAATTAGAAAATTAGTTTCTTTTTTTGTTTTTTTCTTCCCTGATATTTTATATTTCATTGGATTTTAACATGACATAGTACTAATTTAATTTTTAAATTTGTTTTAGTATGGCTAATAATATTTGGATTAAGACTATTTTGTTCCCCAGCAAAAAATTGGGAATTTTTCAAAATTTCGCTCATTTTTAGTTCAAATTTTTAACCCTGGTCCTGACGAGAAAATGGGAAGAACTCTAAAAATGGAAAATGGGCTGCAATAAATTCCATATGAATTAGAAAATGAGTAAAAATTAAAAAAATAATAGAAAATGGGTTGTACACGCCACAAATTTCAAGGCTGACTTATTTACGCAAGGCTTTGTCAGTCAACACACGATTCTAGCAGCAGTGACTGTTGGATGTCCATCCCACGGCCGACGTGCTTCTTCAATCTCTGATCTTCCTAGTCCAGCCACCTAAACCAGTGCCGGCAGGAGTGCCTGCTCCCTTCTCTTGTGGCCTGCTGTTATGCCGCGCAGGCTTCACCGGCCCACCATACTCCCTTCGCTGGCCTGGCCGCACGCAATCAACTGCCTCCTTATTATGCAAAAAAAATGATTCCTCCCACTGACATCTGGGGCGCACCAGTTCGGAGGCTGGCCTGTGGGCCTACTAAGTTGACCCGTATGCAGGGCTTTGTCAACTTAGTCAACAAACGACTCTAGCAGCAGTGACTGTTGGATTTGAATCGAACGGTCCTGTTGTTTCTTCAATCGCTGCTCTTCTTGCACCAGCCGCCCAAACCAGCGCCGGCGAGACCGCCTGCTCCTGCCTCCAGTGGCCGGATGTGCTGCCGTTGAGGCCTCACCGCTACCTACTACTCCCACCACTGGCCAGGCCCTGCGGCGACGGCAAGATCACACTGCAGCCGAACCACTGAACCCTCGTACTCCTCTCCGTGTAGCCGCGTCTTCCCCGGCTCTGTATCGTCCCCTTCCTAGGACTCGCCGTCGTCCACCGCCCTGGTACTCTCGGCGTGTTGTGGTCAACATGGTCAATGAACCACATCCATCAAACGTGGACTTTACGTGGAGAGGCTGATAGCTGGGTCCACGACCTCACACAAGGAAATGCCTCCTTATTACGTGCAAAATAATGATTCCTCCACCTGACATCTGGGACCCACCGGAAGGGCCTCTGTATTCACGAAAAAACGTTCCCCCCGCTGACAGTTCGGACCCACCAGCTATATCTTCGCACGCAAGGAAGTGCCTCCTTATTACACAAAAAAATGAATACTCCCCCTGCTAGCTGGGACCCAGCTTAGTGGGAGGCTGACATGTGGGCCTACTAAGTTGACGGGGACGGAGGGCTTTGTCAACTTATTCAATATGAACGATTCTAGATTCAGTGACGTACGATGTCCATCCAACGGCCGTAGTGCTTCTTCAACCTCTGGTCTTCTTGTTCCAGCCGCCCAAAGCAGCGCCGTTCGTGCCGCTTGCTCCTGCCTCCCGTGGTCGGTTATGCTGCCGCGGAGGCCTCACCGCCCCCTACTACTCCCACCGCTGGCTAGGCCCTATGGCGATGGCAGCCTCACACCGCAGCCAAACAAGTGAACCCTCGTACTCCTCTCTGCGTGGGCATCCATTGCCGCGTCTTCCCAGGCTTCGCGTCGTTCCGCCTCGCCGTCGTCCACTGCCTTGGTGCTCTCGGTGCAACGTGGTCAATGTGGTCAATGAACGACTTCCATCGGAAGAGTACTGTAAGTTGAAAGGCTAACAGCTGGGTCCACGGCCGCAGCAAGGAAGTGCCTCCTTATTACGCCCAAAATAATTATTCCTCCACCTGACAGCAGGGACCCACCGGACATGCCACTATATTTCTTGAAAAAATGTTTCCCCCTTGACTGTTGGGACCACCAGCTACATCTTCGCACGCAAGGAAGTGCCTGACAGTCGGGACCCACCTGGTCGAAGCGTACGTAGTGTTTTCATTCTGGTTGCGAACGTGTACATACATACAATCGATCTGTATGTAGGCTGCAGCGATGAACCATGGCCGTGTAAGGAAGGGCATGTGTCGTAGTAGAGGCACGCATGTAGCATGTACACGTACGTACAGCGGCCAGGGTGCAACAAAGTAAATACAGCCATGTACATACATACGGGCGGGGTCTCGAACGCCTACTCGCGCATACGTACGGCCAGGGCTCGTGTACATGGCTAGGTCGGAACGGAGAAGCTGTGCCGTCGTCGTGATCATGGGGAGGCAACCGGCTGGGTCGGAACGGAATACGTCGTCGTGTTCATCGGGAGCCAACCGGCTTGGACGGAACAACCAATGGAAACGGGGTCTGGCATACTGCAGAATGGAGGAAACGACCTTGTGTTCGACTGGCCACGGTTGAAATGGGATCCTGTTCATCGGGAGGGGTCTGGCGTGTCGCAAAACGGAGGGAATGGACCTCCTACGGTCGAAACAGGGTCCCGTTGATCGGGAGGGGTGTGGCGTACCACAAAACGGAGGAAACAGACTTGTGTTGGAGCACTACGGTTGAAACGGGGGTCCTGTTCATTGGGAGGGGTGTGGCGTACCGCAAAATGGGACTCCACGGGATACTGTTCATCTCCACCGTCGACTGCCTCCACGGGCTACTGTTCATCCACCGTCGACTGCCTCCACGGGCTCTTGTTCATAAACCGTCGACCTCCTCCAGCCTCTGTCGGCGTTCTGGGAAGGGGGGTCCCCATACTTGCCTGCCTGCGGCCTACGGCGTGGCTCAAAAGGGGGCCCAGCACGACCCATCTTCATTAACGCAGACCCAAGACCCTCGCGAGGGGCCAAGCCCCGTGGGGCGGACGACACGGAGCTTCCTCAGGCACGGCCTCATCAGGCTGGCTCGCGGGGAGGCGGAGAGATCAAGGCGGGGTACCTCACGAGGTGCCCGTGACGCAAGCCATGACGACCAAAGGCGCCAGGCGGGCGCCAGCTGCGCAGTGTCCTCCTTTCCTCTTTGGTGCAAAGGGAGCAAGCGCAAGCGAGAGCATCAAGCAAAGGCACCCGTTTCGGTGCAACGAGACCAAGACCAGTCCAACGGCAGGGAGGAAGTCATTGTGGAGCCCAAGCCAGCGTCACCACCAGAGCCTTTGGCAGGCGAAGACCAACTTTAGTCAGGATAAGTGTACCAGATGTTCCCCTTCAAAATGGCCAATTGTTGGCGCCCTTCCCGATCAATATTTGGGAAGAGGCCCAGGGCCTTTGCCTATAAATAGGACTAGCCACCCCCAGGGTAGGGGGGGCAATCAAGAAGGGAGAATCTAGAAGCCAAGAGAGAAACTAGCTAGGATCGGATCGAGTAGCATCACAGAGAGAGAGAGAGAGAGAAGGGCGACTGAACTCCTCCTAGCAGTTCATCCCCGCAGCCAAGAACAGACCCTCGCGAGGCTGTTCTTCCTTGTATTGCTCATCATCATCAGCCCAAGAGGCAATCCACCACACCACACACTGGAGTAGGGTATTACACCACAACGGTGGCCTGAACCAGTATAAACCCTGTGTCTCTTGTGCTGTTCTTTCCATAGCTTAGATCTTAGCGAGGCGGAGGGGTGCAGGTAGGTAGAAGGCGAAATCTCCGCGCGCACCCCAGTGTTCGAACCTCAAGGGTCTGCCGGAACCCGAAATCCGACATTTGGCACGCCAGGTAGGGGTGCGCCGGAATTCGTCTTCCACCACCCCGTTCTCCTCCGACCATCGCGTCCATGTCTGACGCTCGTCGGGCCCGCACCGAGCGCCGGGCCGCTCTCGCTTCCCGCGTCGCCCAGACGGCTCCTGTCAGCGGGCGTCCTCGCCATTCCCCGTCACCTACCGTCAACGCCGCCACCGGCCCGGCGGGGAACGAGCAGCAAGCGTCGTCTCGGCATCCGTGTGTGCGGCAAGACGGCCGCACCACTACTCCCTCGCTCACCCCAGTTGGTTCTTCGTCCCGCGCGCTCCGCGCACCCATGGAGGCTTGAGCTGCGCTAATCACGGCGAACGAGCTCCTGCGCTACCGTCTCGTCGATGACGTCTACGAAGAATGGCTCGACCGCGTCGCCGAGCTCGTCCGCGCCGCAGGGGGCTCTCCTGCGCCGTCCGTTCTGCTGCGCCGCACCCCGCCCCGCGCGAGCGACGAAGGCCCGGGGGCGCCCCAGACGCCTCCTCCTCAAGAAGGTGCCATGGCTCCAAGGCGTGTGGCCCCTGGGCGGAACCCGCTCCGTCAGGTGCCAGCGCGGCAAGAGCAGAGCTTCCAAGAAGTCCCTCGCCCGCAAGAAACTGCCCGGGCGCTCCCTGCTCCAGCACGTCGCGACCATGCTCCTGCTCCCACACGTCAAGACCCCGCGCTGCTCCCAGCTGCAGCGCGTGGGGACATGCAAGACCAAGCTCTCTGCCACCCAAGGCCTCCCGTGGCCACAGCAGGCTGCCGTGCCTTCACCACCGAGCTACGCAGCGTCGGATGGCCCGGCAAGTTCAAGCCAGACCTGCCTCCTCGTTACGACGGCACGGCCGACCCTGCGGAGTTCCTCCAGCTCTATGAGCGGGGCATTGAAGCTGCCAACGGAGACGAGAAGGTCATGGCGAACTGGTTTCCCATGGCGCTCAAGGACGGGGCCCGCACCTAGGACGAGATGCGCACCCGCTTCATTGCCAACTTCCAAGGTACTCGCGACCGGCCACTCGCCGTGAGCGACATGTGCCGCGTCAAGCAACAACCCGGAGAGACCCTTCAGAAGTACATCCAGCGCTTCAACAACGCACGCCTCAAGATTCCCAAGGTGACCGAGGAGGCCATCATCTCAGCCTTCTCCGACGGCATGCGCGATGTCAAGATGAAGGAGGAGCTGGCGATGCATGAAGACATGTGCACTTCCTTGGAGTAGTTCAAGTTGGCAACCAAGTGCGCTAGGGATGAGGAAGGGCGTCTCTCCCTCCTCGAGCTGCCTGCCGCGGACCCAGAAGAGAAGAAGCCCAAGGCCAAGGATGTGAAGCGCAAGGGGGCTGGCGTGCTCGCGGCAGAACCAGACACCAAGCGGGGCAGAGATCAGCCCGAATCTTCCAAGGGCAGTCGGTACTGTGTGTACCACGAGCTCCACACCCACAACACCAACGAATGTCAAGAGCTCTGAGCCGTGCAAGAAGGAAGGATCGGCCGTCGCCCCGACCGCGGTGACCGGGGCTACGGTCGAGGAGGAGGAAGGAACGCAGGACACTAGGAAGGACGCGCCAAAGGTGGCGCGATCGACCTCGCGAGGATCGCTGGCAAGACCCGCCTCGCAAGGGAGACTGGAGGGATCAGCCTCGCGAGGATCGCCCGCAAGGCAACGTAGGCCTCCCTCCACTGCCGCCGCAGCCAAGGAGAAACGAGGACCGCCATCAGGACGAGGGGGCTGGGGGCTTCCAGGAGCCGCGTGCGATCGCCTGCATCCTGGGCGGGCTCAAGCCCCAGCCTCTCAACGCATCTTCAAGCAGTTCACCCGCGAAGTGAATGCAGTCCTCCCCAAGCTCGAAGCCACGCGCCCTCTTAGGTGGTCGGCGTGCGCCATCATGTTCAGCTCAGCAGATCAGCTCAAGTGTGCGGCCACAACCGGAGTCCTCCCGATGCTTTGTTCCCCAATCATCAGCAACGTGGTGGTCACCAGGACCCTCATCGATGGTGGGACAGGGCTCAACGTCCTGTCCGTGGAAACATTCAACAATATCCAAGTGCCCTACAACCAGCTTCAGCCAACCAAGCCTTTCTCCGGAGTCATCGACGGCTCCACAGTCCCGATTGGGCAGGTCCACCTCCCTGTCACCTTCGGGGCACGCGACAACTACCGCACCGAGCTCATCGACTTCGACGTCGCTCACATTCGCCTGCCGTACAATGCCATCCTTGGGTACCCATCACTGGCCAAGTTCATGGTCGTAACTCACCACGGCTACAATGTCCTCAAGCTGCCAGGAAGTGGCGGAGTCATCACGGTGCCCTGTGAAGAGAAGGACGCGGTGTGTTCCCTGGAACGGGCCTTTCAGGCCGCATCACTGGAAGACCCGGATCGCGGAAGCAGGAGGCTTCCCGAGACCGCCCCCAAGAAGAAGAAGACATCATCTGGCCCGGCCCCTCAGGCCCCGCGCCTGCCTAGGGGGAACCTCCTTCCATCGCATAGGAAAGCGCGCCCGGTGTCCTCCTTAGGCAGGGCTCGGGGGCTCTCACCTGGAGGGCCACCGACCTGGCTAAGGTCACGAGGGAGGCGCTTGGGCACCACATGGAGGCGTGTTTCGAAGCATGTTTCCCTCAAGAAGGAGTAAGGCAAGGAGAGCCAGACTCTCAGGAGTTCATCGGCAAGGCCATTCAGGAACTACAGGAGTCAAGAGTCATGAAAGGCGGCCGCCTACCAGCTGTGGCTCCCCATCCAGGCGAGGATGGTGGGCTGCGCGTCTGCATCGACATACCAGGGCTCAATCGAGTCGCCTCTCTGGAGCGCTTCTGGCCCTCGCGAGTGGGGCGCTGTGAAGGTCCACCCCATAGGTTCGTTCGCATGCCTTACGGCTTGCCAAACGCGGCTGCCACATACCAGCGCCTCATGAGGGGCATCATGGAGGCTCAAGAGGCCAGGCGTTCCGTAGCCCTGGTGGAGATGGAGATGGTCCACGAGGAGCCACCAGCGCCTCCGGAGCCTCCCGAGGCCCCTGGGCCTGGGGGCTCGTGAGGATCAGCTTCCGCAGCTCACCGAGTCTGCTATGCCAACACTCCTCCATCCTCAACATCATCAGGTGACATCTTTCAAGTTTCATTTCCAGCTGGGAGCGCCCCACAGGGCTGCATTATTCCTAGGCCGCGTGGGTTCGTACCTGCGGCATGTATCCCTTTTATTTCATGTTGTTAGCTTACCTTGTTGGGGGCGCCCCTCGGGCTGCATCATCCCCCAAGTCGCTCGGGCCAGACCCAGCGGCATGTATCCCTTTTGCGTTTATTTCCGGCTATGCGTTCGACCCACCATGCTTGATTATTTGATGCCTGTCCACGGCACCTCTTCTTCTCCATGCCGACCACTTGCACGTTAAAGGGGGGGGGGTACCTGAGCATCGCGACTCAGGGCTCTTACTGGCTCTCCAGCCCTCACCCTCTGGCCTTGTCCACGGCGTCGCGACCTGGCATACCAGCGATGGCTGAGACCAGCTCGAGGGCCGGGACCCGAGGACGTAGAGTGCCGGCATCTAACCAAATTTGCAGGGACACATCACAAGATAAGGCCCAGTGCCAGGCGCACCCCGCCTAGAGGTAGGGCCCCGTGAGTCCCGCGCTGGCTCACGGGTGCCCAGATACACCTCGCCAGGCCCTACCGTGCCAGCCACATGTCAGGGCGGGGATGTACACGCCCCGGGGGCTCCTCCCGGAGGGGAGCCCCCTCCCACGTACCAGTGGAAGCACCATGCTCCGCGCTGGCTGACGACACTGCCGAGGAGCGGCTATGCCCGTACACATACGGAAGCGCTATGCTCCGCGGTGGTGATAAACAACTGAGGGCGCCCCCCAGGCCGCATCAACCTCAGGGAGCCCAGAGCTCAGTGTCTAGCCTCATCATAACGCCTCCCCTCGGGAGTGCCGCGCGAGGGGGCTGGGCACGGGGCTGCGCCTGGGTCACACCCAGACGCACGGCACCCAGCGAGGCCCCCCCGGGCCTGGTTCGTCGCGCGTCTCTCCCCGAGCGGAGCCAAGGTACGAAGGCCGTTTGAGCATCAAGGGGGACTCCTGAGCATCACGACTCAGGAGCCTAACTGGTCACGTAGCCCCTTACTCCTTAGTTCCGAAAGGCTAACGGCGGTTGAGGTATGCGCGCGGCCGGGCTCTACAGACGTAGAACGGTAGATCCACCCACATCACACCTTCCTACTTGTTGTTCGTGCGCCAAGGGGGACTCCTGAGCATCGCGACTCAGGAGCCTAACTTGTCACGTAGCCCCTCACTCCTTGGTCCCGTCCTGGTTTCCGGTCGGGGCTAACGGCGGCTGAGGTATGCGCGGGGCCAGGCTCTGCCGGCGTAGAACATAAGCAAGTAGGAAGGAAAAGCGTAAATTTCAAGGAATTCAAAAGCAAATATTACAGTCCACACTGTTATCTCAATGCCAAACGCAAGTTTAAACGCCTCCCCGAGGCATGATACATGTGCAGGAATTAAAGGCAGGACAGGACCCACAACAGAGTCACTTGTCGGCAGTGGAGCAGCGCGGAGTGGGTTCGCCTCATGGAGTAGCGGGGTCGGCAGCGCCTTGCTTCGACTTGGTGCTAAAGACCCGGAACTTCCCCAGCAGAGCCTCCGCGTGACCCTTCATGGCCTCGGCAGCGGCACGCTCGCCGCTTACTAGCTCCAGCAGGCTGTCGAGGACGACACCGGGATCGCGAAGGTAGATGTGGGCGAGGACCCGCCTCAGTGCTATAGAAGACAGGACACGTGCCTCGGCCTCGGCCGTGGGGCCAAGGCCAAGGGCGACATCTTCAAGAGCGCGAACCAGGAAGGGAAGTAGCTTGGCGGGGCCGTCCTCAGCGCCAGCCAGCAGGCTCTCCAGGCTGCTGTCGTAAAGCGTCCTCAGCGAGGAGCGAGCCTTCGCCTCCATCTCCGCAAAGGCCACGCAGTCCTCGGCAAGAACCTAGGCCTTGTCGTCCAGCTCGACCTTCCTTGCCCCAACTCCTGCTCCAGCGCGCCTAGGCGGTCACAGCGCCTCCTAAGCTTGACCTCCCTCTCCTTGACGGCCGCCTCGCGAGCCTTCACGCCTTCTTCCTGCTCTTGGCGAAGGCGGGACTCTTTCGCGAGCTGGTCCCGCAGGCCTTGCAGCTCGTCCTCCAGCGCCTTGCAGCGACCATGGACGTCGACCACCTCCCCCAGGGCTGCGTCACGAGCAGCCTTTGCCTCAAGGATGGCCTGCCTCTCCTCATCGCAAGCCGTCGAGGCCTGGACCAGCGCCGCCCGAATCGAAGCATCGGAGCAAATCCATCCTGAAGCCAGCTCCAAGCGCCTGACCACCAAGCGAGGGTCGGCGCCAAGAAGATCCTGCCGCAGCCGGTACAGCTCAGAAGCAGCACGATCCAGAACGGCAGGAGGAGTCGGAGAGACAGCAGTCGGTGGAGTAGGAGGAGAAGGCGGCAGCGCGACCACAGCATCCTGAGGCGGAGCCTGCTGCGCCCCAACGGCTGTAGTGGTGGCAGCAGGAAAAGGCACCTCGAGAATCACTTGGGCCATGGGGCTGAGCTCGCCCTAGCCGGCTCAGCCAGGCCTCACGAGGATGACCGGGCAGGAGAAGCCCGTGCGTCGCGGTCACCTTCCTTCGCGGGCAGAAGCGCTGCCACGGATGGAACCTCAGGAGCTCCCTTCGGCTTCTTTGCTGCGGGCGCCAGCCTATCCAAGAGATGTGGACGTCAAGCCTCAGCAGCAGAACAAGAAATAAAGACAAATCAAGTGCTTACGGGTCGTCGCCAGTGAGCTCAGGCAGCCTCCAGCCAAATTTGAAGCCTGAAAGCCGGCTGGAAGGGTCAACCTTGGGAAGCTCGGGAGCGGAAGGCGCGTCTGCGGTCCGCCTCGGGGCCGGGGCAGACCCGCAGGAGATCAGCCCGGTCCTGTCCTTCTTCGGGATCGGGGGCAAGCTCCCGCCGCCCTGCTCGTCATCATCCTCATCGTCATCGCTCGGAGAGAGGCGGAGAGCGTGGGACCTGCGCCGGGGGAGGGGAGCCCTCGACTCTCCGTCAGTCGCCTCGGAGTCAGGCCCTTTTTCCCGCTCCCCTCCTTCCTCCTCTTTGCTGGAGTCGTCGGAGGACACGTCCACCGATTCCCCGGGAGTTTCCATGGGCACGGGCCCATCCCTGTTGAAGACGGGCATGGACTCCACTACCTGCTCCCAGTCATTGCGGAGGAACAAGGGCGTAGGAGCGCCCTCCAACCTCGCCACATTGCCCCCGACCAGAGATTGGAGGACCGCAGCCAGATCTTCGTCGGCCAAGGCCGCGGGGCTCGGATGGGGCCTCCACATCGGAAGTGAGTACTGCCGAAGCGGAGCCAGCTAGTGCTCCAGGAATTCCCTCAGCAGCGATGCGCCGGTCAGCTTCCCCGCCGCCTTGTTGGCCGGCCTCAGATCCGCGTCCATCTTCTCCAACACCAGCTTCGCGCGGGGGTCCGCGAGCTCCGCTCGACCCCAATCGTTGGAGCTTGTGGGTTGCTCCATGGGCAAGATCAGCCGAGGGTGGATGCGCCCAGCATCTGCCAAGACCCACTTGCTCCTGAATCCCTCAATCCTTTTCCCGGGGTTCAAAATGGCAATGGCGCCACCGTACGCGATGAAGCTCGCGCACGCGGAAGCAGGACCATGAGAGGTCCGGAGGTAGAAGTAGTGGCGCAGCAAGGCCACTGAGGGTTGCACCCCTACGTGAGCCTCACAGTAATAGGCGAAGATTGCCAGGAGAAGGACGGAGTTGGGGTGGAGATGCAGAGCCTGTAGCTTATAATGGCGGAGGACAGTGAAGAAGAACTCAGAGAAGGGAGGCACCAGGCCAGCAGCAATGGCGCTTACAAAGAATGGATAGAAGGTGCTCCCTTGGCCCTCAGGGGTGGCGGAGCCGGCCTTGAACACCTTCGCCCCGTCGATGCCCTGCGCTGCCGCCATCCGGCGCAACCAGGCGAGGCTCGTCTCCGACATGTTCGGCGAGTCCAGGGCAGACGAGTACCAAGCTCCGGCCGGGGACTGACGAGGCGCCATGGCTTCCTAGGTCAAGCGGTCAGAGTAGATCTAGAAATTTTGAAGGAAGGAAGGAGTGGCGCAAGAAAGGGGATCTGAGCAGCAACCGGAGAAAGCAAAAAAAACAAAGCCTAGGCAGATGCCGCTCCCTTATCAACTCGCGCGGTTGCTGAGGCGCCCACGTCCAGTCAACCGCCACGCGGCGCCCAAGGCCGCAGGCTGTTAGGGCCCGCGGCGCTTCGCTCTTGCCCTTTCGCCTCCCTGCACGGCCAAGTCCGGGCGCGCCTTGGGCCCGGGGGCTACTATCGGCGTTCTGGGAACGGGGGTCCCTAGACTTGTCTGCCTGCGGCCTGCGGCGTGGCTCAAAAGGGGGCCCAGCATGGCCCATCTTCATCAACACAGACCCAAGACCCTCGCGAGGGGCCAAGCCCCGCGGGACGGACGACACGGAGCTTCCTCAGGCACGGCCTCATCGGGCTGGCTCACGGGGAGGCGGAGAGATCAAGGTGGGGTACCTCATGAGGTGCCCGTGACGCAAGCCATGACGACCAAAGGCGCCAGGCGGGCGCCAGCCGTGCAGTGTCCTCCTTTCCTCTTTGGTGCAAAGGGAGCAAGCGCAGGCAAGAGCATCAAGCAAAGGCACCCGTTTCGGTGCAACAAGACCAAGACCAGTCCAACGGCAGGGAGGAAGTCATTGTGGAGCCCAAGCCAGCGTCACCACCAGAGCCTTTGGCAGGCAAGGACCAACTTTAGTCAGGATAAGTGTACCAGATGTTCCCCTTCAAAATGGCCAATTGTTGGCGCCCTTCCCGCTCAATATTTGGGAAGAGGCCCAGGGCCTTTGCCTATAAATAGGACTAGCCACCCCCAGGGTAGGGGGGCAATCAAGAAGGGAGAATCTAGAAGCCAAGAGAGAAACTAGCTAGGATCGGATCAAGTAGCATCACACACACACACACAGAGAGAAGGGCGACTAAACTCCTCCTAGCAGTTCATCCCCCCAGCCAAGAACAGACCATCGCGAGGCTGTTCTTCCTTGTATTGCTCATCATCATCAGCCCAAGAGGCAATCCACCACACCACACACTGGAGTAGGGTATTACACCACAACGGTGGCCCAAACCAGTATAAACCCTCTGTCTCTTGTGCTGTTCTTTCCATAGCTTAGATCTTAGCGAGGCGGAGGGGTGCAGGTAGGTAGAAGGCGAAATCTCCACGCGCACCCCAGTGTTCGAACCTCAAGGGTCTGCCGGAACCCAAAATCCGACAGCCTCCACCTGTGACTGTTCATCCACGGGCTCCTATTCATACAGCCTCCACTCCGCTCCTCCACCGGCTACTGTTCAACCAGCCCTCTCCACGGGGTCCTATTCAACCACCCCTGAACAGGCTAATGTTCATCCAGCCCTCCACCAGCTACTGTTCAACCAACCCTCCACTGGCTACTGTTCATCCAACCCTCGACGGGGTCCTGTTCATCCAGCCCTCCACGGGGTCATGTTCATCCACCGGCTCGATCGATCGGGGTACTGTTCACCCAGCGTCAACGACCTCTACTACCACGGGGTCCTGTTCATCCAACCCCCACCGGGACCTGTTAATCCAAACCCCCAACAACGCTCACTGTTCATCCAAGGGCAGCATCGATCAGCTTCAGTTAGCAGCAGTAGCGAAGGAATCACTCGGGTTCAGTTAACAGCAAGGGATCGATCGATCGCTCGGGTTCGGTAGCGCCTAGCCTGCAGTGCAATCGCTTGGGATCAGTTAGAGCCCAACGCCTCGCTCGGGTTCAGTTAGAGCCTAACACCTCGGACACACGCATGTACGTAGGAGAGAAACGCGCAACGCTCGGCCCCCGACCACCCATCGTAACCGGGAACTCCCCGATATTTTCCTCGCCCTTGCTTCTACCATGGTTTTTTCCGTCATGGATGGCCCAGAGAATGTCATGCAGCTGCATCTCCGGCCCTCCCATGATGAAAAGCCCATTTTCTATCATGATTTTTTTGTCATAGAAGTAGGACCCCACCACATTTATGATGATATCAGGTTTTGTCACAATTATTGTCATAGAAGTGTCATAAGTATGACAGAATTCTTTTTCGTTTGGCCTAAAATGTCACGGATGTGTCTTTTTTTGTAGTGATAGTAGGATAAAATATTCGTATTTCACATTACTATGTGTGCTCAGTGGACAATATATATGACATGTAGAGTAAAAAAGAGATGCAACAAGTGTACAACCTCTTTGGCGAAGCCATGTTGATCTCAGCGTGATTGGGTTGGTCGATGAGGATGCTCCAGCTAACTTGGCTGTTGGAGGAGGGGAAGAAGATCTTAGGCGTCTGGAGAAGGAGCCCGGGGTACTGCTCCGCTGTGATGGAGGGTTTCATCGTTGGAACAGCTCCGGTGAGTTGTACGACGCTGAAGCTGAAGCAGGACAAGAGAGACAACGTTAACCTAAGTGGAATTCTAATAGCATCTCCAGTAGATGATGTAAAATACATAACCACAAAGTGCTAGATCTAAAATACATCAGCCGCTCTTCTCTGAACTTAACTGTTGAAACTGAATTTAACTATCAAAACTGAACTTAACTATCGAAACTGAATTTTGCTGTCGAAACTGAACGCACTAGTAGCAGAAAATCAGTAGCAGCAGCGCGTGCGAGAGCCGGGGCAGCTGGTCGTGTAGCAGTTCATCTTAAACCTCCAACCCCTGAGCCACCAACCACCACCGGCCAAATCGCCGCCCCCCGTCGCCCGCGGCCAGCGGTGCGTTGCCCCGCCCAACCTGAAACCACTCCCCGCTGTCGGTCCGCCGCCGCCCCGGCCATCCCTCTAGC
>NC_041386.1:216904062-216957668 GCF_002162155.2 Triticum dicoccoides | reverse complement strand
CTTCAGTCGACTGAAGTGTAGCTAAATCAGAGCAGCATCCCAAGCATGATCAAGAGAGAGAGCAGCAGGGCAAGCAAGAGCAAGATCAAGAGCAAGAGCAGACCAGGCAGGGGACCGAGAGTAAGAGCAGAGCAGTAGCGTGAGTGAGAGCTAAAGCAGTAGCAGCTCCTACTGATGTGGACGTCGCCGCCGAGGGAGCGACGCCGTCGAGGAAGTGGGACGGCGACACCGCCGATGATGGAGTCGCGCCAAGTCGGCTCGGGACCGAGCGCCGGTAGCACAGTGAGATTGAATCAAGAAGAAAATGTGGCGATTAGTGTACAACCTCTTTGGTGGCGCCGATTGGGCCTCAGCTTCATCCGAGGAAACGGTGATGATGCTGCTCTTCCAGTGGTGCAGGTGAAGACGATGGTGTGGGAATGGAGGTGGCGTGAAAGACGAGGGGAACGTCGGGGCAACTCCTTGGAGGTTTAGGATAGGGTGGCTGAACCGGCGGGATGACAAGATCGACGATGGATCGTCATCTGTTACAGTGGATGAGGGACGTCCGGTGTTGCTGTGGACGATGTTGTCAGGGAAGAGGCTCCCGCTGGGTGGCGGATGGAGGAGGGTGTGGGGCTTTGCGGGATTTTGTGGCCTTGGTGTATGAATGGGTGGGCGGATGGGATGGGAGTGGGGAACCATTTCTTAGGGACGCGCTTGTCCAAAATGTGGGGTAATTTACGAATGTACCCCCACCAATTTGAGCTAGGCGGTTCTTTCGGTTCAGGGGTATCACGGGTATTTCATGTGTCGGGATTTTATAGGAGGTGGGAGTTTTCGCGCGCGTTGTAATTTTTGGATAGCAAGGCGCGGGTTGAGATGGAGGGAGTTTTCGGAGCACAACGAGACAAAGATATATCTTAAATATTTCATGGTAACAAGGCGCAGGTTGAAGAGGCGGGAGTTTGGCAGCACGATAGACAGAGATGCAAGCTTGAAATTTCGGCATAACAAGGTGCGGCTTGAAATTTCGGGAGAACAAGCTTAATGTGTACCCAAAAAATAATAATTCGCACCTCATCACTAGAGAGAACCATGTCCCATTTTACTATATTACTAGAAATGCATTCAAACACAACAAAAAAACAAAAAAAATCGGGACAACAAACATAACGTGTACAGTACCAAAACAATGTGCACTTCCCTCAACAATAATGAAACGATGTGTGTTTTCTATCATATGGACTGAATTTGAGTACATTTTCCCTGTTTGAATGGGATTGTACTCGGCTTAGTTAGACAACTATCTAAATATTATCTTCACAACACATGAGAGGAATATAGGAGAAGCAAATTCCTATATAAATACGAACTACATGTACATACGATATCAAATTCAAATATATGTATCCATTTTATGTTGAATTCAAATCATAGTACATGTATGCTCTAGCTAGATGTTCGGAATCTAAACCATGTATGATACTATGTACAATGTGTTTAACACGCACAACACACACACACACACACAAACGCCATTTAGACTAGTAAGGTACACGTGCATTGCATGCATGAGATTTGGCAACCAAATTATGAATAAATACCACATTATAGCATGTAAGCTTTGAGTCATATATGCATGACGTAGATGTTCGTTTAATTCTTATAGTTCATTTCATTTAAAATCATCTAGTTTTTATAAGAAAGCTAATCTATTTTAAGATTCATGGAATTGTGCATTGTAAAGCAAAAAGTAAAAACAAATAATGGCAAATCATGTAGAAAAACATTTGGGCAATTCTAATACGGAAGATTCTAGAACAAAGAAGAAGTGCTTGTCTTTTGAGGTTTGTGCATTATGCTTCAGTTCAACCATGGAGTCTTCTAGATTGTACATGTGGCAAAATCTGGTGGAATCTAGATGATATCCAACGGCCAGTAGTGCTCAAATTTGCCATCTCTGCACCATCGGAATGGCTTCATCCAACGACCATCTTTCAAAGTTAAAGTTATCTGCACACTATATAAAAATATAAAATATAATATATAGGGGTATAGATATAGATATGTGATGCGAAAGCCACACATCATCTCCAATTAGAATAGTGTGTCCATGCACGATGCAATGTGGCCAAACGATGTCTGCCATTGGTACCTCAAATTCAAATCACTCTGACCTTGTTCAATGTGTATACAGTACAACATGCTCGTTTCGAAGCCACACCGCGCATATCTCAGTTATATTCATGCATGCATGGGTTTCAAACATCATGATCTCTTATTCAAATATTTGAATTCAACTTTACATTGATTATGACCTCACCTAGTCTTTTACACCCACACAGTCGTCTTCTCTTTATAATTGTACCACTAACTTTCTCTCGTGCATGCATGGACACAAACTACCAGTCGGCATTATCCATCGCACACATGCAATCTTTTTCTTCAGGTCGGTCTCCCATGCATGCACACACACACACCTCCCGCTCTCCATCATATCAGGCATTCTTTATCTCTCATGTGCATGCTCAACGATCTATGTTCCTCTATGTGTGTGTATATATAGCTAGGTCTTTCATAGTTTTCCACACAAACCAATCAATCTATATATCTAGTGAGGTCTCTAAAGGAAATATTCCCTAGAGGCAATAATAAATTTTTATTTATATTTCCTTATAACATGATAAATGTTTATTATTCATGCTAGAATTGTATTAACCGGAAACATAGTACATGTGTGAATCCATAGACAAACAGAGTGTCCCTAGTATGCCTCTACTTGACTAGATCGTTAATCAAAGATGGTTAAGTTTCCTAGCCATAGACATGTGTTGTCATTTGATGAATGGGATCACATCATTAGAGAATGATGAGATGGACAAGACCCATCCATTAGCTTAACATAATGATCGTTTAGTTTTTCTGCTATTGCTTTCTTCATGACTTGTACATGGTCCTCAGACTATGAGATTATGCAACTCCCGAATACCGAAGCAACACCTTATGTGCAATCAAACATCACAATGTAACTGGTTGATTATAAAGATGCTCTATAGGCATCTCTGATGGTGTTTGTTGAGTTGGCATAAATCAATATTAGGATTTGTTACTCTGTGTATCGGAGAGGTAACTCTAGGCCCTCTCTGTAATGCACATCACTATGAGCCTTGCAAGTAATGTGTCTAATGATTTAGCCACGTAATGATGCATTACGGAACGAGTGAAGAGACTTGCCGGTGACGAGATTGAACTAGGTATGATGATACCGAAGATCAAATCTCGGGCAAGTAACAAACCGATGACAAAGGGAACAACGTATGTTGTTATGCGGTTTGACCGATAAAGATCTTCGTAGAATATGTAGGAGCTAATATGAGCATCCAGGTTCTCCTATTGGTTATTGACCGGAGATGTGTCTCGGTCATGTCTACATTGTTCTCGAACCCGTAGGGTCCGCATGCTTAACGTTCGATGACGATTTGTATTATGAGTTTCGTGTTTTGATGAACCGAAGTTTGTTCTGAGTCCCGGATAAGATCACGGACATGAAGAAGAGTCTCGAAATTGTCGATACATAAAGATTGATATATTGGAAGGGTATGTTTGGACACCGGAATGGTTTCGGACAGGTTCGGGCATTTTTTGGAGTACCGGGGGTTACCGGAACCCCCAGGTGGTTAATGGGCCTTCATGGGCCCTAGTGGAAGAGAGGAGGCGGCGGCCAGGTGGAGGCGCGCGCTCCCCAAGCCCAATTAGATTTGGGTTAGGGTTGGGAGGGCCTTTCCTTCTCTCCCTCTCCTCTTCCCCCCTTCTCCTTGTAGGAATAGGAAAGGTGGAGCCGAATCCTACTTGGACCGGGAGTCCAAGTAGGACTCCCCCCTTGGCGTGCCACACCTTTGCGGGCCTCCTCCTCCTCCCCCCTTTATATACTTGGGGAGGGGGCACCCCAAAGACACACAAGTTCATCTTTTAGCCATGTGCGATGCCCCCCTCCACAGTTACACACCTCGGTCATATCATTGTAGTGTTTAGGCAAAGCCCTGCGTCGGTAACTTCATCATCACCGTCACCACACTGTCGTGCTGATGGAACTCTCCCTTGGCCTCAACTGGATCAAGAGTTTGAGGGACTTCATCGATTTGAATGTGTGCTGATCGCGGAGGTGCCGTGCGTTCGGTACTTGGCTCGGTTGGATCACGAAGACGTTCGACTACATCAACTGCATTACTAAACGCTTCCGCTTTCGGTCTATGAGGGTACGTAGACATACTCTCCCCTCTCGTTGCTATACATATCCTAGATAGATCTTGTGTGATCGTAGGTAAATTTTTTGAAATACTGCATCCCCCAACAGTGGCATCCGAGCCAGGTCTAAGCGTAGATGTTATATGCATGAGTAGAACACAAAGAGTTGTGGGTGATAATAGCCATACTGCTTACCAGCAATGTCTTACTTTGATTCGGTGGTATTGTTGGATGAAGCGGCCCAGACCGACCTTACATGACCGCATTCATGAGACTGGTTCTACCGACGTGCTTCGCACACAGGTGGCTAGTGGGTGTTTGTTTCTCCAGCTTTAGTTGAATCGAGTTTGACTATGCCCAGTCCTTGTTAAAGGTTAAAACATCACACTTGACGAAAAATCATTCTGGTTTTGATGTATAGGTAAGAACGGTTCTTGCTAGAAGCCCGTAGCAGCCACGTAAAACTTGCAACAACAAATTAGTGGACGTCTAACTTGTTTTTGTAGGGCATGTTGTGATGTGATATGGTCAATACATGATGATATATTTTGTTGTATGAGATGATCATGTTTTGTAATAGTTATCGGCAACTGGTAGGAGCCATATGGTTGCTGCTTTATTGTATGAAATGCAATCACCATGTAATTGCTTTACTTTATCACTAAGCGGTAGCGATAGTCATAGAAGCAATAGTTGGCGAGACGACAACGATGCTACGACGGAGATCAAGGTGTCAAGCTAGTGACGATGGTGATCATGATGGTGCCTTGGAGATGGATATCAAAGGCACAAGATGATGATGGCCATAGCATATGTAACGCCCACGATGCGGCTATATCTCCCACGTGTCGAAGCACGAGTTAGAGGCATAACCGCATTGAAAGCAATGTCGCAAGTGAGGTAATCTTCACACAACCCATGTAATACATAAGGGAAAGAGATACATAGTTGGCTTACAATCACCACTTCACACAATTACATGAATAAAACATTACATCAGCCATATACAAACAAGGTCCGACTACGGAACCAAAATTAAAGAAGCCTACCCCAAAAGCTACACAGATCCCCGATCGTCCCGACTGGGCTCCACTACTGATCAACTAGAACGAAACAACACAAAGGACAAGATCTTCATCGAGCTCCTCCTTGAGCTAGCTTGCGTCATCTGCACGGTTCAACGGCACCTGCAAGCTGGTTTTGGAAGTATCTGTGAGTCACGGGGACTCAGCAATCTCACACCATCGCGATCAAGACTATTTAAGCTTATAGGTAAGGTAAAAGGTATGAGGTGGAGCTGCAGCAAGCAACTAGCATATATGGTGGCTAAACATACGCAAATGAGAGCGAGAAGAGAAGGCAAGGCACGATCGATAAAACTATGATCAAGAAGTGATCCTAGAACAACCTACGTCAAGCATAACTCCAACACCGTGTTCACTTCCCAGACTCCGCCGAGAAGAGACCATCACGGTTACACACGCGGTTGATGTATTTTAATTAAGGTCAACTTCAGGTTTTCTACAGCCGGACATTAACAAATTCCCATCTGCCCATAACTACGGGCACGGCTTTCGGAAGTTCAAATCCCTGCAGGGGTGTCCCAACTTAGCCCATCACAAGCTCTCACAGTCAACGAAGGATATTCCTTCTAGCGGGAAGACCCGATCAGACTCGGAATCCCGGTTACAAGACATCCTCGACAATGGTAAAACAAGTCCAGTAACACCGCCCGAATGTGCTGACAAATCCCGATAGGAGCTGCACATATCTCGTTCTCAGGGCACACTCAGATGAGACATCCTACGAGTAAAACCAACCCTCAAGTTGCCCCGAGGTGGCCCCGCAGTCTACTCGGTCGGACCAACACTCGGAGGAGCACTGGCCCAGGGGGGTTAAAATAAATATGACCCTTGGGCAGGCCTACCCAAGGGAAAGAAAAGGCTAGGTGGCGAATGGTAAAACCAATGTTGGGCATTGTTGGAGGAGTTTTATTCAAGGCGGACTGTCAAGGGGTTCCCATTATAACCCAACCGCGTAAGGAATGCAAAATCTGGGAACATAACACTGATATGACGGAAACTAGGGCGCAAGAGTGGAACAAAATACCAGGCATATGGCCGAGCCTTCCACCCTTTACCAAGTATATAGATGCATTAATTAAATAAGAGATATTGTGATATCCCAACAAAATATCCATGTTCCAACATGGAACAAGCTCCAATCTTCACCTGCAACTAACAACGCTATAAGAGGGGCTGAGCAAAGCGGTGACATAGCCAAACAACGGTTTGCTAGGACAAGGTGGGTTAGAGTCTTGGTTTAACAATATGGGAGGCATGATAAGCAAGTGGTAGGTATCGCAGCATAGGCATGGCAAAAGAGCGAGCAACTAGCAAGCAAAGATAGAAGTGATTTCGAGGGTATGGTCATCTTGCCTGAAATCCCGAAAGGAAGAAGAAGAACGAGTCCATGAAGAAGACAAATGGACGTAGTCGAACGAATCCTCACAACACGACGTTATCGGAACTAACCCTAAGAAGCAACACCGGAAAGAAGCAAACAATCATGGTAAACAACCATCACATAATCATGGAATGATGCACAACCAAGTATGATGCATGTCCGGTTTAATGAGGCATGGCATGGCAAAGTGCACAAGCAATTCTACAAATTAAGTGGAGATCAATATGCAATGAGTTGCATATTGACGGAACACCACATTCAAGTTATTTAGTTCTCTCTCGTTTATGTACCCAACAAAATTAAATGTTGATTAACATGGCAAGAGGGTGAAGCAAAGTAAAACTACCTATCTAGTCAAGTTTAAATGAGGCCGGAAACAATGAACAACAAGTCCAAAAACTCCTCATGTGCACATTTTATGTTTTGGTACTATTCTTCCCTAAATCACATTTTAGAGTTATTAAACATGCAAAGCAAAGCCACCATGTTAAACTAGGCATTTTTCTACCCCATTGACATGTAAAGTTTATTAAATTTGGAGCTACGATTATTAAGTTATGAATTAAAGCATTTTAGCATGGCATAGGAGCAAATTTAACCAAACGGAATTTTAAACATTTCAAACATAGATGAAAGTTGGATATTATTAAACTAGAAAAAATTCTAAGCAACTTTCATATTAAGTTTGTTTTAATCCGATGCACGGTTATTAAGTTATTATATGCATGAAGACTAGGGACTAAACTGTAAACTGGAAGTTTTCTGGAAAATTGGAATAATTCACTGCAGCGGAAAAAATACACATCGGGCCGGATCTGACTGGCCCGATGGGAGCATGGGCGCTGGACTCACCCAGCTGGACCTGGCCCAGGGCGGTGGGAAGGTGTGGGCTGGGCCGCGGTCAATGGTTGAAGGGGAGGCGGCCCAGGTGCATGCGGTCGACGCAGGCGCGGTCAGCGAAGAACCACGGCGGCGGCGGCCGAACTCCGGCGAGCGCGGCGCACGGGGAAACGAGGACGGGCGCGGTCGATGAGCTCGAGAACGAGCAGATCCTGGCGAGGGGGTCCCGGATCTGACGACGTTTCAGGGCGAGGAGGCCGACAACGCCCTCGACGATGATGGAATGGGCGACTCCAGTGACGGTGATCTCTCCTACGTGCGAGAGAGAGAGAGAGAGAGAGAGAGTTTAGAGAGGAAGGCCGAAGGAGAAGGAGAAGGAAGCAGAGAGGCGGGGCGACGGGGCTAGCCTGATGCAGGGGTGGCGGTCGCCGGTGCAGCTCCCGGTGGCCATCGGGGTTTGGCGAGGTGGCGGTAGGTCGGCGCAGAGGGAGCTCGGGCTCCCTGACCCCGGGGACGAAGACAGAGCACCGGGGGCTGCGGCAGACGGGCCCAGATCCGGCTCGGGCGGGCCGGTTGCGGGCTCGGGCGGGCCATGGCGAAGTGGGGCACGGGAGGGACGCGTGGCGCCTTCCCGTTGGCTGCGGGCGTCCTGCGTGGTGGCGGCTGGCCACTAGGATGGCGCCAAGTGGCAGGGACGAGGTGGCCGGTGGCGGAATTTGAGGAGAGGAGCTGGGAGGCGGCTGGTTGATGATTGGGGGCGCGGTTTTCGAGGAGGAGGAAGGAGAAGGCCCAAAATGGCATGTGGGTGTGCTTAAATAGGGTAGGGGCTAGGGTTTGGTGGGTTTGAGGCCGTTTCGAGCCGTTTGATCTCGATCGGACGGCTCCGGCGTGGTGGAGAAGTGTCCGGTGGCGCGAGGAGGACGAAGTTAGGGTTTCATCCGCGATTTTTGGGGAGGGGATCACATATATATAGGTAGAGGGAGCTAGGAGAGTCCAAATGAGGTGCGGTTTTCGGCCACGCGATCGTGATCGAACGACCGAGATGATGGAGGAGGTTTAGGTGGGTTTTGGGCCAAAATGGAGGGGTGTTAGGGCTGCAACACACACGAGGCCTTTTCGGTCCCTCGGTTAACCGTTGGAGTATCAAACAAAGTCCAAATGGCACGAAACTTGACAGGCGGTCTACCGGTAGTAAACCAAGGCCACATGAAAAGTCTCGATCTAATCCGAAAACGTTTAACACCTGCACACGAAAAGAGGTAGAAAGGGACACCGGGTGACATAGGAGCGCCGAATTGCAAAACGGACAACGGGGAAAATGCTCGGATGCATGAGACGAACATGTATGCAAATGAAATGCACATGATGACATGATATGCAATGCATGACACACAAGCAATGACAAGGCAACAACAGCGAATAACTGGAGGACACCTGACACATCGGTCTCGGGGCGCTACAACACTCCACCACTATGAGAGGATCTCGTCCCGAGATCTAGAATGGCACCGGAGGAAAAACGGAAGAGAAAGAGAAGAGGTAAAACTAAGTTGCTTCTTTGACAAACGAGTGAAAGCAAAGAACCTTGAAAAGGTTAAGCCAACTCGAGAAAAGAAGACAACGGAGATAATGAAGTTGAAAACACTCCGTTAGAAAAGAGGAACAAAGAAGAACAACTTCGGGCAGCACTCCGATTGAGAAGTTATGCAAGACTTGATACGAAGAAAAGAACTTGAGCAGAGGACACGACACTCCGGTTAAACGGATAATCATGAAAAGAACATGATCTTTGACAAACGAGATGATGGGTTGAGAAGAGCAACATCACAATTCCTCCGGAAGGAAGAAATAGAAGATATGTAATTGAAAAAGAAGGAATTGAGAAGAAAATGACAACTTCTGCCACATATGAGCTTGAAAAGGCATCCTTAGGAGAAAAGTCGAACGGAGTTGTTGGAACACCAACAACGAAAAGAATAAGCTTGATATGGTCTTATAGAAGGCATCCCAACATTATGAGGTGACAACTTGCCACTCACGGAAAAGATTGGATTGATATCAACGAGGAGACGAGAAACTTATTTCACTGGGAGGATAAATGAAGAACTTGGATCATTTATAAGCACCATAAATAGCAACAATCCTTAGGGGAGGCTTTAGCCAAAAAATAACCCAACATGACTCCAATGACGCGATTGATGGATTTAATATATGTCATTTCGATAACTTGTGAAACACGGAGCACGAAGGGAAATTATCAAGAAAGACATAACACCACCTCAAAAGATATGCGTGAAAGAATAGCACTCTGGATTGCAAGATGAAGAATGCATGAGCTCCTTTGAAAAGAATCTCGATGAACACTTTGAAAAAGAATTAAATCCTTGATGAACCATCATGTAGAGCCTCCATGAAGAACTCCGGTAACAAAAGGATGATCAAACGAAAGGAAGGAGAAATTGGAAACGCAAGGTGAAGGCTTGCAATGATACATATGGATCTTCGCGACGAGATAATGTGGAAGAAACTTGGAACTCCGAAAACAAAAGATGGAAAACAATTGAAATAGAGAATTTGATGAACCTCCGGACTAAGAAATAGAATTTACTCAATGAAACAAGAATAAGAATTACATTATGCTTATCCTTCACCAATTTAAATTGATGACAAACAATGGATTTGACATATTACTTATTCTCATAGAAAAATTAAGATAGATATAGCATCAACTTGGGAAGGTCTTCAAGGAATCGCCGGTAGGATTGGAACAACGAATAAATTGATATGATAACCATGGAAGAGAAGTCTTAAATGTACCACCATAAGAATTGAAAAAGAACGAATAAAACATGAAGAAACACTGAGAAGGATTAGCAAATAAACGAAAAAGCTTGAGCGAATTTAGATCCCTGAGAACGAAGAGATTATGAGCTGATTAGAGAATCCTTGATTTAAGCTCCGGTATGATTTTGGAGAATGATAGCTGAAAGCTGAGAATGAATAATCTTGAATTGATGGCCTCTGGAGAATCAAAATGAAAAGACTCCTGAATTGCTCTGGGTGGGTGAAAAGAATTCTCACAACCGAAGAGAATTATAAGAGGATGGCAACAAGCTAGAATCACGAATCTTTGAAGAGAATGGAGCAAGATTAAAGAGAAACTCTTGTTCGATCTTCCAATGCAGAGAAAGACGACGAGAAACACCACCATGAATTATTGAGATACTCCGGAATAACGAATTTAAAAGTAGAGCCAACGGTGATAAGAATTTGACAGATCTTGGAGACAGGCATTAGACTGATGATAATTCATACTTACGTCAAACTTCGAAATGAAATTTGAGGATAGCTCCGGGAAAATAAGAAGAGTTAGGTAAGATCCTGGGAAAAGACCTGTGGGTTAGGGGCCACTCAAAAGATACACCGTTGAAATGATTGCTTGAAAAGAGAGATTGCACCGGTTGAATTAAACGGCTTGAATGGGATAATAACCTCGAAATAGGTTGAACGGATCTTGAATGAAAAGACGAGCCTTCTGAGATATCTTCAGCACTCCCGAACAAATGAATAGCGAGAAGTGAATGATTATGAGGTGCACCGGCATGAGAAGGCATTTGAAACGAGTAAAAAAAGATCAACATAGCATGAATTGGATCCACCGGAGGAGAAAATGAGTGAAGAGTGACGAACTGGAAGCTCCGTGAATCTTCATGAGAAACACTGGGTAAGAACAATGAAAGGAAAGAAAGAAGAGACTTTACATGAATAAAATGGATACTTGATTAAGAAATCTTAGTCCTTGAGGAAAAGGGGTGGGTGGGCGGGAAAAACAAAGGCAACTTGGAGACAGATGAAACAAACACCGTTGAGAAGAACTGATAATTGATCTTGCAAATGTTGAAGTGATCGGATCCACTTGAAGAGAGACACACCGGTTGAAAAGGATTGACATGATAGACTCAATGATCGAGAAGGATTAGTATTCACATAGGAATATGAGAACACCACTTAGACAAGGGATGGAATCAACATTTGACTTTGAAGCAACTCGAATACCACAATCCAAAACAAAAACAAAGTATTGGCTTGCAGAATAAGCCGGAACAAACATATGATAGAGATTTCATCTGAAGTTTTCGTGGTGGGGCCTACACGGGCTTGATCGTACAGCACCATCATGTACAAGGCAGTGCACATGACATACGAAGCATCCCCGAGTCAGCACAGCCAAGGACTCTTTTAGACACAACGAGACCACTGTAAAACCAATCGTGAATAGGCGGACCACTAGACGTCGAACCCCAATTTCATATCATACATCTGTCGAAAAGATATCCTAGGAGCTACTTGAATTGCCACTTATAAACTCCCGAAACTTTCCGGTTATGCAATCAGGTGTTGGGGATACAGGGGAAGCATAATATCTCACCCAAATCTAGCAAATCCTACATCCAGCTGTATCCATCCTTCAACACATAACCAAGAAACCTTCGGAAATCGTCTACCTCAACCTTCGAAAAGCATCCGTTATAAAAGTTATGGCAATACTCCCGAACTCCCGCCCCAGTACTGGGTGGTGTTGAGGTTATCTCACCAACAACTGCATAAAAGAGATTTTCGATGTCGGCGAAACTAAACTCAGGTATTCCAGAACTGCAATGATAAAATTGTGACGACAACACCTCGGAGCTCAACTCCCCGGGACACTGCCACAGCCCCTAAATGACAGGAGGCACCAAGAACAATGTTCTCGTCACAAAACCATCGGAACGATTCCAAGATAACCGCGTGATCCTAAAAAAAATTAGTGAAATTTGAGAAGAGAAGAGTCAAAACTCTACGTCAGGATGCCTCACTAGAGCGACGAAGGGACTAAGGAGTAAAAAGAATTCCTAACTCTCCGATATATATAATTCCTAAATGACTCAAAACATTTTTCTAGACTCAACGACGCCAACGATTAGATCAAGCAGGGGGCTCCTAAGTTCGGGGAAGGCTCTGATACCAACTTGTAACACCCTCGATGCGGCTATATCTCCCACGTGTCGAAGCACGACTTAGAGGCATAACCGCATTGAAAGCAATGTCGCAAGTGAGGTAATCTTCACACAACCCATGTAGTACATAAGGGAAAGAGATACATAGTTGGCTTACAATCACCACTTCACACAATTACATGAATAAAACATTACATCAGCCATATACAAACAAGGTCCGACTACGGAACCAAAATGAAAGAAGCCTACCCCAAAAGCTACACAGATCCCCGATCGTCCCGACTGGGCTCCACTACTGATCAACTAGAACGAAACAACACAAAGGACAAGATCTTCATCGAGCTCCTCCTTGAGCTAGCTTGCGTCATCTGCACGGTTCAACGGCACCTGCAAGCTGGTTTTGGAAGTATATGTGAGTCACGGGGACTCAACAATCTCACACCATCGCGATCAAGACTATTTAAGCTTATAGGTAAGGTAAAAGGTATGAGGTGGAGCTGCAGCAAGCAACTAGCATATATGGTGGCTAAACATACGCAAATGAGAGCGAGAAGAGAAGGCAAGGCACGATCGATAAAACTATGATCAAGAAGTGATCCTAGAACAACCTACGTCAAGCATAACTCCAACACCGTGTTCACTTCCCGGACTCCGCCGAGAAGAGACCATCACGGTTACACACGCGGTTGATGTATTTTAATTAAGGTCAACTTCAGGTTTTCTACAGCCGGACATTAACAAATTCCCATGTGCCCATAACTACGGGCACGGCTTTCGAAAGTTCAAATCCCTGCAGGGGTGTCCCAACTTAGCCCATCACAAGCTCTCACAGTCAACGAAGGATATTCCTTCTAGCGGGAAGACCCGATCAGACTCGGAATCCCGGTTACAAGACATCCTCGACAATGGTAAAACAAGTCCAGTAACACCGCCCGAATGTGCTGACAAATCCCGATAGGAGCTGCACATATCTCGTTCTCAGGGCACACTCAGATGAGACATCCTACGAGTAAAACCAACCCTCAAGTTGCCCCGAGGTAGCCCCGCAGTCTACTCGGTCGGAGCAACAATCAGAGGAGCACTGGCCCAGGGGGGTTAAAATAAAGATGGCCCTTGGGCAAGCCTACCCAAGGGAAAGAAAAGGCTAGGTGGCGAATGGTAAAACCAATGTTGGGCATTGTTGGAGGAGTTTTATTCAAGGCGAACTGTCAAGGGGTTCCCATTATAACCCAACCGCGTAAGGAACGCAAGATCCGGGAACATAACACCGATATGGCGGAAACTAGGGCGGCAAGAGTGGAACAAAACACCAGGCATAAGGCCGAGCCTTCCACCCTTTACCAAGTATATAGATGCATTAATTAAATAAGAGATATTGTGATATCCCAACAAAATATCCATGTTCCAACATGGAACAAACTCCAATCTTCACCTGGAACTAAAAACGCTATAAGAGAGGCTGAGCAAAGCGGTGACATAGCCAAACAACGGTTTGCTAGGACAAGGGGGGTTAGATGCTTGGTTTAACAATATGGGAGGCATGATAAGCAAGTGGTAGGTATCGCATCATAGGCATAGCAAAAGAGCGAGCAACTCGCAAGCAAAGATAGAAGTGATTTCGAGGGTATGGTCATCTTTCCTGAAATCCCGAAAGGAAGAAGAATGAGTCCATGAAGAAGACAAACGGACGTAGTCGAACGAATCCTCACAACACGACGTTATCGGAACCAACCTGAAGAAGCAACACCAGAAAGAAGCAAACAATCATGGTAAACAACCATCACATAATCATGGCATGATGCACAACCAAGTATGATGCATGTCCGGTTGAATGAGGCATGGCATGGCAAAGTGCACAAGCAATTCTACAAATTAAGTGGCGATCAATATGCAACGAGTTGCATATTGACGGAACACCACATTCAAGTTATTTAGTTCTCTCTTGTTTATGTACCCAACAAGATTAAATGTTGATTAACATGGCAAGAGGGTGAAGCAAAGTAAAACTACCTATCTAGTCAAGTTTAAATGAGGCCGGAAACAACAAACAACAAGTCCGGAAACTCCTCATGTGCACATTTTAAGTTTTGGTACTGTTCTACCCTAAATCACATTTTAGAGTTATTAAACATGCAAAGCAAAGCCACCATGTTAAACTAGGCACTTTTCTACCCCATTTACATGTAAAGTTTATTAAATTTGGAGCTACGGTTATTAAGTTATGAATTAAAGCATTTTAGCATGGCATAGGAGCAAATTTAACCAAACGGAATTTTAAACATTTCAAACATAGATGAAAGTTGGATATTATTAAACTAGACAAAATTCTAAGCAACTTTCATATTAAGTTTGTTTTAATCCGATGCACGGTTATTAAGTTATTATATGCATGAAGACTAGGGACTAAACTGTAAACTGGCAGTTTTCTGGAAAATTGGAAAAATTCGCTGCAGCGGAAAAAATACACATCGGGTCGGATCTGACTGTCCCTATGGGAGCATGGGCGCTGGACTCACCCAGCTGGACCTGGCCCAGGGCGGTGGGAAGGTGTGGGCTGGGCCGCGCTCAACGGTTGAAGGGGAGGCGGCCCAGGTGCGTGCGGTCGACACAGGCGCGGTCAGCGAAGAACCACGGCGGTGGCGGCCGAACTCCGGCGAGCGCGGCGCACGGGGAAACGACGACGGGCGCGGTCGGCGAGGTCGAGAACGAGCAGAACCTGGCGAGGGGGTCCCGGATCTGACGATGTTTCAGGGCGAGGAGGCCGGCAACGCCCTCGATGACGATGGAATGGGCGACTCCGGTGATGGTGATCTCTCCTACGCGCGAGAGAGAGAGAGTTTAGAGAGGAAGGCCGAAGGAGAAGGAGAAGGAAGCAGAGAGGCGGGGCGACGGGGCTAGCCTAATGTAGGTGTGGCGGTCGCCGACGCAGCTCCCAGTGGCCATCGGGGTTTGGCGAGGTGGCGGCAGGTCGGTGCAGAGGTGGCTCGGGCTCCCTTGACCGCGGGGAGGAAGACAGGGCACCAGAGGCTGAGGCAAACGGGCCCAGATCCGGCTCGGGTGGGCCGGTTGCGGGCTCGGGCGAGCCACGGCGAAGTGGGGCCCGGGAGGGACGCGTGGCGCCTTCCCGTTGGCTGCGGGCGTCCTGCATGGTGGCGGCTGGCCACTAGGATGGCACCAAGTGGCAGGGACGAGGTGGTCGGCGGCGGAATTTGAGGAGAGGAGCTGGGAGGCGGCTGGTTGATGATTGGGGGTGCGGTTTTCGAGGAGGAGGAAGGAGAAGGCCCAAAATGGCATGTGGGTGTGCTTAAATGGGGTAGGGGCTAGGGTTTGGTGGGTTTGAGGCCGTTTTGAGCCGTTTGATCTCGATCGGACGGCTCCGACATGGTGGAGAAGTGTCCTGTGGCGCGAGGAGGACGAAGTTAGGGTTTCATCCGCGATTTTTGGGGAGGGATCACATATATATAGGTAGAGGGAGCTAGGAGGGTCCAAATGAGGTGCGGTTTTTGGCCACGTAATCGTGATTGAACGACCGAGATGATGGAGGAGGTTTAGGTGGGTTTTGGGCCAAAATGGAGGGGTGTTAGGGCTGCAACACACACGAGGCCTTTTCGGTCCCTCGGTTAACCGTTGGAGTATCAAACAAAGTCCAAATGGCACGAAACTTGACAGGTGGTCTACCGGTAGTAAACCAAGGCCACATGACAAGTCTCGGTCTAATCCGAAAACGTTTAACACCCGCACACGAAAAGAGGTAGAAAGGGACACCGGGTGACATAGGAGTGCCGGATTGCAAAATGGACAACGGGGAAAATGCTCGGATGCATGAGACGAACATGTATGCAAATGAAATGCACATGATGACATGATATGCAATGCATGACACGCAAGCAATGACAAGGCAACAACAGCGAATAACTGGAGGACACCTGGCACATCGGTCTCGGGGCGCTACAGCATATCACTTATTTTGATTGCATGTGATGTTTATCCTTTATGCATCTTATTTTTCTTAGTACAGTGGTAGCATTATAAGATGATCTCACACTAAATTTCAAGGTATAAGTGTTCCCCCTGAGTATGCACCGTTGCTACAGTTCGTTGTGCCGAGACACCACGTGATGATCGGGTGTGATAACCTCTACGTTCACATACAATGGGTGCAAGCCAGTTTTGCACACGCATAATACTTGGGTTAAACTTGACGAGCCTAGCATATGCAGATATGGCCTCGGAACACTGAGACCGAATGGTCGAGAGTGAATCATATAGTAGATATGATCAACATGGTGATGTTCACCATTGAAAACTTCTCCATCTCATGTAATGATCGGACATGGTTTAGTTGACATGGATCACGTGATCATTTAGATGACTAGAGAAATGTCTATCTAAGTGGGAGTTCTTAAGTAATATGATCAATTGAACTTTAATTTATCATGAACTTAGTACCTGATAGAATTTTGCATGTCTACGTTGTTGTAGATAAATGGCCTGTGCTACTGTTCCTATGAATTTTAATGCGTTCCTAGAGAAAGCTAAGTTGAAAGATGATGGTAGCAACTACACAGACTGAGTCTGTAACTTGATGATTATCCTCATTGCTGCATAGAAGAATTACGTCCAGGAAGCACCGCTAGGTGCAAAGCCCGCTGCAGGAGCAACACTAGATGTTATGAACGTCTGGCAGAGCAAAGCTGATGACTACTCGATAGTTCAATGTGCCATACTTTATAGCTTAGAATCGGGACTTCAATGACATTTTGAACTTCATGGAGCATATGAGATGTTCCAGGAGTTGAAGTTAATATTTCAGGAAAATGCCCAAATTGAGAGATATGAAGTCTCCAATAAGTTCTATAGCTGCAAGATGGAGGAGAATAGTTCTATCAGTGAACATATACTCAGAATGTCTGGGTAACACAACCAATTGACTCAACTGGGAGTTAATCTTACTATTGATAGTGTCATTGACAGAGTTCTTCAATCACTGCCACCAAGCTAAAAAAGCTTCGTGATGAACTATAATATGCAAGGGATGGATAAGACAATTCCCGAGCTCTTCGTAATGCTAAAGGCGACAGAGGTAGAAATCAAGAAGGAGCATCAAGTGTTGATGGTAAACAAGACCACTAGTTTCAAGAAGAAGGGCAATGGGAAGAAGGGGAACTTCATGAAGAATGGCAAGCAAGTCGCTGCTCAAGTGAAGAAGCCCAAGTCTGGACCTAAGCCTGAGACTGAGTGCTTCTACTGTGAAGGGACTGGTCACTGGAAGTGGAACTGCCCCAAGTATTTGGCGGATAAGAAGGATGGCAAAGTGAAAGGTATATTTGATATACATGTTATTGATGTGTACCTTACTAATGCTCGCAGTAGCGCCTGGGTATTTGATACTAGTTCTGTCGCTCATATTTGCAACTCAAAACAGGGGCTACGGATTAAGGGAAAATTGGCTAAGGACGAGGTGACGATGCGCGTGGGAAATGGTTCCAGAGTTGATGTGATCACGGTCGGCACGCTACCTCTACATCTACCTTCAGGATTAGTTTTAGACCTGAATAATTGTTATTTGGTGCCAGCATTAAGCATGAACATTATATCTGGATCTTGTTTGGTGTGAGACGGTTATTCATTTAAATCAGAGAATAATGGTTGTTCTATTTATATGAGTAATATCTTTTATGGTCATGCACCCTTAATGAGTGGTCTATTTTTAATGAATCTCGATAGTAGTGATACACATATTCATAGTATTGAAGCCAAAAGATATAAGTTTAATAATGATAGTGCAACTTATTTGTGGCACTTCCGTTTAGGTCATATTGGTGTAAAGCGCATGAAGAAACTCCATGCTAATGGGCTTTTGTAATCACTTGATTATGAATCACTTGATGCTTGCGAACCATGCCTCATGGGCAATATGACTAAGACTCCGTTCTCCGGAACAATGGAGCGAGCAACATACTTATTGGAAATAATACATACTGATGTATGCGGTCCGATGAGTGTTGATGCCCACGGCGGGTATTGTTATTTTCTGACCTCCACAGATGATTTTATCAGATATGGGTATATCTATTTGATGAAACATAAGTCTGAAACATTTGAAAAAGAATTTCGGGGTGAAGTGGAAAATCATCGTAACAAGAAAATAAAATTTCTATGATCTAATCGTGGAGGTGAATATTTGAGCTATGAGTTTGTTCTTCATTTGAAAGAATGTGGAATAGTTTCGCAACTCACGCCACCTGGAACACCAAAGCGTAATGGTGTGTCCGAACATCGTAACCGCACTTTATTAGATATGGTGCGATCTATGATGTCTCTTACTGATTTACCACTATCATTTTGGGGTTATGGTTTAGAGACGGTTGCATTCATGTTAAATAGGGCACCATCGAAACCCGTTGAGACGACACCATATGAACTCTGGTTTTGGCAAGAAACCCAAGTTGTCGTTTCTTAAAGTTTGGGGTTGTGATACTTATGTGAAAAAGCTTCAACCTGATAAGCTCGAACCCAAATCAGAGAAATGTGTCTTCATAGGATACCCAAAGGAGACTGTTGAGTACACCTTCTATCACAAATCCGAAGGCAAGTCGTTCATTGCTAAGAATGGATCCTTTCTAGAGAAGGAGTTTCTCTCGAAAGAAGTGAGTCGGAGGAAAGTAGAACTTGATGAGGTAATTGTACATTCTCCCTTATTGGGAAGTAGTTCATCACAGAAATCAGTTCCAGTGATTCCTACACCAATTAGTGAGGAAGCTAATGATGATGATCATGAACCTTCTGATCAAGTTACTACCAAACCTTGTAGGTCAAACAAAGCAAGATCCGCACCAGAGTGGTACGGTAATCCTGTTCTGGAGGTCATGTTACTTGACCATGACGAACCTATGAACTATGAGGAAGCGATGATGAGCCCAGATTCCACAAAATGGCTAGAGGCCATGAAATCTGAGATGGAATCCATGTATGAGAACAAAATGTGGACTTTGATTGACTTGCCCGATGATCGGCAAGCCATAGAGAATAAATGGATCCTCAAGAAGAAGAGTGACGCTGACGGTAATATTACTGTCTACAAAGCTTGACTTGTTGCAAAAGGTTTTCGACAAGTTCAAGGAGTTGACTATGATGAGACCTTCTCACCTGTAGCGATGATTAAGTCTGTCCGAATCATGTTAGGAATTGCCGCATTTTATGATTATGAAATTTGGCAAATGGATGTAAAAATTGCATTCCTTAATGGATATCTCAAAGAAGAGTTCTATATAATGGAACCAGAAGGTTTTTTCGATCCTAAAGGTGCGAACAAAGTGTGCAAGCTCCAGCGATCCATTTAAGGACTGGTGCAAGCCTCTCAGAGTTGGAATATATGCTTTGATAGTGTGATCAAAGCATATGGTTTTATACATACTTTTGGAGAAGCCCTTATTTACAAGAAAGTGAGTGGGAGCTCCGTAGCATTTCTGATATTATATGTGTATGACATATTGTTGATCGAAAATGATACTGAATTTTTGAATAGCATAAAAGGATACTTGAATAAGAATTTTCAATGAAACACCTCGGTGAAGCTGCTTATATATTGGGCATCAAGATCTATAGAGATAGATCGAGATGCTTAATTGGACTTTCACAAAGCACATACCTTGATAAAGTTTTGAAGAAGTTCAAAATGGATCAGTCAAAGAAAGGGTTCTTGCCTGTGTTACATGGTGTGAAGTTGAGTCAGACTCGATGCCCGACCACTGCATAAGATAGAGAGAAAATGAAAGTCATTCCCTATGCCTCAGCCATAGGTTCTATCATGTATGCAATGTTGTGTACCAGACCTGATGTGTGCCTTGCTATTAGTTTAGCAGGGAGGTACCAAAGTAACCTAGGAGTGGATCACTTGATAGCGGTCAAGAACATCCTGAAATACCTGAAAAGGACTAAGAATATGTTTATCATTTATGGAGGTGACAAAGAGATCATCGTAAACGGTTACGGGGATGCAAGCTTGGACACTGATCCGGATGACTCTAAGTCACAAAATGGATACGTATTTTTATTGAATGGTGGAGCTGTCAGTTGGTGCAGTTCTAAGAAGAGCGTCGTGGCGAGGTCTACGTGTGAAGAGGAGTACATAGCTGATTCGGAAGTAGCAAATGAAGGAGTTCATATCCGATCTAGGTGTAATACCTAGTGCATCGGGTCCAATGAATATCTTTCGTGACAATACTGGTGCAATTGCCTTGGCAAAGGGATCCAGATTTCACAAGAGAACCAAGCACATCAAGAGACGCTTCAATTCCATCCGTGATCAAGTCAATGAGGGAGACATAGAGATTTTCAAGATACATACAGATCTGAATGTTGCAGACCCGTTGACTAAAGCCTCTCTCACGAGCAAAACATGATCAGCACCAAGACTCCATGGGTGTTAGAATCATTACTATGTAATCTAGATTATTGACTCTAGTGCAAGTGGGAGACTGAAGGAAATATGCCATAGACGCAATAATAAAGTTTTTATTTATATTTCCTTGTATCATGATAAATGTTTATTATTCATGCTAGAATTGTATTAACCGGAAACTTAGTACATGTGTGAATACATAGACAAACAGAGTGTTCCTAGTATGTCTCTACTTGACTAGCTCGTTAATCAAAGATGGTTAATTTTCCTAGCCATAGACATGTGTTGTCATTTGATGAATGGGGTCACATCATTAGAGAATGATGTGATGGACAAGACCCATCCGTTAGCTTAGCATAATGATCGTTTAGTTTTTCTACTATTGCTTTCTTCATGACTTATACATGCTCCTCAGAATATGAGATTATGCAACTCCCGAATACCGGAGGAACACCTTGTGTGCTATCAAACGTCACAACATAACTAGGTGATTATAAAGATGCTCTACAGGTGTCTCCGATGGTGTTTGTTGAGTTGGCATAAATCAAGATTAGGATTTGTTAATCCGTGTATCGGAGTGGTAACTCTGGGCCCTCTCGGTAATGCACATCACTATGAGCCTTGCAAGCAATGTGTCTAATGAGTTATCCACGAGATGATGAATTACAGAACGAGTAAAGAGACTTGCCGGTGACGAGATTGAACTAGGTATGATGATACCATGATTGAATCTCGGGTAAGTAACATACTAATGACAAAGGGAACAACGTATGATGTTATGCGGTTTGACCAATAAGGATCTTAGTAGCATATGTAGGAGCCAATATGAGCATCCAAGTTCCGCTATTGGTTATTGACCAGAGATGTGTCTCGGTCATGTCTACATAGTTCTCGAACCCATAGGGTCCGCATACTTAACGTTCGATGACGATTTGTATTATGAGTTTCGTGTTTTGATGAACCGAAGTTTGTTCGGAGTCCCGGATGATATCACAGACATGACAAAGAGTCTTGAAATGGTCGAGACATAAAGATTAATATATTGGAAGGGTATGTTTGGACACCGGAAAGGTTTCGGATAGGTTCGGGCATTTTCTGGAGTACCGGGGGTTACCGGAACCCTGGGGGGTTAATGGGCCTTCACGGGCCCTAGTGGAAGAGAGGAGGAGGCGGCCAGGTGGAGGCGCATGCTCCCCCAAGCCCAATTCAAATTGGGTTAGGGTTGGGGGGTGGCCCCCCTTTCCTTCTCTCCCTCTCCTCTTTACCCCCTTCTCCTTGTAGGAATAGGAAAGGGGGGGGGGCGAATCTACTTGGACCGAGAGTCCAAGTAGGACTCCCCCCCTTGGCGCGCCACACCTTGGCCGACCTCCTCCTCCTCTCCCCTTTATATACGTGGGGAGGGGGCACCCCAAAGACACACAAGTTGATTGTTTAGTCGTGTGCGGTGCCCTCCACCACAGTTACACACCTTGGTCATACCTTTGTAGTGCTTTGGCGAAGCCCTGCGTCGGTAACTTCATCATCACCGTCGCCACGCCATCGTGCTGACGGAACTCTCCCTTGTTTGTAACTTCATCATCACCGTCGCCACGCCTTCGTGCGGACGGAACCCTCCCTCGGCCTCAACTAGATCAAGAGTTCGAGGGACATCATCGCGGAGGTGCCGTGCATTCGTTACTTGGATCGGTTGGATCACGAAGACGTTCGACTACATCAACTACGTTACTAAACGCTTCCACTTTCGGTCTACGAGGGTACATAGACACACTCTCCCCTCTCATTGCTATACATCTCCTAGATAGATCTTGCATGATCGTAGGTAAAATTTTGAAATACTGCGTTCCCCAACAGTCTCACCCTCTTTCCCACGTCCACATCGATCAATCTATACCTCTCTATATAGGATCCTATAGCTAATACACCCACATTAAATATATATCCAACATCCCCCTCTCATCATCCATGCATCCCACTTCATCTCTCAGACGCGCACATGGTGGCGAAGACAGGGGGCAGCTGATGTCGCTTGAAGCTACGTTAGTATTTACCCAAAGAGGAAGGTATGATGCAGCACAGCGGGGGTAGATATTTCCCTCAGACATGAAACCAAGGCTACCGAACCAGTAGGAGAACCAAGCAACACAACGTAAACAGCCCCTGCACACAGATAACAAATCCTCGCAACCCGACATGTTAAAGGGGTTGTCAATCCCTTTTGGGTAACGGTGCCAGAAATTGGTGTGTGACGGGAGAAGTTGTAATAGATTGAATAAATAGATCATAAATAAAATAAAGTGCAGCAAAGTATTTTTGGGTTTTTGCATTAATAGATCTAAAAATAAAAGCAAATAAAAGTACACCGCAAAGGCAAATAATATGAGAAAGAGACCCTGGGCCGTACGTTTCGCTAGTGGCTTCTCTTGAGAAAAATAGCAAACGGTGGGTGAACAAATTACTATTGGGAAATTGATAGAACTTCAAATACTCATGAAGATATCCAGGCAATGATCATTATATAGGCATCACGTCCAATATTAGTAGACCGACTCCTGCGTGCATCTACTACTATTACTCCACACATCGACCGCTATCCAGGATGCATCTAGTGTATTAACTTCATGGAGAAGCGGAGTAATGCAATAAGAATGATGACATGATGTAGACAAGATCTATCTTTGTAGAGATAGACCCCCATCGTTTTATCCTTAGTAGCAACGATACATACGTGTCGGTTCCCCTTCTGTCACTTGGATCAATCACCATAAGATCGAACCCACTACAAAGCACCTCTTCTCATTGCAAGATAAATAGATCAAGTTGGCGAAACAAAACCCAAATATCAGAGAAGAAATACGAGGCTATAAGCAATCATGCATAAAAGAGATCAAAGAAACTCAAATACTTTCATGGATATAAAAAGATAGATATGATCATAAACTCAAAGTTCATCGATCCCAACAAACACACCGCAAAAGAGTTACATCATATGGATCTCCAAGAGACCATTGTATTGAGAATCAAGAGGGAGAGAGAGGAAGCCATCTAGCTACTAACTACGGACCCGAAGGCCTACAAAGAACTACTCATGTATCATCGGAGAGGCACCAATGGAGGTGGTGAACCCCATCCAAGATGGTGTCTAGATTGGATCTGGTGGTTCTGGACTCTGCGGCGGCTGGATCAATATTTTGTCGACTCCCCTAGGTTTTGGGAATATTTGGGTATTTATAGAGCAAAGAGGCGGTCCGGGGGGCACCCGAGGTTGGCACAACCCACCAGGGCGCGCCTGGGCCTCCTCGCGTGCCCTGGTGGGTTGTGCTCCCCTCGGGGCACCACCCCCAGGCGCAGCCAGTGCCCCTTTTGTTCCTCCTGGCCCATAAAAATTCTCCGTAAAGTTTCGTGGCATTTGGACTCCATTTGATATTGATTTTCTGTGATGTAAAAAACATGGAAAAACAGCAACTGGCACTTGGCACTATGTCAATAGTTTAGTACCAAAAAATGATATAAAATGACTATAAAATGATTATGAAACATCCAAGATTGATAATATAACAGCATGGAACAATAAAAAAATTATATATACATTGGAGACATATCAGCATCCCCAAGCTTTACTCCTACTCGTCCTTGAGTAGGGAAGTGATAAAAACATAATTTTTGATGTGGAATGCTGCCTAACATGTCATATCATATTTTTTCTTTATAGCATGGACATTTGGACTTTTATGTTGTTCAAAGCAATAGTCTAGTTTTGACATGACAATTTGAATACTCAAGCATATCAACAAGCAACCATGTCATTCGAAATGTCAATGCTAAAATTAGTTATCCCTAGCCCATCATGCTTAATCATTGATCCATTCATGAAACACACTCGCATATTAGCTACACCCAATACTCAAGTACGATCATATTGCCTCCTAGTTGGTGCTTTGATAAGACAATATGGAAAGAAAGGCCCTTCATAGAGGGAAGTAGGGATTTGTAGAGGTGCCAGAGCTCAAAGCGAAAAACTTAGAGATAAAAACATTTTGGGAGGTGTATCCATCCCACCAACGAAAATGACTTAGAGTTCCCAACACTTTCCATGCTAGATATATCATAGGTGGTTCCCAAACAGAAAATAAAGTTTATTCCTTTTTCCACCATACTTTCACTTTTCATGGCTAACCGTATCCATGGGTGCCCTCCATACCAACACTTTCCAAGGAATTTATTATTTGACAACATAAAGTAATTTTTTTTCATTTCGGGACTGGGCATCCCTACTACCTTTGCCTTACTCTCGTGCAATTACATGTGAATAAACACTCATCTTGAGAATAACACATCTAGCATGAAAATATTAGCCACCCCTCACCGCTCCGCGAGCGAAACGAACACACAAAAGAGAAATTTATTTTTGAAAATTAGAGATGGCACATGCAAATTTGCTTAGAACGGCAAAAGAATACCGCATATAGGTAGATATAGTGGACTCATATGGCAAAACTAGTTTAAATGTTTTTGGATGCACAAGTAGTGATTATACTTAGTGCCAAATGAAGGCTAGCAAAAGATTGGGAAGCGACCAACCAAGAAACGAATAATCTCATAAGCGAGCATCAAGCATAACTAACACCAAATAATGCACCATAAGTAGGATATTATTTCATTGCATAACTATTGAATTTCATGCTTGCATAGGGAATCACAAACCTTAACACCAATATTCCTACTAAAGCATAATTACTCATCAAGATGACTCACATATCACATCATCATATCTCAAAACTATTACTAAGAATCAAGCTTATTTAGTCCAATGATCTTTGTGAAAGTTTTTATTATATCCTTCTTGTATATCTATCACTTTGGGACTAATTTTCATGTGTTGCTTTTCATAAGCTCAAACAAATATAAGTGAAGATCATGAGCATAATATTTCTTTCTCTCAAATTAATTTAAGTGAAGCAAGAGAGAATTTCTTGAAAATTTTACTAACTCTCAAGTAAATCTAAGTGAAGCAAGAGAGAATTTCTTAAAAAATACTAAATCACACCGTGCTCAAAAAGATATAAGTGAAGCACTAGAGCAAGTCCATAGCTCATAAAAAATTTAAGTGAAGCAAAGAGAGCAGTTCTAACAAGTCATGACATAATTTTGGCTCTCTCAAATAGGTGTGTCCAGCAAGGGATCAAGACTTAAAACACAAAATAAAACAAGCAAAGACTCATATCATACAAGACGCTCCATGCAAAATACATAGTACATGATGAATAAAAAAATAGCTTCGAGTAAAATGCTGATGGTTGTTAGAAGAAAGAGGGGATGCCACTCGGGGGCATCCCCAAGCTTAGTTGATTGCTCATTCTTGGATAATAGCTTGGGATGCCAGGGCATCCCCAATCTTAGGCTCCTCTACTCCTTATTCCTTCATCCATCATAAGATAACCCAAAACTTGAAAACTTCAATCACACAAAACTCAACAAAAACCTTCGTGAGATCCGTTAGTATAAGAAAATAATAAATTACTACTATAAGTGTTGTATCAAACCAATTCATATTTTGTTCTTGCATTATATCTATTGTATTCCAACTTTTCTATGTCAAAAACTTATCAAAGAAAACCATAGAGCCATCAAAATAAGCACACAACACAAAGAAAATAGAATCTGTCAAAACATAACAGTCTGTAGCAATCTGACTATTTTGAATACTTCTGTAACTCTAAAAATTCTAAAACATTAGTACGACCTGAGCAATTTGTATATTGATCTACTGCAAGTGGGATGGGTATTTTATCGCTCTATGGTAAAAAATGATAATTATTTTTGCGAACGCAAAAGTTTCTGTTTTTCAACAAGATCAAACAACTATCACCCAAGAAGATCCTAATGGCTTTACTTGGCATAAACACCAATTGAAACATAAAAAACACAATCACAACAGTAGCATAATTATGCTAACACTCAAAAATAGGAAGCAAAAAGCAAAAAATATATTTTATTCATTGGTTTGCCTCCCAACAAGCGCTACAGTTTTACGCCCTTAGCTAAGCATAAACAAGGATCTAAGTTTTGTCTTCCAAAGTTTTGGCAACTTTTGTAAGGGTTTTCTCAAACCCGGGAGGCTCTTTATACTTCCCTAAATTTCCGGAAAAGAAACCATCTTTAGATCCAAAATATCCAATCGCTTGTTACAAAGAGTAATCAAGGTATTCATGCGATTGATACTACCATTGAGATGTTTGAGGGGTTTGTTATATTTTTGTAATTCAACCATGATGCAAATCACCAAGTTTGTCCAGCATTTGAACTCCCTTTGGGGTGAAAGTAAACCCCTTCTTTTGAGGTGGAATCCCAGAAATTCCTTCTAAAATTTCATAGGCAGCATTGGCATCAACCTCAATAAAATTCCCTTTAGCGGAAAAATATAGGATTTGTCTATGATGCAAAGCCAATCCTATGTAAAAATTACGCAGCAAAACCTTAGCGCCCTCCTTTAAATTGGAAGTACGATATGATTCCATAAGCCTATACCAAGCATCTTTCAAATTTTTTCCTTATCTTTGCTTGAAGTAAAGCAGTTCAAAATCTGGTGACAAAGGAGGAGTAGGCATGCTAGCCATTATGACTAAGAATATGGACAAATCTGGGAAGAAAACGGCGAAAGAAAAAGAGAGGCGAATAAAACGGCAAATTTTTGTGAAGTGTGGGAGAGGAAAACGAGAGGCAAATGGCAAATAATGTAAATTGCAAGGAGATGAGATTTGTGATTAGGAACCTGGTATATGTTGAAGATCCTCCCCGGCAATGGCGCCCGAAATTCCTTTTAATGTCGCTTGAAGCTACGTCGGTATTTCCCCAAAGAGGAAGGGATGATGCAGCATAGCGGTGGTAGGTATTTCACTCAAATATGAAACCAAGGTTATCGAACCAGTAGGAGAACCAAGCAACACAACTTAAACAGCCCCTGCACACAGATAACAAATCCTCGCAACCCGACGTGTTAAAGGGGTTGTCAATCCATTTCGGGTAACGGTGCTAGAAATTGGTGTGTGACGGGAGAAAGTTGTAACATATTGAATAAAAAGATCGCAAATAAAATAGAGTGTAGCAAAGTATTTTTGGGTTTTTGGATTAATAGATCTAAAAATAAAACCAAATAAAAGTAGATCGCAAAGGCAAATAATATGAGAAAGAGACCCGGGGGCCGAAGGCTTCACTACTGGCTTCTCTCGAGAAAAATAGCAAAAGGTGGGTGAACAAATTACTGTTGGACAATTGATAGAACTTCAAATACTCATGAAGATATCCACACAATGATCATTATATAGGCATCACATCCAAGATTAGTAGACCGACTCTTGCCTGCATCTACTACTGTTACTCCACACATCGACCGCTATCTAGCATGCATCTAGTGTATTAAGTTCATGGAGAAACGGAGTAATGCAATAAGAACAGTGACATGATTTAGACAAGATCTATCTATGTAGAGATAGACCCCCATCATTTTATCCTTAGTAGCAACGATACATACATGTCGGTTCCCCTTCTCTCACTAGGATCAAGCACCGTAAGATCGAACCCACTACAAAGCACCTCTTCCCATTGCCAGATAAATAGATCAAGTTGGCCAAACAAAACCCAAATATCGGAGAAGAAATACGAGGCTATAAGCAATCATGCATAAAAGAGATCAAAGAAAATCAAATACTTTCATGGATATAAAAAGATAGATCTCGTCACAAACTCAAAGTTCATCGATCCCAACAAACACACCGCAAAAGAGTCACATCATATGGATCTCCAAGAGACCATTGTATTGAGAATCAAGAGAGAGAGAGAGAGAGATAGAGAGAGAGATAGAGAGAGAGAGAGGAAGCTATCTATCTACTAACTACGGACCCAAAGGTCTACAAAGAACTACTCACGCATCATCGCAGAGGCACCAATGGAGGTGGTGAACCCCATCCGAGATGGTGTCTAGATTGGGTCTGGTGGTTCTGGACTCTGCGACGGCTGGATCAATATTTCGTAAACACCCCTAGGGTTTTGGGAATATTGGGGTATTTATTGAGCAAAGAGGCGGTCCGATGGGCACAACCCACCAGGGTGCACCTGGGCCTCCTGGCACGCCCTGGTGGGTGGTGCTCCCCTTGGGGCACCCCCCAGGCGCAGCCAGGGCCCGTTCTGTTCCTTCTGGCCCATAAAAATTCTCCGTAAAGTTTCGTGGCATTTGGACTCCATTTGATATTGATTTTCTGTGATGTAAACAAACATGGAAAAAAAACAACTGGCACTTGGCACTATGTCAATAGGTTAGTACCAAAAGATGATATAAAATGATTATAAAACATCCAAGATTGATAATATAACAACATGGAACAATCAAAAATTATAGATACGTTGGAGACATATCAGCAGCAAGGGCCCTGCCCCCCTAACATCACTATATATCAAGGCGAATATGAATGTGATCATTAGATAATTGCTGGTAAAAATGGTTTAAGTTGATGAATTGGCCCTCCTTATAAAGGATTAGGAATGCTTGGCCCCCTAGCTCATTTATTTTTCATGGCTCGGCCACTGCCCGCAACAGCGCACGTTCTCATCCCCTCTCTTTAAATACCGATCTCGCACTTGTGCACTCCTTCATATTCTCCCTCTACATGGCCCCTCTCACCATCTTCTAGCCCCCACCAGATTTTGCCACATGTACAATCTAGCAGACTCCATGGTTGAACTTAAGTATAATGCACAAACCTCAAAACACAAGTGCTTCTCCTTTGTTATAGAATCTTCCGTATCATAACTGCCCAAACTTTTTTTCTAGTTGAATTGCCATTATTTTCTTTACTTTATGCTTTACAATGCACAATTCCATGAATAATAAAATAGATTAAGGGCTTCTTTGATTCAAAGGATTCTCAAAGGAATTTTTGAGGATTCTAATCCTTATTTATGGTGGTTATGGTGTACCCCTATTATCTAGACTACGATCTGCCTACTGGATCTGCGCTCTCGTTATCATGGTTTGGCAATAAACTTCATATACATATATTATGAATCTATCGTCTGCCAACTATCCTTAAATCTGGGCCCCCAATAGGGAGCTTATTTTTCGTGTAGTTGTGCCAGATTATATTAATCTACTCAATATATTACAGCACACATGGGCTCTCTCATCAGAATCCAGTGATAGCACACAAGGTTTTACAGGGAGCCTCTATTATATTACAATATCCTCTGCATTACAAAGTTAATCTCACTACTATTTGTCTTTTCATCCTGTACAGATATTGTACGTAATCACAATGAATATAAGAATGCGCACAGCAGAAGAATATTGCAGAACTGTTCAATGGGTAACAAAGTTGGCATCAAGGGATTGAGGTCCATTGTGGATGCAATGAAACTGATGTGCTCCCGAACTATAGATTCGTATTTATAATATGATCCTAATGACTCTTCTAAGCTCAAGGAGTCAAAGGCAGATGGCCTATCTTGTTCACCCAATAAGGAGCATGTTCTAATTTGGCAAGGTTTTATTGGTTGTACATATCTTGCATAAGGTGTCTTGCATTTCTTTTGCTTCGTTGCACCGCCATCTACTTAGTTTACTCATGATATATGTGAAGATGCCATGCCCATCCATTATCAACACCTATTCTATTTGTCGTCATACCATGTTTTTCCATTCAAATGTTGTTCTTGTGTTCCAGACATCCAAAAGGAAGAGGGTGATTGCAAAACCTGAAGGAGTACAAGCAAAGTCCTTGAAAACGGTGGTGCTACCGGAGAAATTACATAGCACCCGACATATATTGGCGATCGAACCAGCGCCGCAAAACCTAGGATATCGCAACTATGCTGGTAGCTGCTTTGTTCTTGTGAGTACCTATTGTCCTATCGCTGTCCTTACATTTATACCTGGTGGATTATGTGACATCATTGTGCATTATAGCTTGCTTATCCACTGTTCACTCCAAATTATTAGATCTATATTAATGATTAAATTAATGTAGAATAAACCCAATGCCTATGAAGAAATTTAGTTCTGCATTGTTCTTGTAATTATCTGTTGTCCTTCATCACTGTACTTATATTTGTCAGCTAGTTCTTCATGTACACTTTGCAGCTTATTTTCCCTTGTCCTCCATTTTTCTACACATCATATCTACATTTACTCTTGCCAAAATATTAAATAAAACCAATGTTACTGAAGAAGTTTAGCTTTGCATTGCTCTTGTCAGTGCCTTCGGCCTGTATACTGTATTTACATTTGTACTCTGCATCTTAACTTAAATAATTGCCATTTGTTCCTATATTTTCACATCTATATTACTCTTAACAAAATGTAGAATAAAGGCAATACACTTGAATAAGAGTGTGCGGTAAACTTCTTGAATTGCCCCCCCCCCATCAATATGGACAAGGCCTTTATAGAGCATGTCTTCACTACTAATGTAAGTTTATCCTCCTCGAGCCTTCAAACTTTGTTGTTTATATTTGGATAGCTATGAGTGCAAATGTTGTTTATTTTTGTCATCTGCATCAGATTGCTTGCTCAAAGTTTATAAAGTAGAAGTACATAAACATAAGTTTGTCCTTCTCAATTTCAGTCTTTAGTTGTACAATCTAGTTCCTTATTCGTACCATGTAAATTAAACTAAACATAGCAAGTTATCTTCTTTAGCACTATGTGTATGCTTGTGTTCTTGATATGTAATATAGTGGTGTGGTGAGACTACCAACAACAACACAATGTCATATCCTGCTATGTCTCAACTATGAACAATGCCATATTATCTTAATGTTATTTAAATCGTGTCTCTTTATTTACCAATATGAAATGGTATAAATTGACAGTGCACTCACCATTCATGCTTATACGTTGTTTAGAACTACATCTATGCTTGTGTTCTTGATCTGTAATCCAGTGGTCTGGTGAAGCTAGCCGCTCCTGCACAATGCCATTTCCTGCCGTGTTAACTATGAACAATGCCTATTATGATAATGCTATTTTAAATCGTGTCTCTTTATTTCTGACAACGAAATGAGATGAATTGACAGCGTTGATGCTTATACGTGCAAAATCTGTTATCTACCTACTTGTTTCTCCTTCAGGGTGACAACACTGCTAAGAACTTCCACAATGATAGTGAGACGAACCCATTGTTTGTCCCTCTAACACATATTCCATAGGAGAAGGCAACACATATTGAGGGTAGGGATACAACCACGAAGTCACAAGCTCGATGAAGTCGCCGCCTGAATCAGTTCGCCTTCTTCAGTCTGAAATTCAAGCAGAAATACATGCTTCCGCTCAAATACGACTAGAACTCCAATCTCTATGCAAGATTAACCGTAAGTATAAGACGTTTATTGATGCTATGCAGCTTAAGTTGGTGGATATGAGCGCCGAAGAAGTGCAGTCTCATCAGGTTGCTAAGATGCTTGTGCTGCAGCTCCTGGGTCAGGCTAACCTTTCTTGAACTGTGTTGAAGTGTTGTCGGTTTTGTTTATTATTTTGTGCGCCTATTAACTTCCACTGGTGGCGACATGCCCAGTTTATGTAATCTGCTGTCTGGCTGCCCTTTATTATCACTGGCGCCGAACTTTGATGCTGAGGGGATGTAATATGCTATAATTTTTTTGTTGTATTGTTTAGGTTTATTCTTGGTTAGTATGTTGTAATTTAGGCCGGAAAGTTCAGTGGATCTCAGTGTTTTTGGTCTTCAGGCTGGCCTGTTACTCATATGGGCCAAAATCTGGGCCTATAATCATCTTGGGCCATTAGCAAGTCTAAAACTATAGTTGGTTCCCGCCTTTAACAGGCCGAGTAAAGTTCTGTCCAGCTGGGCTTTTAACAGGCTAAAACCTAGATTGGGATAGAATTGAGCCAAAAAAATCACGGGCCAATACAGGCCGAAATTGCCTAAGGCCCATGTTTGGCCCTAATAGGACGAGCAGTTAATAGGCCAAAATATATATTGGGCCTGTTTGGCCCAACAAAATTATGGGCTTTAAGCAGGCCGGTATCTACGTGGGCCATCGGCCTAAAAGTGTCACGAGCCATTATCAGATGGGCTGTAAGCAGGCCAGATTCAACACGGGCTGTAATTAGTCCCAACTGTTACACTGGCCATTAACAAGCCGATAGGCCAGTTGGGCTGAAATTTGTCCATGAAGACTACGGGCCATTAAGAGGCCTAAAGTTACTTCGGACAAGAAATAGCCCAGTTTCTGCATGGACCGTTAAATGGCCTAAAGTTAAACCGGGCCGAGAACGTCCCAGATGCGCCATGGGCCACTAACAGGCCGAAACTATTGTCAGGCCGAACTGGTAAACGGGCATTTAACAAGCTGAAATACAAACCTTTCTTAGTATGGGCCCAAAAGAACAGTGGCCTATTAATGGGCCTGATCCGATATGGGCCGTAATTTGGCCCAAAACACGGCAGGCTATGAACATGCCTGATCTGGTATGGGCCTCAATTTGACCCAAAACATGGCAGGTTGTTAACGGGCCAGCCCACTAGTGTCTGAAAAAACATGGTGGGCCTTAAGCTGGGAAGGCCTTTTCACCGGAATGGGCCTCTGTTGGGCCGTGCCACGTGTCAACGTATCATAGGCGCCTCCTGTCGAATGAGTGGATGACATATTGATGACCCACAAGTATAGGGGATCTATCGTAGTCCTTTCGATAAGTAAGAGTGTCGAACCCAACGAGGAGCATAAGGAAATGATAAGCGGTTTTCAGCAAGGTATTCTCTACAAGTACTGAAATAAGTGGTAACAGATAGTTTCGTGATAGGATAAATTGTAACGAGCAACAAGTAACAAAAGTAAATGAAGTGTAGCAATATGGCCCAATCCTTTTGTAGCAAAGGACAAGCCGGAACAAAATCTTATAATAGGAAAAGCGCTCCCGATGACACATGGGAATATCGTCAAGCTAGTTTTCATCATGTTCATATGATTCGTGTTCGATACTTTGATAATTTGATATGTGGGTGGACCGGTGCTTGGGTGATGTTCTTACTTGAACAAGCATCCCACTTATGATTAAGCTCTATTGCAAGCATCTGCAACTACAACAAAAGTATTAAGGTAAACCTAACCATAGCATGAAACATATGGATCCAAATCAGCCCCTTATGAAGCAACGCATAAACTAGGGTTTAAGCTTCTGCCACTCTAGCAACCCATCATCTACTTATTACTTCCCAATTCCTTCCTCTAGGCCCAAATAATGGTGAAGTGTTATGTAGTCGACGTTCACATAACACCACTAGAGGCTAGACAACATACATCTTATCAAAATATCAAACAAATACCAAATTCACATGACTACTAATAGCAATACTTCTCCCTTGTCCTCAGGAACGAACGTAATTACTCACAAAGCATATTCATGTTCATAATCAGAGGGGTAATAATATGCATATAGGATCTGAACATATGACCTTCCACCAAATTGTCGGGGAAACTGATCCTCGAACACCTATGGGGCCGGCGGACCAGGCCCCTTTCGGTTCGGAGGGGGGCGGAGATCGCACGAAGAGCAGAACGAGGCGAGGCACACGAGCAGTTTACCCAGCTTCGGAGCTCTCCGGAGAGATAACACTCCTACTGCTGCTTGTCTGGTTGTATTATCTGGTGTTCTTGCTCTCCAAAGCGAGGGTGTGATGTTCTCTGGGCTCTGGATCAATCGAATCAAACTGTCTGAGGCCTCGAACCTATGAGCCGAACCCCCCTCTATGTTGCGCATGGGCCTCCTTTTATACGCTAAAGGGGTCACCGACAGGTGGCAACGCAGAGGAGGGTAAAAACGTAAAAAGCGAGGTAGTTGATACAGTTGCTTGTACAGTGCATCCTACCTAACCCTGACGGCAGGGGACAAGGGCATTAAATGCCCGTCTGAGTCGCCTGAACAGTGTAGAAAAGGACTGTTAAGGGCGCCACCGTTTGCCACGATGGCGATCTTGTCAGCTTCGCATGCCACTGCGCACCGCTGGCTGCACAGCCTCCCGCCACGCACGTCCGGAGAGGCCCCAGAGCGACATGTTGGTGGATGCGCTGGAGCGTGGACGCAGAGTGGCCGCCTGCCGCGGCAAGCGCCTTGCCGCTGTTGTTACCTTGTCGGGTCCGGAAGCTTGTCGCTCACCGGGCTTCGAGGTACCTTGGTTTGTCTTCCCGGCAAGCTCCTCTTGCCGGGGCCTTGTTGCCTTGCCGGAGCACGTGGCGTGTCGTGGCAAGTTCATTGGAGCGCCTTGGTTGGCCTTCCCGGCAAGATCCTCTTGCCGGGGACTTGTTTCCTTAGCCTAAATACTTTGTTCTTGGATGGCTCCAAGGGAACCTTGGGGGGGGATCTTGGCGATCACCCGGCAAGCCTTTGCCGCGGGGTGCTGCAACTGCCCGTGCACAAGTTCGGGGTACTAGGGTACCCCTAATCTAGTACACCGACACAAATAAACCAACTAGCATCAACTACAAGGAGTAATCAACACTACTAGCAACCTACTAGCACCAATCCCGGACTTTGAGACAAGAATTGGATACAAGAGATGAACTAGGGTTTGGAGATGAGATGGTGCTGGTGAAGATGTTGATGGAGATTTCCCTCTCCTGATGAGAGGAGCGTTGGTGATGACGATGGTGATGATTTCCCCCTCCCGGAGGGAAGTATCCCCGGCAGAACAGCTCTGCCGGAGCTCTAGATTGGTTTCGCCAAGGTTCCGCCTCGTGGCGGTGGAGTCTCGTCCCGAAAAGTTCCTTCTTCTTTTTTTTCTCATCGAAAGACTTCATATAGGAGAAGATGGACGTCGGAGAGCCACCAGGGGGCCCACGAGGTAGGGAGGCGCGCCCCCACCCTCGTGAGAAGGGTGTGGGCCCCCTGGCCTTCATCTTTGGCGAGGATTTTTCTTTATTTATTTTAAGATGTTCCGTGGAGTTTCAGGACTTTTGGAGTTGCGCAGAATAGGTCTCTAATATTTGCTCCTTTTCCAGCCCAGAATTCCAGCTGCCGGCATTCTCCCTCCTTATGTAAACCTTGTAGAATAAGAGAGAATAGCCATAAGTATTATGACATAAAGTGAAATAACAGTCCATAATGCAATAAATATCGATATAAAAGCATGATGCAAAATGGATGTATCAACTCCCCCAAGCATAGACCTCGCTTGTCCTCAAGCGAAAAGCCGATAACAATAAATATGTCCTCATGTTTAGAGGTAGAGGCATCGATAAAAACAAAATACGGACATGAAGGCATCATGATTATTCTCATAACAGCAACATATATAGATTTTGTCATATGATTACTTATGTTCAAGTGATGATCTATTCACAATGCAAAAGTATGAATCATAAACCTTATTGGGCTCCGGCAAACTATAATCTCAGTCATTGAAGCAATTGCAATTTATCATAACATCGGAAAGAGTCTATGTCAGAGCTAAAAAGCAAGTCCACATACTCAACTATCATTTAGTCCTCCATAATTGCTAACACTCACGCAATACTTGTGGTTACGGAGTTTTAATCGTACACAGAGAAAGATAGGGGCTTATAGTTTTGCCCCACAACCTTTTACCTCAAGGGTAATGTCAACAATAATGGTTCATGCTCCCCTACATCCAATTAGATATATATATCATGTTCTTTCCAACATGTTGAGCTTGCCAAAGGATAAAATGAAAAAGAAAAGGTGAAGATCACCATGACTCTTGCATCAGGTAGAAGATAATAATAAAGGATAGGCCCTTCGCAAAGGGAAGCAGAGGTTGCCATGCGCTTTTATGGTTGGATGCATAAAATCTCAATGCGAAAGAACGTCACTTTATATTGCCCCTTGTGATATGAACCTTTATTATGCAGTCCGTCGCTTTTATTACTTCCACATCACAAGATCGTATAAAGCTTATTTCTCCCACACCAATCAATCATACATATTTAGATCAATTTTTATTGCTTTGGCCGATGACAACATACTTGAAGGATCTTACTCAATCCATAGGTAGATATGGTGGACTCTCATGGCAAAATTGGTTTAGGGATTTTGGAAGCACAAGTAGTATTTCTACCTGGTGCTGGGAATTTGGCTAGCATAAGGGGGAAAGGCAAGCTCAACAAGTTAGAGGATCCATGACAACATACTTTATATCAGATATAAGAAAGACATAACTCATTACGTTGTCTTTCTTGTCCAACATAAACTCTTTAGCATGTCATATTTTAATGAGTGCTCCCAATCATAAAAGATGTCAATGATAATATATCTATATGTGAAACCTCTCTTTCCTTATTACTTCCTATTAATTGCAACAATGACCAAAGGTATGTTTGCCAACTCCCAACAAGTTTTAATCATCATACTCTTTCTATGTGAAGTCGTTACTCTCAATAAGATCAATATGAACTTTTTGTTTCTTTTTATTCTTTTTCTCTTTTCTTTTATTCACCCAAGATCATGGCAAAATAATCAAGCCCTTGACTCAACACTAATATTTATTATATATAGCTCACGAACTCGATTACAAAGAGAGTTCATAAAGCAAAACTCAAAACTAGATCATGCCATAAACTTTATTCTACTAGATCAAGATACTACTAATAGGATGGAACTAAGAAAAATGGTAAAGATAGGAGTTGTGATTGTGATACGATACTGGTGCACCTCCCCCAAGATTGGCAGTTGCCAAGGGGAGTGCCCATACCCAAGTGATTATGTCTCCTTCTTTGTTGTTGGTGTAATATTCTTGGCGATTTTTCCCCTCGGGATACGGTTCTCCTCCTCGAGCTTATTGACTTGCTGCTTGAGGTCCATTATTTCCTTACGAAGATTTCCTATGACAACTAAAGCTCCTTGCATCCAAGGGTGTTGCATAGCTGCGGGAGAACAAGTGACACTCCTCTTCATATTTTCATAAGAAAGAAATCTAACATTGGAAGGGATAACCGAGTTTGGAATGGCTGAGCTCGGAAGCAAGAGGTGACTTCTTGATCCTCCATGGCATCTACCCTCATCAAGTCGGCCTCCATCTCCTCCTCCGTTGCGGGCCCAAAGTGGTCAGCATCGCTGTTTGCCCTTGGTTCCGGTGCCGGATTAGATACTCGGCTCTCCCCGATTGACTGTTGAGAAGACATCTTGCTCTAATCTGCAACAGTAATAGCTCGAAACGAAACAGAGGATATTTGCATGATACAGGAGTCAAAACCTTTGGGAGGATATATAATAAATTTTTACCGACCAAAATACGTATCGTGCAAGAAAACGGAGTCCGGAAGGCACACGAGGTGCTCACGAGGTAGGGGGCCGCGCCAGGGGGGTAGGGCGCGCCCACCACCCTCGTGGGGCCCTCGTGTCCTTCTTGGACTACTACTTATTTTTCTATTTTTCTAAATATTCCAAAACGGAGAAATATTGCCTTAAAAATTGTTTTGGAGTCGGTTTACTTACCGTACCACATACCTATTCCTTTTCGGAGTCTGAAACGTTCCGGAAAGTGTCTCTTATGTATTCCTCCGGGGTTACGGTTTCAATAATATTGGTTTCAACATTTATGGGATTGCCTGAGATATAATGTTTGATTCTTTGACCGTTTACCACCTTCGGATTTGTGCCCTCGAAGTTGTTGATTTTTATGGCACCGGAACGATTGACCTCTTCGATAACATAGGGGCCTTCCTATTTAGAGAGAAGTTTTCCTGCAAAAAAATCTTAAACGAGAGTTGTATAGAAATACATAATCACCTATATTAAACTCACGCTTTTGTATCCTTTTGTCATGCCATCTTTTAACTTTTTCTTTAAACAACTTGGCATTTTCATAAGCTTGGGCTCTCCATTCATCAAGTGAGCTAATATCAAACAACCTCTTTTCACCGGCATGTTTAAAATCATAGTTAAGCTCTTTAATAGCCCAATATGCCTTATGTTCTAGTTCGAGAGGTAAGTGACATGCTTTTCCATAAACCATTTTATACGAAGACATACCCATAGGATTTTTGTATGCAGTTCTACAAGCCCATAATGCATCATCAAGTTTCTTCGACCAATTCTTTCTAGACCTATTAACAGTCTTTTGCAAAATGAATTTGAGCTCTCTATTGCTCAACTCTACTTGACCACTAGACTGTGGGTGATAAGGAGATGCAATTCTATGATCAACATCATATTTAGCAAGCATTTTATGAAAAGCACCATGAATAAAGTGTGAACCACCATCAGTCATTAAATATCTAGGGACTCCAAACCTCGGAAAAATAACTTCCTTAAGCATTTTAATAGAAGTGTTATGATCAGCACTACTAGTTGGAATAGCTTCTACCCACTTAGTAACGTAATCAACAGCAACTAAAATATGCGTATATCCATTAGAGGCAGGAAAAGGTCCCATATAATCAAAGCCCCAAACATCAAACAGTTCAATAACAAGAGAATAATTCATAGGCATTTCTTGACGTCTACTAATATTACCAATTCTTTGACATTCATCACAAGACAAGACAAACTTACGGGCATCCTTGAAGAGAGTAGGCCAATAAAAACCAGATTGTAATACCTGATGTGCAGTTCTATCTCCAGCGTGGTGTCCTCCATAAGCCTCGGAGTGACACTTGCGTAGGATCTGTTCCTGTTCATGCTCAGGTACACAACGTCTAATAACACCATCTACTCCTTCTTCATAAAGATGTGGGTCATCCAAAAAGTAATGTCTCAAATCATAGAAAAACTTTTTCTTTTGCTGGTATGTGAAGCTAGGTGGTATAAACTTAGCAACAATATAATTAGCATAATCAGCATACCATGGAGTACTACGAGAAGTACTTATAAAATTTAATTGTTCATTAGGAAAGCTATCATTAATAGGTAGTGGGTCATCAAGAATATTTTCTAACCTAGACAAGTTGTCTGCAACGGGGTTCTCAGCTCCCTTTCTATCAACAATATGCATATCAAATTCTTGTAGCAAGAGAACCCATCTAATAAGTCTAGATTTAGCATCTTTCTTTTCCATAAGGTATTTAATAGCAGCATGATCAGTTTGAATAGTTACTTTAGAATCAACAATATAAGATCTGAACTTATCACAAGCAAATACAACTGCTAAAAGCTCTTTTTCAGTAGTAGCATAATTTCTTTGAGCATTGTCTAGAGTCTTACTAGCATAATGAATAACATTTAATTTCTTATCAACTCTTTGCCCTAGAACAGCACCTACAGCATAATCACTAGCATCACACATAATTTCAAAGGGTAAATTCCAATCAGGTGCCTGAACAACAGGTGCAGAGACTAATGCTTTTTTAAGTATTTCAAATGCTTCTACACAATCATCATCAAAGACAAATGGTATATCTTTTTGCAATAAATTAGTCAGAGGCCGAGAAATTTTTGAGAAGTCCTTAATGAACCTCCTATAAAATCCAGCATGACCAAGGAAACTTCTTATAACTTTGATGTCCTTGGGACATGGAATCTTTTCAATAGCATCGACCTTGGCTTTATCAACTTCAATACCTCTTTCAAAAACTTTGTGCCCCAAGACATTACCTTCATTAACCATAAAGTGGCACTTTTCCCAATTCAAGACAAGATTAGTTTCTTCACATCTCTGCAAAACTCGATCAAGATTGCTCAAGCAATCATCAAAAGAGGAACCATAGACGGAAAAGTCGTCCATGAAAACCTCACAAATCTTTTCACAAAAGTCAGAGAATATAGCCATCATGCATCTTTGAAAGGTAGCAGGTGCATTACATAAACCAAAAGGCATACATCTATAAGAAAAAGTACCAAAAGGGCATGTAAAAGTAGTCTTTGATTGATCTCTAGCTGACACAGGTATTTGAGAGAAACCAGAATAACCATCTAGAAAGCAATAGTGTGTATGTTTGCATAATATTTCTAGCATTTGATCAATAAAAGGTAAGGGGTAATGATCTTTCTTAGTAGCTTTATTTAATTTGCGGAAATCAATTACCATCCTATAACCTGTGATAATTCTTTGTGGGATCAATTCATCTTTATTATTAGGAACAATAGTAATACCTCCCTTCTTAGGGACACAATGGACAGGACTAACCCACTCACTATCAGCAATGTGATAGATTATACCTACCTCCAGAAGCTTTAGTATTTCTTTTCTTACCACTTCTTTCATTTTAGGATTCAGACGTCGTTGAGGATCACGAACTGGTTTGGCATCTGCTTCCAAATTTATTTTATGTTGACATAGAGTGGGACTAATGCCCTTAAGATCATCAAGAGTGTATCCAATAGCAGCACGATGCTTCTTTAGAGTTTTCAATAATCTTTCTTCTTCATGCTCTGAAAGGTTAGCACTAATAATAACAGGATATATCTTCTTTTCACCAAGATAAGCATATTTAAGATTATCAGGCAAAGGTTTAAGCTCAAACACGGGATCACCATTGGGTGGAGGAGGATCCCCTAAAATTTCAACAGGCAAATTGTGTTGCAGAATAGGTTCCTGTTTAAAGAATACTTCATCTATTTCCCTTCTTTCATTCATGAACATATCATTTTCATGGTCTAGCAAATAATGTTCTAAAGGATCACTAGGAGGTATGGCAATAGAAGCAAGACCAATAATTTCATCCTTACTAGGTAATTCTTCCTCACGATGTTGTTTATTTAGAGAAATTAAACTCATGAACCATATCATCCAAGCCAATAGTAACAACATTCTTTTTGCAATCTATTCTAGCATTAACAGTGTTCAAGAAGGGTCTACTAAATATAATGGGACAAAGCTATCTTGCGGAGAAGTAAGAACAAGAAAATCAGCAGGATATTTAGTTTCCCCACACAAGACTTCAACATCTCTAACAATTCCAATTGGTGAAATAGTATCCCTATTGGCAAGTTTAATTGTGACATCAATACCTTCTAACTCAGCAGGTGCAATTTCATTCTTAATTTCTTCGTATGAAGTATGCAGTATAACACTAGCACTAGCACCCATATCACATAAGCCATGATAACAATGATCTCCTATTTTAACAGAAATAACAGGCACGCCTACCACAGGTCTATGTTTATCTTTAGCACAAGGTTTAGCAATTCTAGCAGTTTCACCTTCGAACTGAATAACATGCCCATCAATATTATCAGACAAGAGATCTTTAACAATAGCAATATTAGGTTCTACTTTAACTTGCTCAGGAGGTGTATAAGTTCTAATATTGCTTTTACAAACAACAATTGAAGCTTTAGCATGATCCTTTATTCTAACAGGGAAAGGTGGTTTCTCAACATAAGAAGTAGGAACAATAGGATCATTATAAGTGACAGTCTTTTCTTCAACTTTAATAGGTGCAGCTACTTTTACTTCTATGGGAGGATGATATTTAAACCACTTCTCCTTAGGGAGATCAACAAAGTAGCAAAAGATTCACAAAAGGAAGCTACTATCTCAGAGTCAAGTCCATATTTAGTGCTAAACTTATGGAAAATATCGGTGTCCATAAAAGATTTAACACAATCAAACTTAGGTCTCATACCTGACTCCTTACGTTCGTCGAGGTCCCAATCTTCAGAGTTGTGTTTAATTCTATCCAATAAATTCCATCTGAATTCAATAGTCTTCATCATAAAAGAGCCAGCACAAGAAGTATCGAGCATGGTTTGATTATTATGAGAAAGCCGAGCATAAAAACTTTGCATAATTATTTCTCTCAAGATCTCATGATTGGGGCATGCATATAACATTGATTTAAGCCTCGCCCAAGCTTGAGCGATGCTTTCTCCTTCGTGAGGCCAGAAATTATATATATAATTGCGATCACGATGAACAAGATGCATAGGGTAATACTTTTGATGAAATTCCAGCTTCAATCTTTTATAGTCCCATGATCTCATATCATCACATAGCCTATACCATATCAACGCATCTCCCTTCAAAGATAAAGGGAAGACCTTATTCTTAGCAACATCATCGGGTATACCTGCAAGCTTAAATAATCCACAAACTTCATCCACATATATTAAGTGCTCATCAGGATGCTTTGTTCCATCTCCTGTAAAAGGGTTAGCTAGCAGTTTTTCCATCATACCCGAAGGAAATTCAAAAGGAGTTTCATTTTCAATAGGTTCAGTAGGTTGAGGAGCAACTCTTTGCTCTACTGGACGGGGTGAAGATACCCCGAACAAGCCCCTCAGAGAATTACTTTCCATAGTAACAAGTGACAGTAAATTTCAGCACACTATATAAATTTTTCCTTACCAAATTCCACCTACCAAAAGCGCTACACTCCCCGGCAGCGGCGCCAGAAAAGAGTCTTGATGACCCACAAGTATAGGGGATCTATCGTAGTCCTTTCGATAAGTAAGAGTGTCGAACCCAACGAGGAGCAGAAGGAAATGATAAGCGGTTTTCAGCAAGGTATTCTCTGCAAATACTGAAATAAGTGGTAACAGATAGTTTTGTGATAGGATAAATTGTAACGAGCAACAAGTAACAAAAGTAAATGAAGTGCAGCAAGATGGCCCAATCCTTTTGTAGCAAAGGACAAGTCAGAACAAACTTTTATAATAGGAAAAGCGCTCCCGAGGACACATGGGAATATCATCAAGCTAGTTTTCATCACGTTCATATGATCCGCGTTCGAAACTTTGATAATTTGATATGTGGGTGGACCAGTGCTTGGGTGCTGTTCTTACTTGAACAAGCATACCACTTATGATTAACCTCTATTGCAAGCATCCACAACTACAACAAAAGTATTAAGGTAAACCTAACCATAGCATGAAACATATGGATCCAAATCAGCCCGTTACGAAGCAACGCATAAACTAGGGTTTAAGCTTTTGTCACTCTAGCAACCCATCATCTACTTATTACTTCCCAATGCCTTCCTCTAGGCCCAAATAATGGTGAAGTGTTATGTAGTCGACGTTCACATAACACCACTAGAGGCTAGAAAACATACATCTTATCAAAATATCAAACGAATACCAAATTCACATGACTACTAATAGCAAGACTTCTCCCTTGTCCTCAGGAACAAACGTAATTACTCAAAAAGAATATTCATGTTCATAATCAGAGGGGTAATAATATGCATATAGGATCTGAACATATGATCTTCCACCAAATAAACCAACTAGCATCAACTACAAGGAGTAATCAACACTACTAGCAACCTACTAGCACCAATCTCGGACTTTGAGACAAGAATTGGATACAAGAGATGAACTAGGGTTTGGAGATGAGATGGTGCTGGTGAAGATGTTGATGGAGATTGCCCTCTCCCGATGAGAGGAGCGTTGCTGATGACGATGGTGATGATTTCCCCCTCCCGGAGGGAAGTATCCCCGGCAGAACAGCTTTGCCGAAGATCTAGATTGGTTCCGCCAAGGTTCCGCCTCATGGTGGCGGAGTCTCGTCCCGAAAAGTTCCTTCTTTTTTTCTCATCAAAAGACTTCATATAGGAGAAGATGGATGTCGGAGAGCCACCAGGGGGCCCACGAGGTAGGGGCGCGCCCCCCACCCTCGTGAGCAGGGTATGAGCCCCCTGGCCTTCATCTTTGGCGAGGATTTTTCTTTATTTATTTTAAGATGTTCCGTGGAGTTTCAGGACTTTTGGAGTTGCACAGAATAGGTCTCTAATATTTGCTCCTTTTCCAGCCCAGAATTCCAGCTGCCGGCATTCTCCCTCCTTATGTAAACCTTGTAGAATAAGAGAGAATAGCCATAAGTATTGTGACATAAAGTGAAATAACAGTCCATAATGCAATAAATAGTGATATAAAAGCATGATGCAAAATGGACGTATCACATATGTCCGAACGTTGAGCCAACATGTGTTTCCTCCGGCCAATAAGAATTTTACATGTGGAAAATCACCATTGGTCCGGGCTGTTAACGGGTTATCGGATCCAAAACCGGACCCGATAGCTTAACGGCAACCCGTTACGGTCGATGCCATGTGTCGGTCACCCTTGAAAAAGGAACTTTTATGACACGCGATTTATCGTCATGGAAGTGGACACTTCAATGATGATAATTTTGGTAATGTCATGGAGCACTTCTATCACAGCACATGTATGACTATCTTGATTCTGTCATAAAATTGTCATGGATGTACATGCATGACAGAAAAGGTGACCTACTATCACAAACACGTATTATCACGAAAGTGTCTTTTTTTGTACTGTCAGCTCAATAAGCAGAAGGAGTTCATCCACGGCTTGGTGGAGCTGCTGAAGGAGAGCCTCGATGACATGCCCTCTAAGCTCAACGAGCAGGGGTAGTTGACCGCCGGCTTGGTGATGCTGCTGAAGAAGAGCATTGCCTCGGAGAAGAAGGTGACCGGCGAAATCCTGCAACTTCAGGAGGACAAGTCAAAGCTCTGCCATGAGCTCGACCTGCTGAAGGAGGAGAACGCTGGCTGGAAGAAGCTGCATGAAAATACTAGTTCCTCGATGAGGATGCTATAGGCCCTCGTCATGGAATAGAAGGAGGAGTTGGCGAAGCTCCGCATCGAGCACCCGGCTGCTGTCGAGGTACGTAATGTGTCTGTGGAACAGATGATGAAGGCTCGCATTGAGAAATCCCGCGTCATGGACAGAATGAAGAAGATGGTGGAGGTCACGCGCAAGGAGATGGAGGTTGTGGAGGTGATGAAGAAGCAGTTACGACTCCGCGGCCAGCAACCCTTCATGTAGTAGAGAGTAGCGCCGAGACTTGTGTGTGTGTCTTCCTTCTTTTTTTGGGTGATAATCTTCCTTCTTCTTTTGCTCCTATGTTTCTTCTTTTGCTTTGGGTGTTTCACCGCACGTGTCACGTTTTCTGCGAGGCATGAATAGAACAATGCTAACAATGAGATGACTAGCAAATTAGATCATTTTTATCACCATATGGCATTGGGCTGCCGTGTTTCGTGCTCCTCCGTCATACTCCAGAGGAAAACTTGAGTATACCGCACAGTTCTTTGCTCCTCCTCAGGTCTTCGGCACATTTATACGAGCAGTCAAATCACAAGGCCCCACCTTCCAGCAGTAATGAGCCATCAAATCACAAAGGCCCTCGCCTCTCTTGAAACCGACCAAGCTAGACTGCCCCACCCTCTAGCCTTTTAAAAATGTATACTTTTGTACAGTAGTAGTATCGACAGATTGCGCCATGGAGCAAAACTAATAAGATGAAATTAAAGAAAAAAGGTGGTACATATAGAGAGCACTCGTCGCCAAATTATGCATATAGTACTATTAAAAAAGCTAGTACATGCTTAAATGGGGTGCTAAATTCTATTAAAGAAATTAGCATACCTATTTAATTATCGAGTTCTTATTATTTATGCCACTAGTTGTGTATCACTACTCAGTTTTGCCATTAGAAGTTACAACTACTCAAAAATGCCATCGTTCCGTGAGATGCCTACTCAAAATGCAATTAGATATCTAAAAATGCCATCATTAAGTTGGATGTTTGCTCAAAAATGCCATTAGACATTGTTATTTTCACGTCAAACCTGTTGACCATGTTATATGACAAAAATAAGCCGATTCTCCTAATGATAAGTGTGGCCCCGCTTGTTAGGAGTAACCAAGCGAATAATTTTACGGGAAAATAAGAACGCTGTTGGGATCAAGTAGGCCCCACACTTTATTTTACTGTAGTGAGATAGAGGGAGAACTGGCATGTTGGTCCATCGGTATTTATGTCATTATAACATGGAAAAAGACATTTGAGTCACAATAATGGTGTCCAGCAAAACACACCCCTCAAATAAAACTAAGCACCCTGAAATTCTTTGACAAAACTAAGCACCCTGAAATTCTTTGTCAACTAAACTACTGGCTATATGATGTTGGCCATATATATTGTACGTATATAATGTGAAGAAACGAGTGGTAGTACTATACCAACTAAAAGATGAACTGTAAGAAATACTAGTACATATGTACAGGAGAGTTAAAGTAACAAGAAGAAACATAACATGGTTCTGCTGGGGGCTCAGCACAACACACCCCTCAAATAAAACTAAGCACACCTGAAATTAAACTAAGCAACTAATCCGGTAGACACTGCATTAGAACCACCATGAGCAACGACACTGCCACCTTACTCGGACTCCTCGTCCACATCCTCGACTTCATCCTTCTCCCTCTTCCTCTTGGTTGATACTTCTTTGCTTGAACCGCACACTTGGCTCTTGCTCTTCATCCAACCCTTGTAGATATTCAAACAAAGGTAGCCATCCATTGTAGCGTAGTGGATGTGGTCTATATCTTGTACACTCCACTACCATGCATGATGAAACTTGGGCAGAGGTTTCTGCAGGTTACCGTACGAAGGCTGATCACGGGAGGGCACCAGCCCTTTCTTCTGGAGGTCGAAGGGGTTGCCTACAACGAGGCCTATCCGACCCAGGATTGTTCTATCGTTCGTAAAGTCTATAGTAACAAATTTGACTAGGCCGCCCTTGAGGAAGTTCTTAAATTCCTCGCACTCAATGTCTGCATTGACTAGGCGGGCTGCATCTTCTCTTCCTCCTTTCGATTCTTCTCTTTTTCCAGGGTTCTGGTGTACTCAGCATCTAGCCCAGTGACCCACTCATCATTTGAGTTTTCGAACATGCGTCTGAAACGAGCAAGGCATCCTTTCACCGTCGCGGAAGAACGGGTGTAGATGATGCTGAACTCATCGCCGGTGATGGTTCTAACCTTGTACTCACCGCTGATCATGGAGATTTGGGACGCCATTGATTTGGGAAGAGGGTTAGGATTAGTGGAACTGTCGTAATGTGAAAGGACGGGACGACTAGGTGTGAACTGTCGTAATGTTAAAGGACGTCCGGGGACGAGTAGGAGCGAACTGCCAGTGATTTTTTGATTGTAAAAATGCTGAGTGGGGCATGCGAATGGCACGGTAGTGGCATGCCTGGTGGATAAATGGATTCATGCACAGTACTATGGGGGCCCAATTAGATGTCATGTCTACTCGACGCCCAATTAAATGTCTTTCAATGTCATGTCAAGCGTCGGGAAAATTACAGGTGATATGAAGCTTTGCAATATCCACTGATATGGGCTCCCGAGAGCCCTTGGATCTGAGATCGAATGGTTGCATGGCGTGATTCTAGACCTATGGTTGAATATCCTATCTTGGAGGGTTATTATGCAAATTTTTAGCAACTTAGCATGCGACTGTTCGATCTCAGATCCAAGGGCTGCCAGCAACCCGTATCATGGTCGTGCCTACCACGACCGTCGCCTCGCTCGCGCGGTCGCGCCCTTGGAGATTTAACATGGTGCGTTAGGCTATCTGATGTTGGCATGCCATACATAGTCATCACTTAGTCACTCATAAAACAAGGTTAGCTATAAGGTTGGCTATAAGAGTATTCTTTTTACTTCTCTCTATCTCTTTCTTCGTAGTATTTATAGCATTTTCCAAGGAGTGACCTCTTCCAATGAAAAGGTGCTTAGATGAGGTGCTAAGGGCATTAAATGGCTTTTCAACTCAAGTCCCCAATGCATAGGTGATTAGTTTTTTGTTGCTAAGTTTGCTTCATTTAATTAGCTATAGACTCAAAATCGTCTTCTCACCTAGGTACACGCGCTTAGCACCGTTGCTTTCTGGGGTCACCAAACTAGTCTCTCTCTACTTAATTAACTTGCCACATCAGACTTTATGCCTATGTGGCAGGCTTAGCACTTGTACGAGCAAGTACAATAGTGGGATATAAGCCCGCTTACATGGCATTTTTGCATATGTGGAGGAAAGAGGCAAGGAAAAAGTGGAGGAGTGGGCTCTCATGCAAGAGTCAGCCTCTACATGGTGGAGCATTGGGAGAGGCACATGTATACCATGGAGGTGGTCAGGAATCGGGAGACTCATGCTGGTCATTGCGCCACAGTTAAAATGATAATGGCAAGTCAAATCACGGGGCCCCACCTGTCCAGCAGTAACTCGCTGTCAAATCACACATCCCTATGTTTGCAACAGCCTACTCCCTCATCTTCTCGTGTCTCTGTCGAACCGACTAGGCGGAACTGCCCTGCCTACCACACAGCAAAAGCCCCACCCTCGACTTTTAAATAGTACCATATACTAATTTTGTATCCATGGATTGAGCCATGGAGCAAAGCCTTAAGAAAATGGAGGTACACATGTACGGAGTATACAACACGCCCTCGTATTTGCGTCGCACCCCAGATGTTCGGTCGGTCTGGCACGCCGCTCTCTGAATGGAACGAGCGTCATATTGCGTTTGCACAAACATGTGGGACCGTAATTGAGAACCGACCATTGGCACACTCCTCGGCCCCGCAAGTCGGGTGAGTTAATAGAAGAGAGAGACGAGAGATAGAACTAGAGAAGTGTTGTATAGACGTTGCTGCCTGGTGTTGGAAATATGCCCTAGAGGCAATAATGAAATGATTGTTATATTTCCTTGTTCATGATAATTGTCTATTATTCATATTATAATTGTATTATCCGGAAATCGTAATACATGTGTGAATACATAGACCACAATGTGTCCCTAGTGAGCCTCTAGTTGACTAGCTCGTTGATCAACAGATAGTCATGGTTTCCTGGCTATGGACATGGGGATGTTATTGATAACGCGATCACATCATTAGGAGAATGATGTGATGGACAAGACCCAAACCTAAGCATAGCACAAAGATCGTGTAGTTTGTTTGCTGTAGCTTTTCTGAATGTCAAGTATCATTTCCTTAGACCATGAGATTGTGCAACTCCTGGATATCGTAGGAGTGCCTTGGGTGTGCCAAACGTCACAACGTAACTGGGTGACTATAAAGGTACATTACAGGTGTCTCCGAAAGTGTCTGTTGGGTTGGCACGAATCGAGACTGGGATTTGTCACTCCGTATGACGAAGAGGTATCTTTGGGCCCACTCGGTAATGCATCATCATAATGAGCTGAATGTGATCAAGTGGTTGATCACGGGATCATGCATTATGATACGAGTAAAGTGACTTGCTGGTAACGAGACTGAACAAGGTATTGGGATACCGACGATCGAGTCTCGGGCAAGTAACGTACCGATTGACAAAGGGAATTGAATACAGGATTGATTAAGTCCTCGACATCGTGGTTCATCCGATGAGATCATCGAGGAGCATGTGGGAGCCAACATGGATATCCAGATCCCTCTATTGGTTATTGACCGGAGAGTCGTCTCGGTCATGTCTGCTTGTCTCCCGAACCCGTAGGGTATACACACTTAAGGTTCGGTGACGCTAGGGTTGTAGAGATATGAGTATGCAGTAATCCGAAAGTTGTTCGGAGTCCCAGATGAGTTCCTGGACGTCACGAGGATTTCCGGAATGGTCCGGAGGTGAAGAATTATATATAGGAAGTATAGTTTCGGCCATCGGGAAAGATTCGGGGTCACCGGTATTGTACCGGGACCACCGGATGGGTCCCGAGGGTCCACCAGGTGGGGCCACCCATCCCGGAGGGCCCCATGGGCTGAAGTGGGGAGGGGAACCAGCCCATAGTGGGCTGGTGCGCCCGCCCCCCCCCCCTTGGGCCCACCTGCGCCTAGGGTTGGAAACCCTAGGGTGGAGGGCGCCTCCACTTGCCTTGGGGGGCACTCCACCCCCCTTGGCCGCCGCCCCCTTGGGAGATCCCATCTCCAGGGCCGGTGCCCCCCAGGGGGCCTATATAAAGGAGGGGGTAGGGAGGGCAGCCGCACCTGAAGTCTTGGCGCCTCCCTCTTTGCTGCTACACCTCTCCCTCTCGCAGAAGCTCGGCGAAGCCCTGCTGCGATCACTGCTGCATCCACCACCACGCCGTCGTGCTGCTGGATCTTCATCAACCTCTCCTTCCCCCTTGCAGGATAAAGAAGGAGGAGACATCATCCGCTCCGTACGTGTGTTGAACGCAGAGGTGCCGTCCATTCGGCACTTGGTCATCGGTGATTTGGATCACAACGAGTACGACTCCATCATCCCCATTCTCTGAACGCTTCCGCTCGTGATCTACAAGGGTATGTAGATGCACTACTCTCTCCCTCTTTGCTAGATGACTCCATAGATTGATCTTGGTGATGCGTAGAAAATTTTAAATTCTACTACGATCCCCAACAGTGGCATCATGAGCTAGGTCTATGCGTAGTTACTATGCACGAGTAGAACATAAAGTAGTTGTGGGCGTCGATATTGTCAATTTGATTGCCGTTACTAGTCTTATCTTGATTCGGCGGCATCGTGGGATGAAGCGGCCCGGACCAACCTTACACGTACGCTTACATGAGACCGGTTCCACCGACTGACATGCACTAGTTGCATAAGGTGGCTGGCGGGTGTCTGTCTCTCCCACTTTAGTCGGATCGGATTCGATGAACAGGGTCCTTATGAAGGGTAAATAGAAATTGGCAAGTGTCGTGGTTCTAACTCTGACAGTGATGTAGGGGGGTGTGTATGGAGAGGCTAGATCTCAGCTATTGCGAAGATGTAAACACACGAGGATTACGAGTTCAGGCCCTTCTCGGAGGAAGTAACAGCCCTACGTCTCGGTGCCCGGAGGCGGTCGATTGGATTATGTGTGTATGAATAACAGGGGTGCGAACCCTTCATACTGAGGAGGGGGGTGGCTTATATAGAGTTCGTCGGTCCTCTCCTGCCCTCAGTAATGCAGGGTTTAAGGTACATTTAAGGTTGGGCGTTACTGGTAATGCCCCTGATAAAGTGCCATAATGACCATAAAGACTACTTAATAGCCAATCGTTTGCCCGCGGAGTGACTTTAAGCCTCCTGGCAGTCGAGTGGTTGGCTTCATGGTCAAGTGATAGCTTCTTGGTCGAGTGTCTTGAACCCGTCGAGTGGGATACCTTCAAGTCGATTGAAAGGTGACTTCTTCTAGGGATGTCCTTGGGTAGGGCTCTTTTGGATAGGTCCGTGCCCCTACCCTAGGTACATAGCTTCATCATTAGCCCCCGAATGGATCGAGGTTAGAGTGGGGAAAGAGTTGGGGATCCTTCCGACTGGTTCTTCGGGCTACATGAGTGCCTTGTTTTGGGTCAATCGTCACGGATGATGTCATCAACCTCTTTCAGTCGCCTTGATCCATTCCAGGCCTTTCGTCGAGTGAATTTCTTTACTTGTGACATACCGAGTGTCGGCGCGAGCGGGGTCTTCTGTTTTGACAAGTTGTTCTGCAACCCGCGGATGTCGCGGGATTCGGATTTCGGGAAGCGCGCGGGATGGGAGCGGCCGCAGTAATCGGAAGCGATAAAGCGGAAGCTCCTTGATTGCCGCGCCACCTTTCCGCCACGTACTGCGCGCGCGTCTGCTGCGGGATTTGACTGGATAGCCTGGGCCTACAAGTCAGCCACTCGAGAGCGGCCTCTTATAAGTCGCCAGCTCGGGTTTTCCAAACAGTGTGCTTTCTTCTTCCTCTCTCCCTTCGCAAGTTCCTCCGCCACCTCCGCTCTCACCTTAGCACCGCAGGACCGTGCAAGATTTGCCGGCGACGATGGCGAAGGAGAAGACATCCGCTCTGGAGCGTGCGAAGAAGGCGGCAGCGCAGGGAAAGGGGAAGAGGTCTGCTCGGGGCGGATCCTCCTCAAGGTCTGCTCTGCCCCGAGGCTGGATCCAGGGCGATTGGATGCCGTCGGTGATCCGGCAAGAAGAACTCGACGACATGGTCGAGGGGGGAGTCATTCCCCACGAAGCTGCGCGTCTCTCGGGGAGAGAGATCGAACCTCAACCCCGCGACGGTGAGTGCGTGCTCCTAGCCACCCATGTCGACCGCGGGTTTTCTCTGCCGCCCCACCCTTTTTTCCGGAGCTTCCTGAACTTCTTCGGAGCGCAGCTTCACCACTTCACTCCCAACTCCATCGTATACCTTGCTGCTTTCATCTCCATGTGTGAGGGTTTCTTGGGTTGCCGCCCCCATTGGGGACTCTTCAAGCACATCTTTACCTGCCGTTCCCAATCGGTCAAGAGGGCCAAGTCGAGTGACGAAAGGACGTAGGTGATCCAGCTGTGCGGGGGCCTGGCGATCCAGACGAGGGGAAAGAGTTGTTTTCCATCTATCACTTTCCCGGAGTCGGTCCGCGGTTGGCAGGCGACCTGGTTCTACTGTCAAGACCAGGCGACCCCAGGACAGTCGACTGGTCTTCCCCCTTTCTCTCTCGACCAAGCTGAAAAACCTGCTTCTCTGGAAGTGACGCCGGAGGAAAATGCTCAAGTCAAAGTGTTGGCTGGTCGAGTGGTTGAGCTTGTCCGTGAGGGCGTGACTGGTATGGACTTGCTGGAGGTCTTCCTCCGGAGGCTTATCCAACCGCTCCAGGCTCGTGACCACCCGATGTGGTTGTACTCGGGTCTCGACGACACCACTCGGGTCCACCCGGAGGAGGTCACTGAGGAGATGCTGGAGGGGTGGCTGTCGAGCATCACGGGGAACAAAGACAACCCCCGAGGAGCCAGGAGGGTTGTTCCATTCGACAACTCATATGAAGTGGATCGGGTCTGACTTTATGCTCCCGACTGAGATCTTGTTTTCTTCATTGGTCTTCTTTGAGTAGGTCGATTGACCTTCGTCTTGTCTGTTGTTTTCCAGGCGACTACCGAGATGTACTCGACGCCCAACGGGGCACAGGAGCCAACTGAGGAAGGGGAGGCGAGCGGAGGTGAGAGTGGAGATGACCAAGGCGAGTGGGAGTC
>NC_041386.1:216891996-216903730 GCF_002162155.2 Triticum dicoccoides | reverse complement strand
GCCTGGAGGGGCGATCCAAGCTCACACACGATCCAGCGCGGGAACGTGGCAAGGCGACTGCTCCTGTTAGGCAGTCGTCGAAACGCCCTCGGGCCTCTTCTCCTACGCTGACTGGGAAGGCTCCCAAGCACCCATGCGCGACGCCGTCCAAGCTGCCCAAGGCTCTGCCCAAGATGAAGATGGTTGTCCCTACCATTTCCGGGTAATAACAAAACTTGCTTTCCTTTGTCGACCGTGGACAGACCCTTGGTCGATTCATTGAGCCAACTGACTGACTTTCGAGCCCAGGTTTCACAGGAAGACCAGGCATATCAAGCGTCGCTTCAACTCCATTCGTGAAAGTGTTCAAAATGGAGACATAGAAATTGTTAAAGTACATACATACCTGAATGTAGCAGATCCGTTGACTAAACCTCTCCCTAGAGCAAAACATGATCAACACCAGAATTCCATCGGTGTTCAATTCATCACAATGTAACTAGATGATTGACCCTAGTGCAAGTGGGAGACTGTTGGAAATATGCCCTAGAGGCAATAATAAAATGGTTATTATATTTCCTTGTTCATGATAATTGTCAATTATTCATGCTATAATTGTATTATCCGGAAATCGTAATACATGTGTGAATACATAGACCACAATGTGTCCCTAGTGAGCCTCTAGTTGACTAGCTCGTTGATCAACAGATAGTCATGGTTTCCTGGCTATGGACATGGGGATGTCATTGATAACAGGATCACATCATTACGAGAATGATGTGATGGACAAGACCCAAACCTAAGCATAGCACAAAGATCGTGTAGTTCGTTTGTTGTAGCTTTTCTGAATGTCAAGTATCATTTCCTTAGACCATGAGATTGTGCAACTCCCGGATACCGTAGGAGTGCCTTGGGTGTGCCAAACGTCACAACGTAACTAGGTGACTATAAAGGTACATTACAGGTGTCTCCGAAAGTGTCTGTTGGGTTGGCACGAATCAAGACTGGGATTTGTCACTCCGTATGACGGAGAGGTATCTCTGGGCCCACTTGGTAATGCATCATCATAATGAGCTCAATGTGATCAAGTGGTTGATCATGGATCATGCATTACGGTACGAGTAAAGTGACTTGTCGGTAACGAGACTGAACAAGGTATTGGGATACCGACGATCGAGTCTCGGGCAAGTAACGTACCGATTGACAAAGGGAATTGAATACGGGATTGATTAAGTCCTCGACATTGTGGTTCATCTAATGAGATCATCGAGGAGCATGTGGGAGCCAACATGGATATCTAGATCCTGCTGTTGGTTATTGACCGGAGAGTCGTCTCGGTCATGTCTGCTTGTCTCCCGAACCCGTAGGGTCTACACACTTAAGGTTCGGTGACGCTAGGGTTGTAGAGATATGAGTATGCAGTAATCCGAAAGTTGTTCGGAGTCCCAGATGAGATCCTAGACGTCAGGAGGAGTTCCGGAATGGTCCGGAGGTGAAGAATTATATATAGGAAGTGTAGTTTCGCCAATTGGGAAAGATTCGGGGTCACCGGTATTGTACCGGGACCACCGGATGGGTCCTGGGGGTCAACCGGGTGGGGCCACCCATCCCGGAGGGCCCCATGGGCTGAACTGGGGAGGGGAACCAGCCCATAGTGGGCTGGTGCGCCCCCCCTTGGGCCCTCCTGTGCCTAGGGTTGGAAACCCTAGGGTGGGGGTGCCTCCACTTGCCTTGGGGGGCACTCCACCCCCCTTGGCCGCCGCCCCCTTGGGAGATCCCATCTCCAGGGCTGGTGCCCCCCCCAGGGGGCCTATATAAAGGAGGGGGGAGGGAGGGCAGCCGCACCTAAAGTCTTGGCGCCTCCCTCTCCCCTGCTACACCTCTCCCTCTCGCAGAAGCTCAGCGAAGCCCTGCTGCGATCACTGCTGCATCCACCACCACACCGTCGTGCTGCTGGATATTCATCAACCTCTCCTTCCCCCTTGCTGGATCAAGAAGGAGGAGACGTCATCCGCTCCGTACATGTGTTGAACGCGGAGGTGTCGTCCGTTCGGCACTTGGTCATCGGTGATTTGGATCACGGCGAGTACGACTCCATCATCCCCGTTCTCTGAACGCTTCCGCTCGTGATCTACAAGGGTATGTAGATGCACTCCTCTCTCCCTCGTTGCTAGATGACTCCATATATTGATCTTGGTGATGCGTAGAAAATTTTAAATTCTGCTACGATCCCCAACACCTGGATGATCCCTGCATGACACGGAAGATCGGTTCGTCCATGCATGTGACCAGACTCCAGCAGACATGCCTGGATTGGCTATCGTCTACATATCGTGCAGGTTGTGTTGTACAAGGCTATAGTTCTGATGAGAAATATAAAAAAAGGTTTCTTGTCATCTTGCAACATTAGGTGTCATGTGCTTCGGATCACTATGAGGGTTAAACATCGACAAATGAGTTCCTCTAAGGCGCTGGTCATTGGGGGCACATGCATGAAGACTACTCAGCTGCCATCTAGGTCAAGCCGACTATGTTAATTAGGACATCTATCGATGGACCCCTTTTCTACGAGTTTATCTTTAATTTGAGCTTTGATCCTCGTCTAGTTTGTCCGTCGGGATTCATGTTGTCTCCTTTGGGTAGTGAGGTTATGGTTTCTTGTCATCTAGCTTTTTGTGTTATATGTTATAATCCGGTGCTTTAGATCAAAATGACGACAAATGCGCCTCAGGGGTACGTGCATGAAGACTTCTCAACAGTCATTGATGAGTTCAAGTCGACTCCTATAGACAAAAGAAAACTAGTACTCCACTATATAGGCAGGAGCCTTCGTGCTTGCTTGCTAGTGTTGCTCATTTCACACTATCTCGTCCTCTCCGGATCTAGACATGACAACGATGGCCACACTCTGTCTGCTCACCGCTGGTCACAGATCCAGCTGGATCCTTTCTGCCGGGGAAGGTGAGAAGGTGCAACATTCACGCGGTCGTCCTCGACGATGGCTCATACCCACTGCCGGCGCGTCCCGATCAGCGTGACTTGCCGTTCTCTCCCAAGCACCACTGGCTAGGGAGGGCCTCCGACCCCTTCTTCCTCACTGTCGTAGGGTGGGAAGATCCGGCCTCCCGCCGCCGACCTAGCCACATCCTGGCGACCCTCAGGTATAAATTCCTTCAAAACTGGGCTTGCTCTACTTCCCGAACTCCTGACATCGCTGCATTAGTATCTTTTACTATTTCTCAGCCCCCCTCGTAGATAGGATCGATCGGCTATTCGAAAGCCACCTAAATTTTTACTGTCAAGAGGTAAAACTAGTAATCTAGTACTACTTGGTACAAACAAGGAAGAAAGGGGGTGGGGGTGGGGGGAAGATTTGTTACCTGAATCTAGGACTTGGTCGAAAGAGGAAATAATGGGGGCGAAAAGTAGCAGAGACTGGCTACCCAACTGGTCTCTTGGTCTAATAGGGAAATAAAGGGAAACGCAGTAAAAACTCAATATAAACCCGATCTATTGGTTGAAAAAGGAAAGAAAGTGGGGACTTGGGGACAAGTCAACAGAGTAAGTCCAGCACTGGATTTCCTAGCCTCACACAGTATAAGGTGGCTATACCGACCAAAAATGGGACCAACCCAGATATCATGTTCTGATGTTTGTTGCCCCGAGCCACTCTTATGTAATGCCACTGGTAAAATGTAGTTGTCGCACTATTAAAAGTAATGACACATTAAACCAATGTTGTTTTCAATGTAATGCCTCCAGTAATATGAATCAATGGCACTTTTTTCATGTCCTGCTAAATTTCCCATTAAGATAAGTTGCTTCTTTTTGTTAGAAATGCAACGGTCATGGTCCGCCTACTCTCTCGTGCCCAAATACCAAATCTATAGTAGCTATTAATGTAATGTTGCTGGTAAAATGAAACAATGACACCATTAAAGTAATGTCGTATTTAACGGTTGTCATAGTTAATCCTAATGCCCACACTACTAATATCTAACAATGCTACTACTTTAGAAATTGCTATTGTCCTTATAGGATTGCCATTCAGATAAGGAACATGCTTCTTTTCATTTGATGTATGTTTCATCACTTGTTAGTCACCCTCCTTTCCACCTTTTTTGTGCAAACAGTGATATACATTTCACGCTTGATCTTAGTTGAACTGCACAAATGATATCCAAATTATAGTTGAACATTCCAGGAGCTTCACAACCAACCTTGATGTTGCTCAATTTTATTGCAATTAATGAAGAAGAAGCTCTATGGGTTTCGTTTTCTGATGGAAATGGAACCGGGGTCGGAGCCATTTTCTTAAAAAATGAAGAAGCTGCTAGCTCATGGGACATTGCTTCATTTTAGGTGAACTGCACCAAAAGGTCCCATGAATTGAATCATCCATGTTGGTGACTGGTGTCATCCATTCTACAATTTGATTGTGGATATGGTTCCCATCACAAGGTATGTTCCTTTTTGGTCTGACCGTTTGCCAAAGATCCTGCATGTTGATTCTCGTCTTGTGCTAGTGTTTTGCCACTGCCATGATAAAGCAGTAATGTTATTATTTTGCACCTTAATCTAGTGGCACTATTAATTTGAGGCAATGTTTTGGCACCGCTAGTGCCACTGATTTTTTTGTATATCGAAGGAAGGGGTTTCCTCCGATTTCATTAAAGAAACCCAACCATAGAGAACCATTATCCGACAACATCTTAGTGTAAATGGGCAATTATGCAACTACTACTAGAACGGACTGAGTATTAGCAGGAGACAAGTTCGCCACATAAGCTAGGAATGTAGGGGGACGCAGCACCAGCTCGACCAAGTGTGGATTACAACCCAAATCCTACCACAAAAACATCAGGGGGGAAGATAGGGACTGAAAGAGCCAGCTTCAACATCCCAGTCTAAGCACTCCTGGCCTCCATCCTTGCGATGCATGGTACACCTCGTTTGCCACCCACTTGACACTAGTGCCACTGATAAAATGAAGTAATAATACAGTTAAAATAGAGTGAGTGTCATCTCTATCATTTCATTTCTAATGTAGATAAAGAAAGTGCTTCTCTTTGTTAGTATATGTTTCATCAACTAGTCCGATTATTAATGTTTAAGCGTTTCTTCAAACTGGGGTGCTTAATTTTAGTTGACATGCACAAAAATAGAGATTGGAATGTCTCAAGGCCCCTCCTTGTACTACCGATGTACACTGATGTTCATCACTGGCAGAAGGTGTATCGGGGAGACTAGGGTCGATTTCCAGTATGAGGCGTACTGTATGAGGCGTCGCAAGGCCCATCTCGCCCTCGCGGGATGGCATACTATGATACTATCGCAATATTTTCTTCTATTTATTAGTGTATGTTTCATCAACTAGTGGCACTATAATGTAATCACGCTTTTTCATTATCTGTGGAAACAGGGTTATTGAGCCGCATTTTGGTGGAACTGCACAAATGTACGGATGGAACCGGCATATATGAAGAGTGCGAGGTGTACCAAGTAAAAAATACCGACACCAACCATGCTCCATGCACGCATTGGCATCCACCACCATGAGTGGGATGTGTGGCGCTCTCTGTGGACGGATCTTTGTTGGCAGCAAATCCTCTAACCAAATACTAGTAGCTTATATTGGTAGTTTTCTAGGAAGTACTCTTTTATTAAAGAAGCACCAATCTATTTTTCTTTATTTGTACACAGTGTCACAACTTTGACCGAAAGGTCCAGAGCTATTTCAGGGTGATTGGCGTAGTACTCGGAGATTGATTTTAAGCATGATTTTCATTAGCTTTCACACTGATTGTAAGCATGAGCATATGGAAGATTAGGTTAGTGCGAAGCTTACCTTAAACCCTACCGCCGCCATTGAAACGAGGCGAGCATCGAGGGAACCGTGGAGAACGGCGGGGAAGCGACATCGCGCCATCCGACCTCCTCTTGCGGTGGGAGAATGAATACTCCTGTGGCTCCAGCTGGCTCTGCACCCTCACAAATGGGTGTACTTGATCGATTCGTTATCCTTTGGGTGCTCGACCTTTGACCTATATGCCCACCACCACCGCCTGACTTTCGCCTCGGGCAAATCTGTCTACTCCATCGCCCATGGGAGGTACTCGATGAAATCGAAGGACTACGGTGTGACTGCCGCCGAGGAGTACATCGCCGCCCTCATCGCCGTCATCTCGCTCTTCTGCATACATTGCCACATGGCCCTCACCATCCTCGAAATCTCCCACTCATTGTCAAACCAAGTAAGGATCTCCTTCAACCTGGCTAACTTTGCCTAGTCGCCACAGGCGATCTGGTTGATTCGCTGCTGCATCCTCTCCATAGATGTCCCTCTGAGTGGTCTGATGCTATCTTTGTAAGATGGGAGGAGAGACGGTGGTCTTGCAATAGAGAAGAGGGAGAGGCGAGACGGTGGTTTTTGAATGGAGATGATGGAGAGGAGAGGGGGTGGTTTTGCAATGGAGAAGAGGGAGAGGTGAGATGGTTGTTTTGGAATGGAGATGATGGAGAGGAGAGGAGGTGGTTTTGCAATGGAGAAGAGGGAGAGGAGCGTGTGGCGGCGATTTAGGATTGGACGATAGGGCCGGCACGCAGTGACTGGATCAAAATCAAAATCAATTTACCCTTAAATTAAGAAAGAGACCCCACATTAACTAGTCTCCCTTTTATTCTGGGTCATAATTGACCATGATTTTCACAAATAAAATATATGTTATACATTGCAAAAATAATATAATTTGAAAGTACATTCAGATACTAACCAAACGATACAATTTTTGGTGACATGCATTCACATTTTGTTTGTCAAATACATACGTGGTCAAACTTTGACCCAAAATAGGCAAAACAAAAAAATACTTCCAAGACCAGCGCCGCTCCTCTCCTCTTAAACCACCGCCGCTCCTCTCCTGTTCCAATCTAAATCCACCGCCGCTCCTCTCCTCTTACATTTCAAAACCACCGCCCCTCCTCTCCTGTTCCAATCCAAAACCAGCGTCGCTCCTCTCCTGTTCTAATCCAAAACCAGCGCTGCTCCTCTCCTCTTCCATTCAAAAACCACCATCGGCGAGTGAAGGCGTTGTGGAGAAGTAGATCGATGGAGGAGTACAATCGATACGTGAGGATCGTAGACGATGGCCCTGTGAAGCTAGCTAGGATGTTGGAGATACAGTCTTGGTTTGACAACAAGGACCAACTAGCGGCGACGGCGACATCCATGGCCAAATATCTGCAACAGAGTGAAAAGGAGGCGATACTCCCGAAGGGAGTCGCGCCGGAGTACATAGAGCTGCTCCTCTGAGCCATGGAGAAAACAGATTCATCTAATCTGATCGTGAGGGAGCGGTGGTGGGAGTATCCATCCCAGATGGAGCATCCACGAGAGACTGAAGGATCAAGCATCTACAGGGTGCCGTTTGTGAGGGTGTCGTGCCAGAGCGAGCCGGTGGAGTCTTCATCACCATCCTCTCCCTCGCCGTTCACATGGTCTCACGGGGTGGCTGTCTGCCGCTGAGGAATAGGAGGGGACTGCCCCCTAGCCCAATAGTCGGACAGGTTGTGAATTGTCAGGAGGAGCTTAGGGTTGTCAGTATTTGCAGGTTATGAATTATGTTTTGTGTTGTGTATTTTGAGAGTACTTTCATATATGCAGTATTGAGGATATGGCGTATTTTATGAATTCTAGAGATCTATTTTTAGCACTTAAAAATGTAGTTTCATAGGAGTATAAAAGTGCAGACAATGTGATTCTCAGAGAAGAAACTACAAGTTTCAGTTTCAGATAAGAAACTGCAAGTTCAGTTTCAGATAAGAAACTGCAACTTTCAGAGGCTGAGCATTTATATTAACACGGCCTTTTCAAACAGGGATAACATCATGTTGGAAGTTTTATTCATGGTCGAAAATGGAACTACCAGCCAGTTAACATCATGCTAATCAACATTCATGCATAGCGCATCTTCATATGATGCACAGTCAAAAAGATATGCTATTTTCAAAACGCCCACACAATTCGAGTGTGCGAAAAACAGAGAAACTGAGGGACAAAGTTTTGGCAAGTGTTGGATGTGGTGTGCGTAGATGACAATGGGGAGCCACATGTCAATAATGGTAGAGGCAAAAAAATTGGAGATATTTTCCCTGCATCAGGTGGAATCGGACCCGGGTGGAACAACTGTCGGGTAGTGTCACTTGGCCATTGGGCTAGTTAAGTACTTTCATTTCAAATAAGGCACTGCCTCAAGTGGTCCGATCTCCTCCAGCGCCTTTGTGTGCTCGCCGCGGCGCCGCTGTCTGTCGTTGTGAACATGTTGAACAAATGAGAGGAATCTGGAGAGAACTGTACGTGGAGAGGCGGACAGTTGGGACCCACCAGGTCTATGGCCGTAAGCAAGCAAGTGCCTCATTGAAAAACTACTTCCTCCTAATGCTATACTGACGTTGGGGCCCACGGGTTTGTCAACATAGTTACATATTTTAGGTACTTCAACGTAGTTACTAAAGGAGATAAATTCACAATGAAGCCAGGGAGCTAACAAGTATCATTTATTATCATTGGGGCAACAAGTATTAGCTGGGCTGTGGGCTGCGCCGTCTAGGCTTTTCTTTTTTAACATGTGCAGCCCACGACATGCCGATTTGTATTTTCTTGAGGGTCGTGGTGTATTGACCGGCCTATGGACCTCCCATCCAAGGTTTTATTTTTCCTGAAACATCAGCAGCCCAATTTATGTATTTTTTGAAGGAAACATAGAGGTTTGTTCTATTTTTCTATATAAGAATAGGAACGCCAGGTCCAACTTATGTTTCCCTTCTAACTATATTATATATATTTAAATTATTTTATATGTTATTATATATTATTGTTATTGTCATCATATATTTAACAAATACTTACATATGTAAGAAAACAATATCCAACATCTTATTAACTTATAAAAATAATTTCATAACAATAAAATCCTGGATTTTTTTGGCAACGAAAATCCTAGTGATTGTGTACAAAAGCTTGGTAAGATTTAAGGACCAATGTAATAATAAATCACTTATTATTTAAATATATTTATAACAAAATGCTCAGCCCCTGATTATTTTTTGATAACATTGTTGAGCCCAACCCAACATTATAATTAGAATCAGCCCAGCAAAATCATGTATTTCGAGAAAGTGCAAATGGCCTGTAATTTTTTAGGAAAAAAATAAATGGGCTGCATGGACGCTACATTATTTGTTCACCCAGCCCAGCAAATGGACTGTAATTCTAACAAAAGAGATCAAATGGACTATAAATTCTGAAAAATGGGTTGAATACATGCCACCTTTTTGGAGGCTGGAATGTGGGCCAATAGGTCGAAACCAATGCAAGTCATTGTCAACTTAGTAAAAAAAATGATTCTGACATCGTTAGCCGTTGGATTTACATCTAATGACTGACATCCATCTTTAATCTCTCATCTTCTTCCTCCAGCGCCGCCGGGACCAGCTGCTCCCACCTCCTACTGCTAGCAGCTCTCCTTAACGTGCTTCGTTGTGGAGCGCTACCCCACCACCGGCCAGGCCATCCCTCCACCCCTCCACACCTCATGTTCTTCTCCACCGACTACCTAACCACACCACAACAAAACCAGTTAACGCACGTACACCTCTCCGTTTGCAACTCCACTCCCACGTCTTCCATCTCCGGCTCGTTGTTGTCTGGGGCCTCGCCATCGTCCACCACCTTAGATGCGCTCGGCGCGGAGTGGTCAAGTGGTCAACGAACGACATCGAAAGTGGACTGTAGGTGGAGAGGCTGACAGCTGGGTCCATGGTCGCACGCAAGGAAATGCCTCCTTATTACGCGCAAAATAATGATTTCTCCACCTGACAGCTAGGACCCTCCGGAAGGGCCTCTGTATTTCATGAAAAAAATGTTCCCCCCGCTGACAGGTCGGACCCACTAGCTATATCTTCGCACGCAAGGAAGTGCCTCCTTATTACGCACAAAAAATGAATACCTCCTGCAGGCTGGGACCCACCATAGTGGGAGGCTGACTTGTGGGCCTACTAAGTTGACGGGGACGGAGGGCTTTGTCAACTTAGTCAATATGAATGATTCTAGTTCCAGTGATCGTGCGATGTCCATCCAACGGCGGTAGAGCTTCTTCAACCTCTAGTCTTCTTGCTCTAGCCGCCCAAAGCAGCACTGGTCATGCCGCCTGCTCCTGCCTCCCGTGGCTGGTTGTGTTGTCGCGGAGGCCTCAACGCCCCCTACTACTCCCACCGCTGGCCAGGCCATCCCTCCAATCACCCACACCCCCTGTTATTCTGCGGCGATGACAGCCTCACACCGCAACCGAACTAGTGAACCCTCGTACTCCTCTCCGCATGTGCATCCACTGCCATGTCTTCCCTGGCTCTACTTCGTCCCCTTCCTAGGCCTCATCGTCGTCCACTGCCTTGGTGCTCTCAGTGCAGCGTGGTCAATGTGGTCAATGAATGACTTCCATCGGAAGAGTACTGTACGTGTTGAGGCTGACAGCTGGGTCCATGGCCGCAGCAAGGAAGTGCCTCCTTATTGCACGCGAAATAATGATTCCTCCACCTGATAGTAGGGACCCACCGGACGGTCCACTGTATTTCATGAAAAAACGTTTCCCCCCTGACTGCTGGGACACACCAACTACATCTTAGTACACAATGAAGTGCATCCATATTACGGGCAAAAAATGATTCGCCCCCTGTCTGCTGGGACCCACCAACTACATCTTCGCATGCAATGAAGTGCCTAACAGTCGGGACCCACCTGGTCGAAGCATATGTACCGTTGTCTGTCTTGTGGGAACGTGTACGTACATACTGGTCGATCCGTCGCTCTGCAACATTGAACCGTGGCCGAGTAAGTAGCGGCACATGTCATAGTAGAGCCCCCCATGTAGCAGTTCAGGCAGTCCCGTCTAAACCTTGTACACGTTCATACAGCCACACGCCAAAAAATACGGCCACGTACGTACATACGGGCGGGGTCTCGGACGCCTACTCACGCATATGTACGGCGAGGGCTCGTGTACATGGCTGGGTCAGAACGGAGAAACTGCGTCGTCGTCGTGTTCATCGGGAGCCAACCGGCTTGGATGGCACTGCCGATCGAAACAATGCCTGGCGTACCGTAGAACAGAGGAAACGACCATGTGTTTGACCGGCCAAGGTCGAAACAGGATCATGTTCATCGGGAGGGGTCTGGCATACCGCAAAACGGGGGAAATGGACTTCTCTTGGACTTCCTACAGTCGAAACGGGGTTCTGTTGATCGTGAGGGGTGTGGCATACCGCAAAACGAAGGAAACAAACTTGTGTTGGAGCACTACGGTCGAAATGAGGGTCCTGTTCATCGGGAGGGGTGTGGCGTACCGCAAAACGGGACTCCACGGGATACTTTCATCTCCACCACCGACTGCCTCCACGGGCTAATGTTCATCCACCATCGACCTCCTCCAGCCTCCACCTGCGACTGTTCATCCATGGGCTCCTATTCATCCAGCCTCCACCGCTCCTCCACCGGCTACTATTCAACCAGCCCTCTCCACGGGATCCTGTTCAACCACCCCTCCACGGGCTACTGTTCATCCAACCCTCCACCGGCTACTGTTCAACCAGCCCATCACGGGGTCTTGTTCATCCATAACTCCACGGGGTCTTGTTCATCCAGCCCTCCACGGGGTCCTGTTCATCCACCCCCAACCGGCTCGATCGGGGTCCTGTTCAT
>NC_041386.1:216868651-216891705 GCF_002162155.2 Triticum dicoccoides | reverse complement strand
AGAGGCAGCATCGATCAACTTCAGTTAGCAGCAGTAGCGAAGGAATCGACCGATCGCTCGGGTTCAGTAACACGTAGCCTGCAGCGCAATCGCTTGGGTTCAGTAGGAGAATGCCTCGCTCGGGTTTAGTTAGAGCACAACGCCTCACACCCATGCGCGTACGTGTACAAGATAAACGTGCATCGCTCGGCCCTCGGCCTCCCACCGTAACCGGGAACTCCCAGATATTTTCCTCGCCCTCGCTTCTACCATGGTTTTTTCCGTCATGGACAGCCCAAAGAATGTCATGCAGCTGCGTCTCCTGCCCGCCTAGGACGAAAAGCCCATTTTTTGTCACAGAAGTAGGAGCCCACCACATCTGTGATGATACCGGGTTTTGTCACACGTTTGTAGGATCTAGAAGTAGATGTGTCTAGAGGGGGGTGATTAGACACTTAATGCTAAAGTTGCAATTTTTAACCTTTTTCGGTTTAAGTGGAGTTTAGGCACAATTTCAACATACACAATACATATCAAGCAAGCATGCAAAGAGTACATGAGCAGCGGAATGTAAAGCATGCAACTTGCAAGAATGTAAAGGGAAGGGTTTGGAGAATTCAAACGCAATTGGAGACACGGATGTTTTTCCCGTGGTTCGGATAGGTGGTGCTATCCTACATCCACGTTGATGGAGACTTCAACCCACAAAGGGTAACGGTTGCGCGAGTCCACAAAGGGCTCCACCCACAAAGGGTAACGGTTGCGCGAGTCCACAAAGGGCTCCACCCACAAAGGGTCCACGAAGAAGCAACCACCCACAAAGGGTCCATGAAGAAGCAACCTTGTCTATCCCACCATGGCCATCGCCCACACAGGACTTGCCTCACTAGCGGTAGATCTTCATGAAGTAGACGATCTCCTTGCCCTTACAAACTCCTTGGTTCAACTCCACAATCTTGTCGGAGGCTCCCAAGTGACACCTAGCCAATCTAGGAGACACCACTCTCCAAGAAGTAACAAATGGTGTGTAGGTAATGAACTCCTTGCTCTTGTGCTTCAAATGATAGTCTCCCCAACACTCAACTCTCTCTCATAGGATTTGGATTTGGTGGAAAGAAGATTTGAGTGGAAAGCAACTTGGGAAGGCTAGAGATCAAGATTCATATGGTAGGAATGGAATGTATTGATCTCAACACATGAGTAGGTGGTTCTCTCTCAGAACATATGAGTTGGAATTGTGTATGTGTTCTGATGGCTCTCTCCACGAGTGAAGAGGAGGTGGAGGGGTATATATAGCCTCCACACAAAATCCAACCATTACACACAGTTTTCCAATCTCGGTGGGACCGAATCAACAAACTCGGTCAGACCGAAAATGTAAACCTAGTGACCGTTAGAGAATTTCTGTGGGACTGACATGCAACTCGGTGGGACCGATATGGTTAGGGTTTGGGCATAACTAATCTCGGTGAGACCGATTACACAAACTCGGTGAGACCGAATTTGGTAATTAGCTAACGAGAGAGTTGGTCAGGCAAACTCGGTGGGACCGATTTGCTCTTTCGGTGAGACCGAAAAGTTACAAAAAGGAAACACTGAATTTACATTGCAATCTCGGTGGGACCGATCCGCTCTTTCGGTGAGACCGAAATGTTACGAAAGGGAAACAGAGAGTTTGCAATCCCATCTCGGTGAGACCGAGATCCCTATCGGTAGAACCGAATTGCTAGGGTTTGGCAGTGGCTTATGACAAGTGAAACTCGGTGGCGCTGGATAGGAAGAATCGGTAGGACCGAGTTTGGCTTAGGGTTTAGGTCATATGTGGAAGTGGGAAAGTAGCTGAGGATTTTGGAGCATATCATTAAGCACATGATGCAAGAGGCTCATTAAGCAACACCTCATCCCTCCTTGATAGTATTGGCTTTTCCTATGGACTCAATGTGATCTTGGATCACTAAAATGTAAAGTGAAGAGTCTTGAGCTTTAAGCTTTAGCCAATCCTTTGTCCTTAGCATCTTGAAGGAGTTCCCACAACCTTTAGTCCATGCCACTCCATTGTTGAACTTATCTGAAACATGCTAGATAGAAATGTTAGTCCAACAAGAGATATGTTGTCATCAATTATCAAAACCACCTAGGGAGCACTTGTGCTTTCAACGTCAAAGAATTGTCATAAGCATGACATGAAAAAAATTTCGTTCGGTCCAAAATGTCATGGATGTGTCTTTTTTTGTAGTGTTTGTCCTCCCCCTCCTCATCCGAAGTGTTCTCTTCAAATCTATCCTTATCTTTCCCTTTCGCCTCTTGTTCTTTTTTTGAAGATTCAAAGTCTTCCTCATCCATTTCCTCCTCCTCGTCATCAGACGACAAAAGTGCCTCTTCATAATGAGTGCTTACTGGTATGCGTCGATGCTATACAAACATTTTTTAACCCCTTTCCGCGATGGCATTCAGAACCGTCGCCAAGTGAGTGACAGCGATAGGGGGGTCCTTCCCACATGACCCAGAAACCGTCGGGGATATGCCCTTCTGGCACCCACACACTTGGCAAAATGAGGTTGTGTGCAACGGGCGACGCTCAAATACGGTAATACGTAAAGTAGATCTAAAAATACAATTATACAGGCGAAATTCGTTCTGGTCACAAGTACATCCCACATGGTCAGTCCTCGCTAAACGTTTCCGTTCGTATGTACATCCCACACATTCGCTCCAAGGAAAACGTTTCCATTCATAGGTACATCACACACAATTTTCTCCGTTAAATCGTTTGTGATAGCATTGCCATTGCACACGTTATTAACAATTTTGTTGTTTGCGTTATTGAATGCATCACACACGGTGCGTACAAGAAAGTGTGTGGCAAAGGCTGTCCATCACACAAAGTTTTTATGTGGTAAATGTTTGCGCAAGGTGGCCTAACGCAAACAGTTTTCAAGAGGATGTCGTGTGTGCAGTGGAGATTGATCGCACACGTAGTGGATCCTAGAAACGTTTCTAATCTCCATGTCTATCGCAGACGTTTTTCTTTTGCAAACCGTGTGCAGTGTAATCCCTAATTAACCCCTAATTTAAAAATCACATGTTTTGAATTTGAAAGTAGGCAATCACTTATTTCATATCCAACCATGTTTATTACAAATATAGGTTGAACCACGAATGCATAATTCAATGCATAGGTACATATACTGAAGAACTGCAGAAGCACCAAGTAAAGAATGATGAACCACAGTTGTACTAAAGACTGTAAAGAGAGAGGCGAAAGACATTCTGGTTGCTAGAGAAGGTGAAGCGGAATGCCCATATTGTGCCCTCCTCCATGTGTCATGCGTGCACGACTCTAGGCCAACCCCTTGTGATGGCTCCCCGTCCATCCTTCAATGTCTTCGTTACGACTTCTCGATGCTCATTGTAGTCTGGATGATTAACCTTCATTGCGTGTCCACCAATCATGTACTTTGCGAGGTAACCTTGAGTGAATTGCTTTGGGAACCACTGCGAACGAAAAAGATTCAGACATTGTTGTCTAACAACTCATTATGGACAGTAAAAAGAGAAGGCTGCAGAGTTTGTGGTTACCATCCTACAGCTCACTGTTGTGTTGGATAGAGCATAAACAAATAATTTGCTTGCCACCATTCATATCATTTTGCTAATAATCCTTATCAGTTTCCTCACTTGATGCTTGTTCATGAATATCTCAATGCCCCATACGCAAAAAGGGTCAGTGCATGGATCCTTGCCAAGGGCATATGTACCTACAAGCAACAAGTCAATATTAGAAGTTAACAAGTGTCCAGGCCTGGATCTATATGCACTACATTATGGAACGACGAGGGGGGGGGGTACAAGCCGAGGGATGAAGCTAACCTCGGCGGAAAATGGTGGCCACTCTTGTTGTTGTCCTGCATAAGTAGTGGAAAGGCATGATAAGTACAGCAACCTTAACATCAAACAAATATAGCAAAGGTAAACAACATCATCTTCAAATGATAGCTTGAATGTGTTGGTTTCAGCATGTTGTTAAAGCAGATATAAAATGGAAGGCAATGTTATCGACAGCAGGCTTAACAGCCATCAAATATTGCAATTCAAACTGGTATTGTTGAAAATGAATAGAACGTAGGTAATGCTTAAACATCACACTGGATAAATGTGTAAAACTGAAATAAAGGGCATGTGTTAACTACACCAGGAATAACTGGAACCAGATATAGCCGTTCAAACTGGTATTGATGTAGTCGAGCGGCACGGTTCTAACTTGCACATAATGAACAACACAGTGTGAATGACTGAAATAAACAAGGCATAAATGACCAATATAACAACCAAATATAGCCATTGAAAACTGGACAGAGTCTCACTGCAACCAACCTAACAAGCAAATACAGATAAACAGGGCATATGCTTGAAAACTTGACAAATGCTCACTGCAACCAACCTAACAAGCAGATACAGATAAACAAGGCATCTGCTTGATAACTGGACAAATGCTAAAAAAAGCAACCTAACAACCAAATATAGATAAACAAGGCATCTGCTTGATAACTAGACAAATTCTCACTACAACCAAACTAAGAACCAAATACATATAAACAAGGCATCTACTCGATAAAAGGAAAAATGCTCACTCCAACCAACCTAACAACCAAATACAGATAAAAAAGGCATCTACTCACTATAAACAACCAAATATAGCCATTCGTGAAACTGAAGTGGACAATTCATACTTAAACATCACATGGCCCTATTGAACAATACATTTTTGCATAACTGAAATAATTAAACATGACACAGTTAAAGCGCCACACGGCAAATGCTACTACAACAAAGGGTACGGGTTGGCAAGCTAGAAAAGGTAAGATTTGCTGATAGAATGTTGCCTCACATTTCATCGACGGGATCCTTCAAGTTGGAAGAGCACAGACCCATGGTGCGCTCTCTGATGTCACAGATGGGCTGTTTCACCTTGGAAGAACCTTCGTCGGTGCTCTCCTCGTGGTCGTGGTCATGGTCGATGAGATATGACTTGGAAATTGAGGATCCCAAGCCGCCGTTGTAGAACATGTACTTTAGAAATGACAAAATGGGCTTGATGGAGTATAAAGATCGCAAATCCTTGACCGCTTGGCGGAGGAGATCAGCGGCAGGGCCATCAAAGAGATCGACGGTTGTTGAACCAGAGGGGTTGGTGATGGACCAATTAACCTGTCACTTGGCCCACGTGAAACCGTCGCTGTGGACGAGCTTGATGTCGTACCAGCTTTCCTAAGATACAGTAATACGCTAGCCCGTTGACATGAAGCCTTCGGCATGGCAACGTAGTCAACGTCTTCGCCGGCTTCCATGGCGACGTGATGCTCTGGGATTGACAGGTCGAGGCGAACGGTGGCCACCTCACCAACATCCACCGGAGAGGCCATGATAAACCTCTTCTTTGTCAAACACTCGTCTGGCTCCCTAGAGTATGTGGTCGAGCTTGGGCTGCGACATTCTGGAGCAGGGGATGTGGATCTGGTGGGGAGGGACACCGCAGGCCTCATCTAAAAACTCACGGGAGTGGGGCGACGGTATGGGAATCGCTGGGTAACCTGAACTTTATTATCTAAGCTAGGAGGAATGGGCAGACTGGCAGGGGTTGGTGGCGGCGCCGGCTACAGCCATGAGCTAGGGTTTGAGGGGGGTGTTTGAGGATACGTCGTGGCTAATGAAATTTTTCGTAATGGTGGGTGGAGATGGTGGTGGACGAGGGAGGGCGGCGATTCAAATGCCTCGGCTACTGAAATTTTACTATAAGGTCGGTGCTAGAGGAGTGTGGGCGACGGTTGAAGTACGACGGCTACTAAAATTTGGGTAAAGGAATTGATGCGGGGCGGGAGTGCCCAAGATCGCGCACGGTCCAATAACAATATGCGTGTATGATAATAATGAAAAGTGGCGGAACCGCCAATTTTTGCAACGCTCAAGGCGGGTAGTTTGTTTTTATATTTCTAGCTAGTTGGTCTATTGCACATGGTTCGTCCTAATTTCCAAATAGACTTACCCGCCTTTAGCTTGCACAGGTGCTGTTTTTACAGTGCACTTGTATCGCACACGGTTAAGCCAGTACCTCCACCCTTTGCTCGCGCTTGCGCAGTCGTGGTGATTTTACAACGCACTTGCATCGCACACGGTTGAGCCAGTACGTCCACCTTTGCTCGCGCTTGCGCAGGCGTGGTGATTCATAGCTCACCTGTATCGCACACGGTTAAGATATTATATCTATCGGCGTTCTGGGAACGGAGGTCCCCGGACTTGCCTGCCTGCGGCCTGCGGCGTGGCTCGAGGAGGGGCCCAGCACGGCCCATCTTCATCAACACAGACCCAAGACCCTCGCGAGGGGTCAAGCCTCGCGGGGCGGACGACACGGAGCTTCCTCAGGCATGGCCTCATCAGGCTGGCTCGCGAGGAGGCGGAGAGATTAAGGCGGGGTACCTCACGAGGTACCCGTGATGCAAGCCATGACGACCAAGGGTGCCAGGTGGGCGCCTGCCCATGCAGTGTCCTCCTTTCCTCTTTGGTGCAAAGGGAGCAAGCGCAGGCGAGAGCATCAAGCAAAGGCACCCGTTTCGGTGCAACGAGACCAAGACCGGCCCAACGGCAGGAAGGAAGTCATTGTGGATCCCAAGCCAGCGTCACCGCCAGAGCCTTTGGCAGGCGAGGACCAACTTTAGTCAAGTTAAGTGTACCAGATGTTCCCCTTCAAAATGGCCAATTGTTGGCGCCCTTCCCGCTCAATATTTGGGAAGAGGCCCAGGGCCTTTGCCTATAAATAGGACTAGCCACCCACAGGGTAGAGGAGATCAGATCGAAATCGGAGAGAGAATCGAGAAGAGAGAGAGAGAAGGGTGATTAAACTCCTCCCAGCAGTTCATCCCCCCAGCCAAGAACAGACCCCCGCGAGGCTGTTCTTCCTTGTATTGCTCATCATCATCAGCCCAAGAGGCAATCCACCACACCACACACTGGAGTAGGGTATTACACCACAACGGTACCCCGAACCAGTATAAACTCCGTGTCTCTTGTGCTGTTCTTCCCATAGCTTAGATCTTAGCGCGGCGGTGGGGCACAGGTAGGTAGAAGGCGAAATCTCCGCGCGCACCCCAGTGTTCAAACCTCAAGGGTCTGCCCGAACCCTAAATCCGACATTTGGCGCGCCAGCTAGGGGTGCACCAGAGTTTTCCCTTCCGCCACCGCCACGACCTGCCTCGCGATGAGTAGCGCGTCGCCCGCTCCGGCCGCCGGCGCCAGCACGGGGGCCAGGGGGCTCCGAGCCCTGGCCCTAGCCCTGCAACGGGTACGGTGGCCAGACAAGTTCAAGCCAACGACGCCCCCGCGCTACAGCGGATAACTCATCCGCTGGCCTTCTTGCTGGCGTACGAGGAGGCCATCCTCGAAGCTGGAGGTGACAATAGGGTCATGGCCAACTGGCTCCCCATGGCCCTCACTGGCGCTCCGCGCGCATGGCTGCTCCACCTGCCGGCAGCCTCCGTGGCCTCTTGGGAAGAGCTCTGCAGCCTCTTCCCCACCCACCATACTACACCAACACCCCCGGTCGTCGCGGCCCTCCTGGGCGGCTTGCAGGCGCCGCCTACAAGTCACCATGTCAAGTCGTTCATCCGCCGGGTCAGCGCCGCTTCCACGCGGCAGGGGGCTCTCCCGGACCGGGCGGCGCCCAAGGCCGGCCTGACCTTCAGCTTGGAGGACCACCCCTCCAACTCGGCCTGCTCGGGTTCGCTCCCCATGCTATACACCCCCACCATCTGCCAGGTGGCCGTCACCAGAAATCTCATCGATGGCGGTGCGGGCCTCAGCGTGCTCTCAGTTGAGGCCTTCAACCTCCTCTGCATACCCCTGGAATGGCTGCAACCCAGCCGGCCCTTCTCAGGCGTTGGGGGCGGATCATCCAGCTCCTTGGGACAGATCCGGCTCCCAGTAACCTTCGGCACCTACAACAACTTCCGCACGGAGCTGGTCGACTTCGACATCGCCTCCATCGGCCTCCCCTACAACGCCATCCTTGGATACCCAGCGCTGGCCCAGTTCATGGCCGCGACGCACCCGGCGTACAACCTCATGAAGATGCCCGGGAGCAACGGTGTCCTCACCGTGCACGGGGACACCAGAGACGCACTGTGAGTGCTCAAGCTCGCCTTGAAGACGGCGGCGTCGGCACAGCCCGCCGACTCGGAGACCCCCGAGCCCAAGGGGGCTGCACCCGCTAAGAAGAAACAGTTGTTCACCCAAGACAAGGCAGAAACCAAGCAGACACCCGTCGATGAGGACGGGTCCACCAACGCCACTTTCACCATAGGCGCCAACCTCAAGCCCGAGCAGGAGGAGGCCCTCGTCAGGTTCCTGCGTGCAAACAAGAAGGTATTCACTTGGGAGCCTGACCAGTTGGCGGGGATCCCTAGGAGCGTAATCGAGCATCACCTCAACGTGTGCCCCAACATGCGCCCTGTGAAGCAGAAGGCAAGGCGGCAGTCCACAGAAAAGCAGGCCTTCATCGTCCAAGAGACCCGCAAACTAGAAGCCGCTGGGGTCATTCGCGAGGTCCGATACCCGGATTGGTTGGCCAACCCTATCATTGTGCCAAAGAAGGGGGGAAGGAGCGCATGTGTGTCGATTTCACCAACCTCAACAAGGCATGCCCGCAAGATCCGTTCCCACTCCCCCGCATCGACTAGATCATCGATTCCACCGCACAATGCGACCTGATATGCTTCTTGGATGCCTTCTCTGGGTATCACCAGATCAAGATGGCGGTAGAAGACGTCGAAAAGACAACCTTCCTAACCCCGTGTGGGGTGTACTGCTACACATGCATGCCATTTGGGCTGCGTAACGCAGGGGCGACCTTTCAGCGGCTGATGCACATCACCTTGGGCCTGCAGCTCGGGAAGAATGTTGAGGCTTACGTCGATGACATTGTGGTGAAGTCTCGGGAGGCCAGGACCCTGATACAAGACTTGGAGGAAACCTTCGCGAGCCTCAACGCAGTGAACCTGCGGCTCAACCCAGAGAAGTGTGTGTTCGGAGTCCCCTCGGGCAAGCTCTTGGGTTTCCTCGTGTCCTACCGAGGCATCGAGGCTAACCCGGAAAAGGTCAAGGCAGTCGAGGACATGAGCCCGCCAAAGACCCTTAGAGAAATGCAGAAACTCACTGGACGCGTGACCGCGCTAGGGCGCTTCATCTCCAAGTTGGGGGAGCGAGCGCCGCCCTTCTTCCAGCTAATGAAGAAAAAGGGGCCCTTTGAATGGACTGAAGAGGCCGACAAGGCGTTCCAGTATCTCAAGAGATACCTGACCAGCCCTCCAGTCATGGTGGCTCCGCGCCCTCAAGAGCCCCTGGTGCTTTACCTCGCCGTCACTCCCTACTCCGCCAGCGCAGCCCTGGTGGCGGTTAGGGAGGAGCCTCGAATCAAAACCACAGCAGCATCCCGGGACAAGGCAAAACAGGAACAAGGAAGGCCCACAGAAACCGCCACCGCAGCTGAGGAGGATCAGCCGCCGCAGAGGAGTGCACCGGAGGCGGAAGAGGCCCCTCTCCCAGATGGCCAGCCCCAGGAGGCCTCATCACCTCAGTAGGCGCCATGGTCTCCGGAGGGCGCCACCAGCACTGACGCACCCAACCTCGTTGAGCACCCAGTGTACTTCGTCAGCACAGTGTTGCGGGACGCGAGGGCACGGTACCCCATGCCTCAGAAGCTCCTCCTCGCGCTACTGGTGGCCTCGCGCAAGCTGCGGCACTATTTTTAGGGTCACCCCATCAAGGTCGTCTCGTCATACCCCCTGGAGAGAGTGCTCAGGAGCCCTAACTCAGCTGGAAGGGTTGCTGAGTGGAACATAGAACAACAAGTGTTTCAGCTCGAATTCAGCACGACCAGAGTCATCAAGGGAGCAGCATTAGCGGATTTTGTGGCAGAATGGACGGAGGCACCAGGCCTCAAGGCCGACGAGGATCGGTCCCTCTCCCCGGGAAGCGAGGTGCCAGAAGGCTGGGTCATGTACTTCGATGGGGCGTTCTCCAGGCATGGCGCTGGGGCTGGGGCGGTGCTTATATCGCCCACTCAGGACAAGCTCTACTATGCTGTACAGCTCTGTTTCCAGCAAGGTGAAAAGGTCTCCAACAACATAGCGGAGTATGAAGGTTTAAATAGCGAGCTTGAAGGCCACAACTGCCCTGGGGGTGAAACGCCTCACCATCAAGGGCGATTCGTAGCTCCTTGTCAATTTCTCCAACAAGGTGTACGAGCCGAAAGATGAGCACATGGAAGCCTACCTTGCGGAGGTCCGCAGGATGGAGAAGAGGTTCTGGGGGTTGGAGTTGCAGCATGTGCCCCGTGGCACCAATCAGGAGGCCGACGACATCGCCAAACGGGCGTCCAGGCGGTTACCTCAGGAGCCTGGCATCTTCGAGGAGCGGCTCTTCAAGCCCTCAGCCCTACCGTCATTGTCAAACACAGCTCGGCCTCGGGAGGAGCTCCCCCAGCCACCTGCCTTAGGAGCCCCGGTCTGTGGCCCGGCCTCAGGAGCACGCCTGCTCCTGACGATGGAACCTCAGGAGGGGTGCTGGATCACGGAGCACCGGAGATACTTAACACAAGGGACCCTGCCGGAGAAGGAGGAGGAAGCGGAGCATGTGGCATGGCAGGCCACGGCATACTGCATCAAGGATGGAGAGCTCTACCGGAAGCGACCAAACGATGTATCCCTGCGCTGCATCTCCAGGAAGCAAGGAAAGGAACTGCTGGAAGATATACACGGCGAAGACTGTGGACATCATTCATCATCACGGACCCTCGTCGGCAAGACGTTCCGCGGTGGGTTTTATTGGTCCACCGCACTCAATGATGCTGTCGAACTGGTGAAAGCTTGTGAGGCCTGCCAGTTCCACGCCAAGCAGATCCATCAGCTGGCAGGAGGCCTGCAGACTATACCCCTTTCGTGGCCATTCGCAGTCTGGGGGCTGGACATCCTGGGCCCGTTTCCTCGGGCGCCAGGGGGCTACCGCTACCTCTACGTCGCCGTGGACAAGTTCACCAAGTGGGCTGAAGTAGAGGCCGTCCGCACCATCCCCGCGGGTTCCGTGGTCAAGTTCATCAGGGGCATTGTGAGCCGGTTCGGGGTGCCGAACCGCATCATCACAGACAACGGTTCATAGTTCACCAGTAACCTCTTCAAAACATATTGTGCTAACCTTGGAACGCAGATATGCTACGCTTCGGTGGCGCACCCCCGAAGCAACGACCAGGCCGAGCGAGCCAACGCAGAGGTCCTGAGGGGCCTCAAGACCAGGACGTTCAAGAAGAAGATGGAGGCCTGCGGCAAAGGTTGGTACGACGAGCTTCAGTCCGTGTTGTGTTCCATCCGCACAACCGCGACCAAGCCGACTGGAGAGACCCCGTTCTTCCTGGTCTACGAAGCCGAAGCGGTCCTCCCTCACGAGGTCAGATGTCGCTCCACGCGGGTCCTGGCGTTCGACGAGGCACAGGGGGACGCCATGCGGGGGATGGACCTCGTGCTGGGGGAGGAACGTCGCCAAGAAGCCGCGCTGCGAGTGGCGAGGTACCAACAAGCGCTGCGACGATATCACTGCCGCAACATCCGCCCCAGAACTCTCGAGATAGGAGACCTCGTGCTCAGGCGGGTTCTCTCCAGGGAAGGACTGCACAAGCTCTCTCCCATGTGGGAGGGCCCGTTCAAGGTTGTTCATGTTTCCAGGCCCGGCTCCGCGCGCTTGGAGACTCAGGAGGGGGTGCCAGTCCAGAACGCATGGAACATCCAGCACCTCCGGAGGTTCTACCCCTAAAAAGGCCCAGAGCCTGTGAAGATTATCATTTTTGGAAAAGGCCCAAAGCCTATGAAGAAGGAGAATGCCTGTGAAGCTGTCGCGTTTTGGAAAAGGCCCAGAGCATGTGAAGAAGGCGAATGCCTGTGAAGCTGTCGCGTTTTGGAAAAGGCCCAGAGCCTGTGAAGAAGGCGAATGCCTGTGAAGCTGTCGCGTTTTGGAAAAGGCCCAGAGCCTGTGAAGAAGGCGAATGCTTGTGAAGCTGTCGCGTTTTGGAAAAGGCCCAAAGCATGTGAAGAAGGCGAATGCCTGTGAAGCTGTCGCGTTTTGGAAAAGGCCCAGAGCCTGTGAAGAAGGCGAATGCCTGTGAAGCTGTCGTGTTTTGGAAAAGGCCCGGAGCCTGTGAAGAGGGCAAATGCCTGTGAAGCCTGCTTCCCCCAAGAAAGGCCTGGAGCCTATGAAGAAGGCCAACGCCTGTGAAGCTCACCGCCCGTGACACTCTCACGTAATAATGAGTTGGGGCTGTACACGCCCCGGAGTCTCAGGAGCGCCGGCCTCAGGCCCTGGGGCTCCCTCCCACGCCCAATGGTAGCACTTAGCTCCGCGCTGGTGAGAAGATGTCGAAGACTAGATTAGGTGCCGGACGCGGCTTTTTCATTTGCTTTCCGCAGTTGGCATGTTCATTCTATTTCGAAGTTTTATTGAAGGTGTTGCCGTCTTTGGCTTGTGGTTCTTCGACTTTTCTGCCTCGATTTCTCTTATGCAAGGCCTCACGACGGGGGAAGCCGAGCGCCTTCGCGAGTGTTCCTGTCCTAGTCGTTCAAAGGTTTCGCGACCCCGGTCCATTAGAGGAGCACCCCTCCAGTCCGTGCCCCACGGGCACTGTCGTGGAATTGTCACGACAGATGTCCTTAGTGTCAGGACTTAGTCGCGAGGCCAGCGCATCTATGTGGTAGCTTGAGAGGGGTTGAGTACGACGAGAGACGCGATGTTTTACCCAGGTTCGGCCCCTCACGGTGGAGGTAAAAGCCTACATCCTGCTTCATTGATATTGATGATGATGATCATGGTTACAAGAGTGCTCTATCTCGAGAGCTATTGTCTAAACCTAACTTGTCCAACTTGTGGAACTTGTGAATCTTGTCCCTCTTGGGGTGCCCTGCCCCTCCTTATATATGTTGAAGGGGCAGTTTACATGACTAGTCCTATTAGGACTAGGATTACTCTATTACAAGTGGAGTCCTAGTCTTGCCTCCTTTGTAAGGGAATATTCCTTGTGCTTTTCTCATAAACCGGCCCACCATTAAACGTGAACCGGCCTTCTGGGCCATGGGCCTCGTCATCCATCTGACCCGCCTGCCGGGTTACTAATGAACCGCTAAGACCGGGCGGGTAGCCCGTGAACCACCAAGCTCCGGGCGGGTTACCGGTGAGTCATCCAGTCCGGCTGGTTTATACTTCCGGCCGGTTTACGCCACGGGGTATATCCCCGACATTAGCCCCCAGTTTAATTTGGATTTATCCATGTTAAACTGATCTGCAACATAAACTCAAGAGCAAATTTGACAGGTTATGCTCCGGGTTAAAAAAATTGTAAACCAGTACCTGATCATCCTTAAGTCCTTGTTATTTCCTCCTTCTGGGAAATCCGGGTCAACAGACCAGCTTCATAATCAATTTGCCGACATTGGTTTGTCACCGGGAAATATTGTGAAGAATAACTCCTTTGACTCAGCTCCCAAAGCGCCGGTTTAAGAAATAGCCGGTTTGAAGATGTAAAACTTGCCGGTTTAACATTACCAAAATGGCCGGGTTATAAAAACTGATGATCCCGGATTATGACCGTTGATAGACGCCGGGTTATGATTGTTTGCCAACGCCGGTTCACAACGCCGGTTCATGATTATTGATGACGCCGGGTTGCAGCCACAGGGTCATAATGATTGGTGACGTCGGGTCAATCTGGTTTGCTCAAACAGAGAATTTGAAAATATTTCTTCGATAATAATATAATACCTGTAGCCCCCAAATCTTGAGCAGAACAAAATGATGCCTTAAGACTTGCTTCAATATAAATTTTACCAATTTTGAAGAAATCCATGTTGTTCATCCTAGTCACTAGTCAGAATTGAGTATTCCACATATGTAGCCCCCAAGTGTCGGGTTGTCATGCTTGTAGCAACCTGGGACTTGTAATTGCTTGATGCACATAAAAACTTCAACCAGTGTAGCCCCCAAGGGTCGGGTCATTATGCAATAATGAGCAGGGACTTTGTAAATATAATCTTGTAAACATTTGAACAGCAACGTGTAGCCCCCAAGGGCCAGCTCAGTAAGATAATATTGAGCCGGGATTTTGATATATTCTTCAATGAAAATAACATCATATGATGTAACCCCCATCATGGGGCTTGAATTCACGTCCACAAGGTTAAGAGCCTTGTGCTTTACCAACTAAGCATTGGACCCTTCAATGTAATGGATAAAAAGCTTTGTACCTTAAATTGTTGATAGAGGCAATTGGTAGCCCCCAAGGGTCGGGTCATTATAAGGTGATGAGTCGGATCTTCAATAAGGTGAGCAAAAAATGACTTTGCATTAGCCCCCAAGTGTCATGGTGCATGCTTGCAGCGACATGAGACTTGCATATTTGATATAATCTTCAGTTGAATAATGTAGCCCCCAAGTGCCGGGTCGTGAGCCTGCAGCGACTCGGGACTATTCCTTCAATTGTAAAATGAACCATATCCATTGACAATATAATAGCCATTGCGCTAAAGCGACTTTGAAAATCTCAATAATACCTGTTATTAATAACCATAATAAAATCCAGCCATGTTGGCTATTCAAGATAACATAATCCGGTATGAAAACCTTATTCATTCAACATCATAATGGAAATTCAGCCAAGTTTGGCTATTTGAATAATATAACCCAATGATTTATGAGCGCATGATTCCAATGGCGCAATCCAAATATATACTGGCGACTTATAGTCGAAAGCTAGGCCGTTTTAATAAACACCGGATAACTTATTGTCATACTTTATTCAACCTGTCTCTGCATACAACAAGTTTAAAGTGTCCTGGCGGTTTACCGCCGGACGGGTCATAATGCCTGACATATAACCTGGGTTTATAACCGAGGCTGCACTTAAGAAAAATCAAATATGAAATACATCATACCTGTGACATTGAATCACATTGTTGGTTTTACCAACTTTGGAGTAAGAGTGATAACCCCAATCTTGACTAATGATAACTCCTTTCATATTGTGCCGGTTTACGATAAAACCGTACCGGATTGTGATAAACACCGGTTTAACCATATATAATATTGGCGACTCGTAGTCAAACCAGACTGGGCTGATAGTCTCCGGATTATAATTTGATCGTGTACTGACAACTTGTAGTTGAAAGCCGAGTCGGGTTGATAAACACCGGTTTACTCCATAATAGGATGGTAACAGAAAATCAAACCGGGCAGATAGTCTCCGGATTAAGATTTGACCGTGTTCCATCAATTTGTAATTGACAGTTTGGGCCGGTTTAAAACTTTGTCGGTTTAAAAACGCAACAAAAATAAAAGAAACAGTTATCAAGGAAAATATTGAAGCAAAGGGAATGATAAAACCATTTGCAAAAAGAGGCTTATTTGAGCTGATCAGATGGCGTTACCATGGTCGGACACGACCAAGCTCCCGATAGGTGTAGCTATGGTTCAAGTCAGCCAGGTCCCCAAATGAAACCGTGGCATTTATGCCGATCAAGTGGCATGGCAATGGTTCGGGTTCGACCAAGCCCCCAAGTGATTCTGTAGCCTTAGGCCGATCAAGAGGCATGACTGGTTCAGACGTGACCAAGTCCCCGAGTGATCTGGTGGCTCTCGCCTATCAAGAGGTATTGCATTGGTTCAGACACGACCAAGCCCCCAAGTGATATAACATGATGCTTTTGAAAAGCTAACTCAAGGGGTAAACCGGAGGCCGCTTTAGAACAACTCCGTGTAACCACACATGATGTAAAAGAATAGAGACCCTGCTTTATGAAGCAGAAGCCCCCATGTGATCAATAATATGTCAGGCCAGTAAGGCGGGATACCCATGCTTGAACCGCGCATCATGGCAGCAGGTCCTCTATGGCAATTTTTAACTTTTTGCAAGAGATAAATTCTTCTTGAACCGGGATCTTGAACCAGATATTAAGAGCTTCAAAGCTTTGTGGGAGACATCTTTCCCTTGAACCGGATTTTAAACCGGAATCTTCATTTTCAGCCGGAAAATTTTCTGACGGCCTTTAAACTCAAACTTGCGAGAAGTTAATTCCTTTTTGAACCGGACATTGTTAAACCGGATTTGAGTGCTTCAGAGCTTTGTGGGAGAACAGATTTCCCTTGAACCGGACTGTAAACCGGATATTTGAGAGCTGCAGTCAGACTGACTTCCCTTGAGCCGTATTTTAAACCGGAATCCTTTCTGATGACCCAGATTTTCTTCATTGAGCCAGGATTTTGTAACTATCATATACTTTCTAAACCGGAAATTTTCTGACGGCCTTTAAATTTTCATCAATATAGCAGTAGCCTCCAGGACTGAGTTATCTTTCCCTCCATCGTCCTGGGGTTCTTAAATTTGCTAAAACTGGCAAGATCGCTGAGTCATGTCATCGTAGCCCCCGAGTCTCAAAGGTGGCTCGAGGAGTTGGCTTGAGACTCTCCATATTTGACCGTGATATAAACCGGCATAACTTGTATATCATTGGTGTTGATAGCACGATGTGAATCCATAGAAGGTTGAGGTGACTGCGGCGGGTTGTAAATGATCCCATATGAGTCGTGTCAGCAACTCGGCCAAGGGTTCCTTCCAACTGGCGATTTGAAGTTAACCAAACTGTAGTGGCGGCGACTTGTGCGCCTACCCATTGAACCATCCAGTGCAGACGGTGGCTGATAATATATGATAATTTACCTCCAATTTGTTGGAAGAAAACCGGGCTTCCCAAGTAGTGACTTGCTCATAGTCAATAAACAGTTCATCCAGACAAGTGCGGCCCGGTATGTTGATGTAGACCAGGCCGCGAGAGACGGACGACAAAGACGACCGCAGCATCAGAGGCGGCTCAGACAGATAAGTCGGCCGCGGCATTGTACGCCGGTGCGGACGGGAGAATCGGCCGCAGCGTTTGTAAACCGGCGCGCACGCGTAAACCGGCCGCGAGAGCGGACAGGCGAGTCAATCACAGGCGCAGTCCCGGCTAATCGATGTAGACCGGGCTGTACGGGCGGCAGCTTGTACGCGTCCATTCACCGTGTAATGTGGCACGGACGACCACCAGGCAGGACGTTGCCAGCATGTACTCCGTACCCATGGTATAAACCATGTTTTATAATGAATAATTGTCCTGCATATCATAATATTCGGTCCAAAGTAATTGTTCCCTTGATAAAAACAACATATACCAAGAAACTAGATTTAGATGGATATCACCTAATGTTTTTTGTTCGGACAATGGATGATCTGTTCGTCGCGACAGAGGCGGTTTACGTGTCTGGTGACTCAATATGGTCCCGGTGGTTCAAGCAGAAACCCTCCGGGTTATTCTCCAGGTCTTTAAACGCCCGGCACGGGCGGTGCAGATGTATATGTTGCCTCCGACGCCGGTGCATGAGGACCAGATCATACCTTGGCCATGAGTCCGTTGACCTGTGTATAGCATAGCATACCGTGGAAAAAGCTTTGGATGATACTTAATTATACCAGTAAAAGTTTAGAAAAATAGCACCTGATTTGTTCGTATGGCAGATGATCCATATGTAATATCCATCAATAAATTTGGGAGTGAAGCACGGCGGGACGTGGAGCAGCCGGTTCGGGGCGAGGTCGTCGGTGGCAGCAAGGTGCACTGGCGGCTCAGAGGAGGCGAAGCGCACTGGCAGCTCGGCACAGGCAGAAGTGGCCTGACGCGGCCGCGGGGGCAGCGGAATCAGCCAGGCGCGGCTGTGGTCGCTAGTAGTTTGTGGAGACATCGAGCGTGAAGCGAAACAAGGTTGTCGACCATGGTAGAAGCGGCGACTCAAGGGCGCCGGTTTGTGGGAGAGGCAGAGGCATGGCGGGAGGCAGTTGGCGCAGGCGGAGCCTCATGTGACAACATGTTAGGATGATTAGCTGCGAGCCTGAACGCACCATCGCAACCTCCTCCAAGCAGCAGACTTATTCCTTATTGGGGATCTTTTTCTTCAGATTGTAGAGAGAAACTTGCCCAAACAGCACCACAGATCATATAACAATTGAGGAAAGAAAAGTAGCTCTGTAGTCTCCTTGTGATGACAAGGAGTACTAGTGGAAAGTGATCTTTGATAATTGGGTTTGCTTCGGTTTTCCATGCAGACTGAGATGGCCAAAGAGGCAGCTCGTGGCCGAAAGGGCACACCGGCAACATAGTTTAGAGCGTACTACGGCAGTTTAAGGCAGCAAGGTGCCGCGGCGGTTTAGGCGAAGATAGCAGAAGAGGCTCGAGGCACTCGGCGGTTTAGCGGAGATGGGGGTGATTCGGTGACTTGGCGCAGTGGAAACAGTGCTGCCGGAACAACGGCCGGTGGGTTGGATCTTTGGAAACGCAGCAATGGTGAGGCGGCCGGCGGTTTGTCACTTGCGGCGCACCTGCAGCCATATGAGCAGAGGCGGGCTGACGCAAAGTAACGCTTGAGGTGCAGGTAGAGGATGGCGGTTTGAGCAAGTCCGAGGTGAACCGCTGCCAGTTGCTCTGAAGCGAAGTCCTAGGCGGAGACCAAATTGATGGCCTGATCCACTTCCAGTCGTGGCCTTCCCGTGAGCATGACTCGGTAGAAGCTCTAAATAATATAATAATTGATGTAGTGTATAGGACTAGTACCCCAATCCTTAGTAAAAACCACGGGGCTTGAACCGGTAAACCGGCAGCAGAAACTTTTGTGGGACTTAGCGGATCAGACAGTAGAAGATTTTGTCGGTCTTGAACCGGATTCGGCCGATCAATCAATTTGACAACTTGCAGGACTCTGCGTGCAAACAAAATCAACCATCCATTGGTCTCAACAGATCGCCTCATGTCAGCGGCGCAAGCTGATGTGAAATTTCCATGCCGGTTTTGAACCGGAAAATTGCGAACCTTCTTGAACCGTAGAGAAGATCCCTTCAAGAACTCAACACCATCGTGCGCTAGCCCCATGGTGGGCGCCAACTGTCGTGGAATTGTCACGGCAGATGTCCTTAGTGTCAGGACTTAGTCGCGAGGCCAGTGCATCTATGTGGTAGCTTGAGAGGGGTTGAGTGGGACGAGAGACGCGATGTTTTACCCTGGTTCGGCCCCTCACGGTGGAGGTAAAAGCCTACATCCTGCTTCATTGATATTGATGATGATGATCATGGTTACAAGAGTGCTCTATCTCGAGAGCTATTGTCTAAACCTAACTTGTCCAACTTGTGGAACTTGTGAATCTTGTCCCTCTTGGGGTACCCTGCCCCTGCTTATATATGTTGAAGGGGCGGTTTACATGACTAGTCCTATTAGGACTAGGATTACTCTATTACAAGTGGAGTCCTAGTCTTGCCTCCTTTGTAAGGGAATATTCCTTGTGCTTTTCTCATAAACCGGCCCACCATTAAACGTGAACCGGCCTTCTGGGCCATGGGCCTCGTCATCCATCTGACCCGCCCGCCGGGTTACTAATGAACCGCCAAGACCAGGTGGGTAGCCCGTGAACCGCCAAGCTCCGGGCGGGTTACCAGTGAGTCATCCAGTCCGGCCGGTTTATACTTCCGGCCGGTTTACGCCACGGGGTATATCCCCGACAGGCACCACGACACAAACACAGGGCCTGGGTCAGTCGCCCCCCACGGCTGGGGCCGGGAACTATCCACGCGCGGGCATGTAGCCGGAAGGCATGATAACGGAAGCAAAGCGATGATTAACAGCAATAACCCAAACACGCCCCCGCGGGGCTCCACGCTACTATCTTTTTACGCAGGAAAAAGGAAAAGAAAGAGCAAATCAGGCGTAGCTCGCCTCACACCGGCCTGCAGGGAAGACTCGAGCTGTCTCCGGGGCTCAGGCCGACTCCCTCTCGCGCTTCACCAAGGCGCGACGGCGGACAGACACGCTACCACCTCCCAAGCAGGTATGACGGCGTGGAGGCTGACCGCGGCCACCGCTAGAAGAGTCGTCACCTGAAGAAGAACCGGTGAAGCTTGGGGAACCCTCAGCGCCGCCAATCACACGAGCACTGTCCTCTCCATCATCGCCGGGGCTGGGTTCCCGGCCGCGGTCGTCGTCCTCAGGGCAGCACCCTGCGCGGGGACCATCTTCCCCAAACACCCTCATGTAGAGGGTGGCATCGCCGTCAAACTTGAAGTGCAGGGTGCACCGACGGCTTAGGCCACGCGCGCGGGCAAATGTCTGCCAACCACGGGTCAAGGCCAGGCTCCCGGCTGCGGAGACCTCCAGTGAAGCACATGAGGCCCGGCTGCAGCAGCCGTCTGCCTGAAGCCAGAGGACGCCCGGGGCGCCGGCCGGGAGCTCGCCGAGGAGGAAGCGAGGAAGTTGAAGCCGGGTGCTAGTCGGCTCCGCCGACCACACAACAAACTCCGACAGCACCTCTGCAGCACGAAAGCGCGGCCTAGGGGAACGCGCGACTGAAGCGCGCCCCCCGGCCGCAGCAGTCTGCCCGTCACCGTGCTGGAAATCGTCTCCATGGCCGCGGGGAGCTGCCGTGGTGGCCACAGGATGTTTGCGAGGGCGCCCTTGGCCGCGCTTGGGCGGGGGAGAGGCAGGCTCAACCTGGCGAGCCTTCCCCTTCTCTGCGGCCGAGAACCTCCTCAACGAGGCCATGAAGAAGAAGGAGAAGCAAGGGGGATGAACTGGAAGGGCACGCACCGATCCGTACTTATAGCCGGCGAGGGCGAACCGTCGGCCCCCACGATCGCAGGTAATCATGACCCGCTTTGCATGCAGAGACTTGTCCAATCCGCGCAGTTGCCGAGGCACCGTGGGGAAGTGGAGACGCCCACGTCCAATCAACCGCCACGCGGCGCCCAAGGCCGCAGGCTGTTAGGGCCCGCGGCTCTTCGCTCTTTCCCTTTCGCCTCCCTGCACGGTCGAGTCCGAGCGCGCCTTGGGCCCTGGGGCTACTGTCGGTGTTCTGGGAACGGGGGTCCCCAGACTTGCCTGCCTGCGGCCTGCGGCGTGGCTCGAGGAGGGGCCCAGCACGGCCCATCCTCATCAACACAGACCCAAGACCCTCGCGAGGGGTCAAGCCTCGCGGGGCGGACGACACGGAGCTTCCTCAGGCACGGCCTCATCAGGCTGGCTCGCGAGGAGGCAGAGAGATCAAGGCGGGGTACCTCACGAGGTGCCCGTGACGCAAGCCATGACGACCAAGGGTGCCAGGTGGGCGCCAGCCCGCACAGTGTCCTCCTTTCCTCTTTGGTGCAAAGGGAGTAAGCATAGGCGAGAGCATCAAGCAAAGGCACCTGTTTCGGAGCAATGAGACCAAGACCGGCCCAACAGCAGGAAGGAAGTCATTGTGGAGCCCAAGCCAGCGTCACCGCCAGAGCCTTTGGCAGACGAGGACCAACTTTAGTCAGGATAAGTGTACCAGATGTTCCCCTTCAAAATGGCCAATTGTTGGCACCCTTCCCGCTCAATATTTGGGAAGAGGCCCAGGGCCTTTGCCTATAAATAGGACTAGCCACCCACAGGGTAGAGGAGATCGGATCGAAATCGGAGAGAGAATCGAGAAGCGAGAGAGAGAGAAGGGTGATTAAACTCCTCCCAGCAGTTCATCCCCCCCAGCCAAGAACAGACCCCCGCCAGGCTGTTCTTCCTTGTATTGCTCATCATCATCAGCCCAAGAGGCAGTCCACCACACCACACACTGGAGTAGGGTATTACACCACAACGGTGGCCCGAACTAGTATAAACTCCGTGTCTCTTGTGATGTTCTTTCCATAGCTTAGATCTTAGCGCGGCGGTGGGGCGCAGGTAGGTAGAAGGCGAAATCTCCGCGCGCACCCCAGTGTTTGAACCTCAAGGGTCTGCCGGAACACGAAATCTGACAATATCCATGTCCGTTGAGCATCATTAGAGTCTTTGCAGCAAAAAAACGTTAGAGAGGGTCACAAGACAGCCACACCAGCATGTGGCCCAAATACATATGAGTGAAACGGGTGGTCTGTGATGTTCAAAATTCCAATGCACAACTTTGACCACGTGGGCCCATGGTTGGGCGCATCGTCGAAGATCGATGAGAGGGGCCAAAAGTCAAGAACCACCTGGAAGTGGGCAAATACATGTAGGAATATTGGGGATGTTTAAAACTTTAAATACACAATGCATAACTTTGGTGGCACCTGCCTCACAAACCCGAAAGCACCCTTGGATATATATATATATATAATGACATAATGTGGTACCTAGCTAGGATGCTTGGCCCACCACCTCCCACTTCGTGTCAGCGGGGCGGATGCATGTAATGATCGATACTTTGGTCATACATGCATGTCACCATGACCTACCATAAGAGGGACCAATGAATCTATCGTTTGGTCAGACGACAGCTGTTGTTGTCGATAAACAGCTTGGGCCAATAGATTGAACCATCATAAAAATCGCACAAGAGGGACCACAAAACCAGCACCTCTTGCATGCGACCCAAAATGATGTACGTTGGGAAGGGGTGATGTGTGTTTTCAATATAGAATAATGTACAATTTAGATGTGGTTCCTACCTCTCGATATAGACAACAACCATGAATGCAAGGTAGTGAAGGACGATATACGCAGGGTATAATGTAGGTCGAACCCAGCAATCCGAGCATGTTGGAGGGAATCCTGACAACGCATGAGCTCGAGCTTTGGTTGAGCGACATGTGACGGTGACCAGCCCTAACACGAACTAGGAGGAATCTATTCGTGGCCAACACATACCCCTCATTATCGGTCAAACGGATGATATATATACACTCGGGGAGCCCACAGATATGCGTGTTGTCAAAAAACCGCACAAGGGAGACGTGGTGGACCAGAAGACCCCGTATACACTGCATGCGGCCCGAAAATATGTATGGGTACGGTGGTGTGTGATGTGTTTAAATCCCAAATGCACAACTTCGATGGGCCACCAACTACATTACAAACTGAACACCGTACCCGACTCCAAGCCTGGTTCAATACGTACGATGTCGGTTTCCCAACTTCCAGGCAGCGACG